>NW_023270426.1:6516910-6857007 GCF_011800145.1 Mirounga leonina
CCCCTATCCTAACCATTTTAAACAGTGCTCTAATCTTACTCAGCTTTTGCAAATCTGAGTCCTACCCTTGGTGTTTTCAGGGGTAGACACACATTGTGATAGGAAGAGAAGAAAACAGTTCTAATCCATTTTATACCATTTGTGAGTAATAAATTATGGGCAGTGCCAAGGTCCAGTTAGTAACTCTTCTACTCTGTTAGCAGCATGCTCAGTGGGCAAATGACTCTTCATTCACTGCACATGATCAAAAATTTTGTTATCTTATGATGAGATCTTTTAAGATCTACTCTTTTAGCAACTTTCAGCTCTAGAGTACAGCATTTCTTGGTAATACCTACGATGCCGTACATTATATCCCCGGAATTTATTATCTTAGAACTGGAAGTTTGTGCCTTTGACCCTCTTTACTCATTTTTCACCCTGCCCTGCAACCGCCATAATATTCTCCATACTTATGAGTTGTTTGTTTGTTTTAATGATTCCACACATAAGTGTGATCACACAGTCTCATTTCACTTAGCATAATGCCTTCTAAGTCCATCCATGTTGTCACAAATGGAAGGATTTCCTTCTCTTTTATGGCTGAATAATACTCCCTTGTCTGTATGTACCACATTTGCTCATCCATTCATCCACTGATGGACACTTTGTTTGTTTTCATGTCTTGGTTATTATGAATAATGCTGCAGTGAACGTGGGAGAGCAGAGATCTTTTCAAGACAGTGATCTTATTTCCTTCCAGTACATTCCCAGAAGTGGAATTGCTGGAGCATATGGTAGCTTTATTTTTAATTTTTGAGGAACCTCCATACTGTTTTCCTGTACCAATTTACATTCCCACCAACAGTGCACGAGGGTCCCTTTTCTCCACATCCTCATGAACATTTGTTATTTCCTGTCTTTTTGATGACAGCCATTCTAACAGATGTGGACTGATACCTCTTTGTGGTTTTGATTTGCAGCTCACTGATAATTTCATCTGATGTTGAGCATCTTTTCACGTACCTGTTGCCCATTTGTATATCTTCTTTGACAATCCATTTAAAAAAAAACCAGTTTTTTATTATGCCAGTCTTATAAGTGGAAGACGGTACTTCACTATAGTTTAAATTTGCATTTGTATTTTCTTTAAAGTTAATTGTGTCCTTATGTTTAAGAGCCCACTCTTTGTATTTTTCTATCAACTGTTGATATAATTTGCTCATTTAAAAATTTGAATCACTTGCCTCTTTTGTATTATCTTTGAAGTGCTCTCTCTATATACTTGAATTTATTCCTTGTCTGGGGTATGGGTTGAAATGTACTTTCTTAGTTTGTTGTTTGTCTCTGACTTTACTCAGCGTGGTATTTGCCATACAGAAGAGTATTTTTATTTAATCAGACTTTCATTTTTCTCAGATTTGTGTGTTTTGACTCACTTGAGGATTTCATAAAAAATGTTGACATGTACCCAGTGAAATATATATCATTTTCCTTGCTCCTATGTAGCAAAGTATGGCCATATTACTAAATAATTGTCAATGAACTGTAATTACGGGATTTCAGTGATGCTTCCCTTAAAGGAGCTAACTCATAGGGCCTCTGCCCTTTACCTTTTTATTTATACCTTCCATCTGGGATGTAGGCATGATGGCAGGGGCTCCCAAGAGTCCTCTTGGACCATGAGGTGATGTTGAGAATGAAAGTTATTCGTTAAAAAATATGAGCAGAAAGGTGGAATGAGTGTGACTTCTTTTATAGTTACCTAGTCTGTGCCTATACTTGAAGGATTTATATTCCCTAACAGAACAAACCCTTCATCTCCATTGTTTTTGCAAGTTCCCTTAGGCTTGAATTTCCCTATATTCTAAGAAATTTATTTAAAAAAACAAAACAAAACAAAAACTAAAATAGTACCCAATAGCCGTTTAAAATCTCAGCTAAGTTTCCCTTAGGGACTTAAATCATCTGTTGTGGAAAACTTTGGAGTTCTCTGTTCTCCTGGCCTGCTGCTCTCCCCGGTGTCTCAGAAGTGGAGAAAGGAGCAGTGAATGACCTGCTTGTCTTGAATGGCCATCCTGCTTCACGAGCAAAGCATTGAGTGTGCTGGTAGCCTCTGCTCTTTCTGGCTTGCCTTTCTAAGCTTGGAACCTCTACCCTGCAGCCCAGCTGGGGTGAGGGTGATCTGGTCCTCAGTACTCCTGGTCTCCCTCATCTGGAGTAGATCCTTCACCCTGTGAAGGAGGCTTGGTGGACGAGAGGTACGCACAGACTCTCAGCTGCACTTCCCTGGAATGTAGCCTCTACAGTACAGAGCTGGGAGGGAAGGTGAGAAGTGATGGTGATCTTCTCTTTCTGGGGAGAGACCTGAGTCCTCGACTGGGAGCTGAGAGGAAAGAGGGCCATCTTCTTGGCCCCACCCATTCCAGTGAAACTTGTTGTGCGGACATGTGTAGCGGGTGCTGGTTCAAGCACCACAGAATCTTACTGTTCTTATAGAGATTTAATAGGTTTTTTTGAATAAATGTTTCTCTTCTTTTTTTTTTTTTTTTTGAGAGAGAGAGTGTGTGAGTGGGGGTGGGGAGGGATAAAGGGAGAGGGAGAGAGAGAATTATCAAGCAGTCCCCATACTCAGCGCGGACCCCAATGGGGAGATTAGTCTTGCGACACTGAGATCATGACCTGAGGCAAAATCAAGACTCCACTGCTTAACCGACTGAGCCACCCTGAATAAATGTTTCTTAATTTTCTGCCTGCCCTTAGGACAATTTCCTGACACTAAATGGTTGTTTGTTTGTTTTTAGACTATTTTCACTAACTGTGTTTCACTGGGGAGAAGATCTGCAGAACAGCTCATGCTGGCATTCAGAGGTTCACTCTGTTCATCCTTTGTTTTTAATATTTATTTTTACATGTTTTTTATTCACTTTCCTAATTACAGTCCCTATGTATCTTACTGCTTTTCAAGGAGTATTCATTTTCTTTGTATTCTTTTAATTTTCCCTTTATTTACCTAGTAAATTTTTTCCTACTTCATTCTAGGCTTTATCAGCTCATCTGTCATTTTCTCCATAGATTTTTTTTTTTTTATTTTCTTATAGATGACTAATTTAGTAAGTTAGTTTTGCATAATATTCATGGTGAAATATTTGATGTAAGATTTTATCTATTCCATGACTGCATTTTCTCATCAATATATTCTGGTTTTTTGTTTGGTTGGTTGGCTCTTCTGTCCAATTTTCTTGTATTATTTTTATACCCATCTTATGATGGTACATATATTTTTAAATTTCTTATTTGTGATGGAGCACAATTTTGTTCCCAATGTTGGCCTGTGGTTTATATGTAGGAGGAATCATGGTCATGTGTTGATCTAGAAAGGATTTTCTTTAAAACTTAGTTTTGTGTGAGTTCCTTTAATTTTCACTGTCTCACTAGTGAAATCAAGAGACCTATCAGAATTTCAACAATACAAAGTTTCTCTTCTCCCTCACTGATTCAGAGACAGAATGTCATGTCAGAGACAGACATGCTTTAAAGTATGGCTTTCCTGGATGATTTCTTTTATTTGCTTTTTAGAACAAAAGTCATTCTAGAAAATGTCCTATGGCCAACTTGTGCAGTCTCTTCCTGCAGGGAGGGTTTAGTTTTACGCTTTAGGGTATGCACCTCACCTTTAAGAAATGTACTTTTTAGCTTTTTGTATGATCTGAAACCACAGCTTTCTCTCTCTACTTCCATTTATCCTACCCCTAATTAGTCTTCAGTGATTTTGTGTAACTGTAACACCTGTTTCCTTCTTTGTGATTTTTATATTTCTCTTAATTGTATCAAAATACAGTTCATTTTTTTTAATTTCTCATTCTCTTCATTTCTTTTGTGTCATTTTCAGGAATGGGAGGAAAATGCTACTATCTTCAAACATAACCTTTTAAAGATGGTGATGAAGTGATACTAATGATGAGGCTCCGTGCATGTTGGTTAATCATATGTGGCTAGATAGATAATGGACATCACCCTTTCTGGGAAGACCCCATTTTTACTGAACTTTTTAGAAAAGTTCAGACCATGCTGGTGGCAGCCTCCTTCCACCCACTCTCCGCATTTTCCCCACTACCCAGTGTTGATATATTTTAGTTCTAGATGGCAAGACAGTGGAAATAAGTTTTCTGCCACTGCTCATTGGTAGCTTTTTAATTAAAGATATAGCCATGCAAACACAGTGTGAGGCCTGGGAATGTTTTCATTTATATACTAACAGGACAATAAAACGATTCATGCACACTAGTGAGAGATGAGGTATTTGGATTATACAGCTCATCTTTTAGTATTTAAGTTGAATCAGTCTCTCAGTCTGTCTATTTCTCTTTCTTTCACTTATTCTCCTTCCATCCTTCTCCTCTGAAGGTTCTTAAAGATAGCCTGCTAGTTTCAAACAACTTGTAGCAATACTACCAGATACCGATTATAGCTGTAACTCCTTCCAGGCCATCTGACAAGTGTCAGCGTCAGTAGAGAATCTACACATCATCTGTGCAGATGGAAAAAAAATTATATTCACCTTAGGTACACAGGTTAATATAAAATCATAGCTTCTAAGTGAAAGAGCCCTGTCTGTAAAGGCTATATGCTGTATAATTCAAATTATATGACATTCCAGAAAAGGCAAATAGATATATTTAAATGATCTGTGATAACCAGAGCTCTGGAGACAAGGTTGAATGGGTGGTGCTCAGAGGATTTTTCAGGATAGTGAAATTATTTTGTGTGATACTGTGATGATGGATAGATGACATCATGCATTTGTCAAAACCAGTAGAACTTTATAGAATGAAGAGTGAACCTTAATGTATGCAAATTTTAAAAGTCCTTTAGGAGGTCAGGGGATCCCAGAAAAGGATACCAACTATGACAAGAGAATCTAATTGTGTTACAAATATATGAAACAGTCTCCCTGAGGGGAGTGGTGGAAAAGATGCTGACCCAGTGGAGTCTATAAGATTAAAGGCACACAGGGGCGTGTGGGTGGCTCAGTTGGTTAAGCGACTACCTTCGGCTCAGGTCATGATCCTGGAGTCCCGGGATCGAGTCCCACATCGGGCTCCCTGCTCAGCAAGGAGTCTGCTTCTCCCTCTGACCCTCCTTTCTCTCATGCTCTCTGTCTCTCATTCTCTCTCTCTCAAGTAAATAAAATCTTAAAAAAAAAGATTAAAGGCACACAAACCTGTACATAAACTTCTATCTGAACTGATAAAGCTTCTCCATGGGGCTATGCTGAAAGTTTGGTATCATTATATATGTATAATGGAATTGAACAACTAAGTAAATGTTTGACAAAGGATGGAGCCAGGTTTCTCACTGTTGGTGTGGGAGGTTAGAGATAAAAAGCGGAGGAAACTAGAGGGATCTATATGGTAATGGAATGCAGTCAGAAACATCAGTATGAAGTCACAATTAGCTTAATAGATATATACTAATGGTTACACACAGCAATCTTTATAGTTACATGCATATACATGAGATAGTATACACATAGAAATTTCTGGAAGCGGGCGCCTGGGTGACTCAGATGGTTAAGCGTCTGCCTTCGGCTCAGGTCATGGTCCCAGGGTCCTGGGATCAAGTCCCACATTGGGCTCCCTGCTCCGTGGGAGCCTGCTTCTCCCTCTGCTTCTCTCTCTCTCTCTCTGTCTCTCATGAATAAATAAATAAAATCTTTAAAAAAAAAAAAAAGAAATTTCTGGAAGCAATACCACCCGGTATCAGTGTGTACAATTACAACTCTAATCTGGCTTTTTTTTTTTTTTTTAAAGATTTTATTTATTTATTTGACAGAGAGAGACACAGCGAGAGAGGGAACACAAGCAGGGGGAGTGGGAGAGGGAGAAGCAGGCTTCCCATGGAGCAGGGAGCCCTATGCAGGGCTCCATCCCAGGACTCTGGGATCATGACCTGAGCTGAAGGCAATCGCCTAACGAACGACTGAGCCACCCAACTGCCCCTAATCTGGCTTTCTAATACCTTTTCCAATAAAAGTCTCCAGGACCCTTTGGAGAAATTGCTGCCTGTAAGATTGGGACAAGAAATATACGAGATGCACCTGGACCATTTTATAGTGCTAGAAAAACACTCAAAGCTGAACGTTCTGCCTAAAATGTGGAAAGAGTTCCTTAATTATGTTTGCCAAGGACATATTTTCACGCTCAGAAGAAAGATACGTATAATCATTGAACATGTACCAGGGTTCTCCTCTTGCATGATATCCCTTTTTAAAATTGGGGAAAACCTATCTCTGGGTCAAAAAAATTATTACACAATTCTTTTTTGTTTGTTTTTGTTTTTTGTTTCAAGTATTTATTTAAATTCTAGTTAGTTAACATACATCCCTAATACTGGCTTCAGGAGTAGAATTCAGTGATTCATCACTGACATATAACACCCAGTGCTCATTTTACACAATTCTTCACATGTTAAATGTATCAGGAATTTTTTTAAATTAAGAGGTTTTAATCTCTTCCTATATTTCATTAACATTTCTCTCCTATATTTCTTGTTGTTTTCATCTTGATATTTCCACTATCTTCTTATGAAGCCATTAAAGGCGTAAAAAGCTGTTTTTTTCCTTCCTGGCTAGCTGGGCCCAGTTAGCCTGGGAAAAAGACTCTCTGTGTGTCAGACTCAGGCTGTCTAAACCAAGAAACTGTAAGCTCTGGATTTTCACCCTCTTATAGCTAAGGGCACAGAACTATTTCCAGAATGTAATACAGATGCTCACTAAAATTTGCAGAAGAGAGAAAGAGGGGAGCTCCACTGTGCAGCTAACCGGCGAGGTGTCTACTGTTTTAGAAACACTGTGTTAGTGGGGGCTAGGAGGAGAGTGTTTATGTGTATTATTGATGTAAAATAATCGCTTTAAGAAAGCTGAAACATTGGGCATCTGGGTGGCTCAGTCTGTTAAGCATCTGCCTTCGGCTCGGCTTGGGTCATGATCCCAGGGTCTTGGGACTGAGTCCCACATCCGGCTCCCTGTTCGGCGGGAAGCCTGCTTCTCCCTCTCCCGCTCCCCCTGCTTGTGTTCCCTCTCTCTCTGTGTTTCTCTCTGTCAAATAAATAAATAAAATCTTTAAAAAAAAAAAGCTGAAGCATGATGCACTTAGCGAGGAAAAAGGTGAGGGAACGATTGCTAAATGAGGAGAATAATGCAGAAGTGGCCTTTTTCACTGTAAGAGATGAAACGTACTCCCAACTATATGGGACTAAAGGTAGAGATTGCCGAGCAAGAGACAGACCTTAGCAAGGAGCAGCCCCAACACCCCAAAAAAAGTCCTGTCCAAAGCCCTTCTCAGGTGCTGAGTTACTGGAAGCAGGAACTGGGCAGAGTGTATTCGAGTTTGCGCACGAGAGGAGACAAGCAGGTTCCCCCAGTGTCGAATGCAGTATGAAGCCTGAGAAACTGGTCTTCTAATACCTTTCAACTGTCAGAAGAGTGTCTCCAATTTTACGAGGCATTCAAAGAAGGGACAATATATCCCTAAGAATCTACATTTCAGTAGGCTATTTATCAGTTTCTGGGGGATGACTAATATTGTCCTGTAGTCCCCGCTCTCTCTCTGTAAGAAGCATTGTTGTCACTTGACAACGTAGTATTGTTCGTGTTCATGCAGAGGCTCCATTAGAAAAGCCTCAAATGCCTAATTAATAGTTGAGACCTCTTAAACCTATCAGTCTCCTCCCAAATTCTCTTTATAGTGATCCTAAATAATTAATTTCTGTGGATGTGATTAAATTATCACTGACAGGAGCAATTTAGAAATTACAAATAAACAGTGAGTAGACTCATTGCAGCCATGAATAAAATCAGAGGTGCAGGCAGCCCTTGTTGTGCAGATAGGTAAAACCTCATCTACATCTTTTTTTTTATGTTGCTTCTTTCTTACAATGTATATCAAAGTAGTATCACATATAATCCTTAAAAAATTAAGTCTGTGTATCACAACTCATTTCTGAGGTCATTACATTTGTCTTCCAACTTCTTATAATTTTCTCTATAAATTTTAGATAAATCACATCTTAATTCAACATTAAATTCTCCAGTAAATCCTTATTAAATGTTAGTGCTGTACTGGAATTCCTGATCTCAATTTAGTTAAAACCTGCAGGAAATATGTTTCTGTGCTCAGGAGATGAAGTTACAGTGAGGAACGCAGTAATCTTTTAAGTATTTCAATTTTGTGAGGGAAAAATAACGAAGTTTCAGTCTCTATAAAATGGAGGCTGAAGAAGACTGAACACAGATACTGACAGTGTAGGCAACTTGATGAATAAATTCGTGGAATTAGTATCATGCACTCTTAAATAGTTATCTAACTTGACAAAGCCCTAATTATGCTGGATACCCTAATGCCCAAATCAGAACCCTGCTGGACTGATGAGAAGTAGTCAGTGAGATCAGATATGTGATGCATGAAAAGGGCCATAACAAGTTATGTCCAAGACCTTGAGGCTCGGATTACTTATCCATTTCCATATAAATCTAGTGTATGGTTTAGTTTTTAAATGTAGTAACAATTACATTCCTTCACTCATTAAAATGTATCATTTCTTATATATAGTACATTCCTCCCAAGATAACTTGGTTTACGGTAGACAATTTTAATGGACAGTTAATAATTAAGAATTCTGGCTTACCATTTTCATTGGACTTTGGAATACAATCACATAAGATGTTTGAATCAATAGGCTTTTAATATCTCAGGGTTACATTTTTGTAGACAGAAAAGATCCTGGAAACACTGCAGACTTCTTACAGAAGAGTCATATGGCATCGCACTCTGTTGTTCCTTTTAGTTTTATTTGTTTATATATGGAAATTAACTCCAACAAATGAAAGCTACAAATAGACGGAATAGGCAAACATCATATCAGAACCTGACAAGTTTACGGAGTGAGGCTGTGCCAATGTGTTTAATCAGTGCTTCTAACTAGTCAAGGAGCTCTTTTCTTCATATGTATTCCACTTTTGTAAGCAGTGTACGTAAAAGGAAAACCATTCTTTGTTTTGACAGTATAATTAACACTTTTTAAATGTTCTTTTCTAAGCAAGTTTATTTTGTCTTAATGAATCGGCTCTTGACTTCTGGGTCTAGGATGGTGTCACCATATTTAAGTGGAAAATATGTATCCACATGGCCTGACTCCTCTCTGCAAACCCACACTGCTTCTACCTTCTAGTTAGAAATATCTGAAAGTCTTATATCTATCTGTATATATAGGTGATATATAATACATAATATAGTCTATATGTGATATATACACATATAATTACAGATTTATATATATACACATATATATGTATTTATAGAGGATAAAACACATCCAATGAGTAAGAGTGAATAAAGTGCTTCAGATTTTTTTTAGATAAAATATTTTGTCCAGCACTTGGAGTCATGTAACTCTAGAAACAAAACTTGCTGTAAGGCAGATGTTCCATGAAAGTAGGTTTAGGCTAATAGAAGGCAGATCTTTTCAATAATAGAGAGGTGGAATTCTATTTTTTCTTTTACTCTTGGGGAATAAAATAGGAGGGAAACGTGGAGGGAAAATGAATGAAGGCTCATAGCATAATTTAGCTAATTTTACCTTGGTGATATTTTTACCGTGGATTATATCTTTCTTTTTTTCTTTGCGATTGACTAAGTAATTCAGACCACAGAGACAGATAGAGTCTTTCATAGAACTACTTGGTCTGCCTTTGAGGAAAGTGGTAATTCTCCCTGACCTGATAACCCCTCACTAAATGCAGTATTAAACAGCCCATATCCATGAACAGGAGAATTAGCTTCTTTGGGTCAAAACACATTTAAATTCATTGAGATATAATATCCTTTCCAGTTTACAAATGAGAAATGTTTAACTAATTAAAGGATATCATTGCCATGTCATCCTTCACTGTTTGAAAATGACAAACTAGCGAACTTAATCATAATGCAATCAGTGATGGTTGGTTTCATCTTATATTAGTGAGACATAATGCAAATCAGTGAGGATCCAAGAGAAGTTAATGAAAGAATTCCACTTAACAAGGAAAAGAAATGAAAGATAAGTCCTTAAATATTCATTCTAAAGTAACTAAGCTGAAAACTATTTTTACTGCTTTAGTTCAAAATATTCATAATAATAACTGCCATTTAGTCTGATCTTCTGTGCTAGACACAGTGCAAGGCAATGGTGGTATCACTCTATTTAATCCTCACAACAGCCTTATAAATTGAATAATTTTATCACCATTTACATATGAGGAAAATAAATCTTGAGGAGCTAAATTACTTACCCAAGATCACCCAACAGTAAGGGGCAGAGAAAAAAATAGAAACGGATCTCTGACTTCCAGCAGATACTCTCTGACCTTGCCATCTACTGCTTCTGTTGGTCTTCTTTCTTCTATCCTTTTTCTTCTCTGCTCTAGTTCGTTTTCCACTTGTAGATCTAGAAAGTCAACAATGAGGAAGACCTGTCCCACATGGTATTCTCTGTTCCTGCTATTGCTTATAATATTTATTTCCTTAAGTACAGGGAGGACTATAGCAGTATATTTCTTCATTTATTCAATAGTCACGTGTCGATCATCTAATATATGGTAGGTATGCTGTTTAAGTGCTAATGATAAAATGATGGATAAGTAAGTTATCAAAGAAGGAAATACTTAAAATTACATTAAGATTATATAGTTTTGTGTGGTTAAAACAGTTTTCCCATTTGCCTTGCTCTAAGTGTCATTACCAAAGAAATAATGGTATGCAAATATTTTGACAAATCTTTTGACTGGAAGAAATTTACCTCAGTGTGTTTGCTTTCTAGTAATCTTATATTTTAGTTACAAAATAGTTTCAGATCATCTCCAGTAAACATTCGCTCTATGTTAAATAAATTACCTGAAAGAACCATTGAACTCCTTAATCTATTAGTATTTTTACTAAGACTGAACATGCTGGAAGTAATTTTGTAATTACCAGCTGTATTTATCAAAGTTGCCCCATCAGATCCTTGACTTTAAGAGGAAAAAAAAAAGACAGGACACCATCACTGCCTGCTCTGTATACACTCCTGAGCTGCCTTGAGAGAAAAGTACAACACAAGAGTGAAAATAAAATGCATAGCTCATCCAACAAATAGGCAGAAGTTTAGTGTAATGGTAGGTTCTTAGAATAATAATCAAACTAGAGAGTGTTAATACCATCCTTATCCCACATTCTAGGGTAGAATCATTGTCCTTCTGTGTATAGACCTTCTTTTTCTAAGTAATTCCACATTGACAGGCTATGGTCTTGTCTCTTGTCAATTTGGACCTTTGACAATCATTTTAATGATAGGTTCAGGTGTACTAAATGTACTTCCGACAACACTATTCCATGTCTTTAGGTTACCATCAAATATAAGATACAGTGGGATAAGCAGTGCATATTTAAAATCATACTATTAAACTAAGATTATAGGGAGAAATAGAGGAAAAATTGTCTTGCAACTTCTCGAGTTGAGTAATGTAGTTATTAAACAGTATGATGCAATGATACTTGGAAAATTTTATCACTGCTTGGGTCTGTTAATCAAGTTAGATACTCACACATTCATATTTTTATGAGCACTTACTTTATTTGGCTTACAATCTCAGAATAATTTTTCTCAACCTTAAAAGTTATAACCTGGAAAAGAAATTTGTAATAGTGGCTGGTTGTTTTAATTATGTCCTTAGGATTTTGTATCAGAAGTAAGTTTATTTTCTACTTTTTTCCTGTGTTTCATCTGGCAAAGCAAGAATGCACAGCCTTTCGCTTATTAGTTTAGATTGTCAGAAATATGCAATTAGCAGCAAGACATATTTTACAGAGACCCCTGAATAATTTTCAAAATGGTGAAAAAGAAGCCAAAAAAAAAATATCAAGAGTATACAAGCTCCCAGTTTCCAGTGCAGTTCTAGCATATAAATTAGAACTTCACAACTGACAATGTTGTGTTTTGATTTAAAAACTCCAGAAGTTTTCTTTCATTTACTTTCATGTAGTATGTATTCTTTCTCTTGTCTAGTTTCATAAAATTAGGTAGTTCTAAATCTGGGGAATGTTAGATTTTAGACCTCAACTGTCTTGGGGGCGCCTGGGTGGCTCAGTCATTAAGTGTCTGCCTTTGGCTCGGGTCATGATCCCAGGGTCCTGGGATCGAGCCCCATATCGGGCTCCCTGCTCATCAGGAAGCCTGCTTCTCCCTCTCCCACTCCCCCTGCTTGTGTTTCCTCTCTCGCTGTGTCTCTCTGTCAAATAAAAAAAAAAAAAAATCTTTAAAAAAAAAATAAAAGAACTCAACTGTCTTCCTGAATTCAGAGACCTGATTTTGTTCTGTAATTGTATTCGTTTTCAATGCTGCCGCCACAAATTAGCACACTTCATAGCTTCAAAGAACATATATTTGTTGTCTCATAGTTCTATAGATTAGAAATCTGGTGGGTTTAGCTATTATCTCTGATCTGGGTTTTACAAGGCCAAAATCAAGGCACTCATCAACCTATGCTCTCTTCTGGAGGCTTCCAGAGTTGTTCGGGTTGTTGGCAGAATACTGCTGCATGCACTTGGAGGAACTTGATCCTCATTTCCTGTGGCTGTCAGCTGGGAGCTGCCCTCAGCTCCAAGAGGTCTTTCTCTCTCTCTTACTGCACGTGGGTCTGTGTACCACTGATGGCCCATAGGCTGTTTTCCACCCTGGGAGTATTTCTGACATCCCGTTTTACCACCTACCATTTGTTCCCAGCCAGGGAAAGTTCTGTGTTCTTAATGTCTCAGGTGATTAGCTTAGGCCCACCTGGATAATCCAAAATAATCTCTGTATTTTAAATGCAGTGATCTTAATCACATGTGCAAAGTCCTTTTCTCCAGGTAACATAATATATTCACACTTTCTCGGGATAAGGGTATGGGCATCTTTGAAGCTCATTAATCTTTGTACTACAGAAGTGCACTGTTTTTTGTTTTTTGTTTTTACAACTTAACATCCCTGAGATGAGATGAGTTTTTAAATCAAAAGTATGTTATAATCTGGGGCGCCTGAGTGACTCAGTCGGTTAAGGGTCCAACTTCTGGTTTCAGCTCAGGTCATGACCGCAGGGTCATGAGATGGAGCCCTGGGTCAGGCTCCATGCTCAGCAGGGAGTCTGCTTGAAAATTCCCACCCTATGCCCCTCCCCTCACTTGCGAGCATGTCTTCTCTTTCTCTCTCTCAAATAAATAAATAAATCTTTAAAAAAAATACTGTGTCATAATCTAATGGGCAGGAATCTCTCCTGCCATATATAATATACATATTGTATATATTACTGGTTTTTCTGTATCATATAATGATACATGTTACCATGATATGTTAGAATCTATGGATTGTAATTTATTTTATGCTAACCTTAAATATCATGTAAGCATACAAAGAGCTATCAGAATTCATGAATAAAACACAAACATCCCTAATATGACATTAGACAGGTGAACAGACAACTCACAAAAGCAATCTTAATGGAAAATACATATACAAAAACTTCAACTACACTGGAAATCAAAGAAATTTACCTTAAAAGAAGTTTCCATTTTTTCCCTATCAAACTAAAAATTTTGAGTACATGATTTCTTTTGTTCATGAGAGTAGAAGGAAATGGAGTAGGTGGTAGAAGCCATTTTGGAGGCCAATTTTGCAATGTATTTCATAAGATTTAAGTCTTCAAATATAGTTACTCTAGGAATTTTTTGCCATAGAAATATTCAGACACCTGCACAAAGATTTATATATGTATTCTATATATGTATGTACAGCAATTTGATTTATAATAATGAAAAAATTAAAAAAAATTCCCATTGTCAAATAAAAAAGCTAGTGGTTCAATAAGCATGGTCCTTGCTTATAGGGAGTATTTATAGAGCGAGTAGAAGTAATGCTATATCAGAATCTCTAAACAGAGAGGAAAATATGCATGAAATACCAAATGGGCAGAGTAGCTTATACAGTAGTAGGTATAGTCATTTTGAGGGAGAAAAAAAGCAAGCATTGATCATCCATACTTTTTGCCAGTTGAAGTGGAAGAAGTGTCTCTTTTTCTCTCAGTGGCTAATAACTCCGCTCCCACTCGGAAACATACCACCTTCCATACCTTCCAATTCAGCACCCACTCTCCATTATTTCCTGTGACGTCTGCTTTATTTACATTCCCAACTTCTATTCCCATCGGTATTTAACAATGCTGAAGTCACTGCAGGAAAATACACACACACACACACACCCGTGTGTGCGTGTGTAAAATTAATAAGGCCCATGCCATCTAAGTACTGTATCCTTTCTCCTTTTATTGATCATGGTTTAGAATTTATTTTTTACCTTCAGGGTTTTCATCCTATTTCTTCTTCGACTCACTGAAGTTAATCCAAAATATTATGCATTTATTCAGCCAATAGTTCCTAACATCTCCTTCTGAGGTCCAGTTCCATGTCTGCAAGATATGGAAATGACTTATCAGGAGGACACTATATTTGTAGTGATGTTAGGAGACAGAACATAAATACTCAAAAAGATCAGATACTGACAAGTACAATGTAGGGAATTCAAGTAGGTTTCTGCAACGGAAAGTGACTAAAAGGTTCCTCATTTCGGTGTTCAAGGAAGGTTTAAGTTAAGCTAAAATCTTCATTATTAGAAAGTGTAGCAAGGAAACTAGTGGAAAGAGAAATCCAGGTAGACAGTATCCCAGATTTTAAGAAGTCAGTTAGCTGACAGGAGCTGCTACAGAACTAGGAAATAGCTAGGGCAAAGACCCTAAGAAAGGAACGATTTTGAGGTGATCGAGATAGGTGAAGGACAATGGGAGTAAAATATATTATCCTGAGAGAGAGCAGTAGAAGTGACTGTTAGAGGTCAAGCTATGTGGAATTTCCCATGGCAGGATTTTAGTGGTGGGAGTGGTATTCTACATAGGGAAACATATACTACGAGGATCTGATTTTTTTTTTTTTTTTTAAAGATTAGTGTGTTTATGATGTGGAAATGGATTGTGGAGGCAGGAGTGGAGGCCAGAGACCTGCCAGGAAGCCCTGGTAGGACGTGGTAGTTATTGTAGTGGCCTCCATGGAGATGTAGAGAATTGTATCAACACAGGACGTGTTTAAGAGACGGAGTTGCTTTTGTACTGAAGAGGAGGGGATGTGAATGATAGGGGTAAGGGAAGGAAATCATACTGGAACAGCTGGAAAGAGAACAGTCATCTTTCCTGAGATGACTTTGGATTCTAACTTTACCATGTTTTTGAAATGGTCCTGGTAAAGGCCATTAATACTCTTTTAAATTTTAAATCCAATTAAGAATTCTGAGTCCTTTCCTCCCTGGACCCCTGTGTAGCTTTTAGCATATAAAATCACTCTTTCCTTTGGTTTATGGCTCTACATTTATCTCATTTTCCTTTATGGGTCTTCTGCTGCAGCTCATCCCTTAAATGTTGGAATTTTTTCCCCTAGAGTTTCTTCATCATTCGGTCCACAGTGCCTTCTGAATTTCAATACTGACAGCTTCTCATCTCTGTTCCCAGCCCAGGTATAATTCTCCCGACAGTTCTGTATGCCATATTACCCACTAAACACCAGTGATTTTTAAGTGGTAGGAGCATTTCAGTTACCCAAATTCTCTTTGTCTATATCCAGATTATGCTCTTTATCTTTAATTCCTTATTTTAAGGATACCCCTCCATCCACCAAGGGCTTGTGGTACACTGAATTATTAGTCTCAGTTGCTCACTGCCCTGGATGATTATAACATGTGCACACACCATAGCTTCATGGTAGGTACAGTTCTGCTCCTTACCATATGACTTGCTTTGGCCAGGACAATGGCGATGTATATGGCAAAATTTAAGGTTTAAAGGCCATTGGATGGATGTCCATATGACTTTCTGCCTTTCCTGATAAGCAGTTGATGCTTCAGGTAGCTGTTAGTCCAAGGAGGATGAGAGACATGTGGAGCAGACTTGGATCCAACGTGTAGTTTAGAGTCAAGCCCAGTTGGGCTTGGCCACTGTAGCACAAACAAGAAATGACTGTGTCTTGTTGTTCACCAGTGAGAGTTAGTGGTTGTTCTTTAGCCAAAGCCAAGTCATACAGAGCTCAAATGAGACACATGGCAGCCATGACTGACCCTCCTTCCTCTGTTGACAGTCACATGGAATAATATTTAAATCTTACTATTTCGTTTTCTCAGTATCTCTTGGAATACTCATTTTCTCTCTATGACCTCAAATCCCTTACCATCTTTTGAATGAACTCCTCTGTATTTTATTACTGATTTCCTTTGCTTTACCATGGTCCTCTCCCAACTCATTCTCCTCACGCTTGCTAGAATGTTCTTTCTTAAAAGGCAAACTGATCAAGTATTGTAGTTTTTGCAGTTCTTCAGAGAGCACCCATAACCAAACTTAGCTCACACTGATCCCCATAATGCAGCCTTCCTCTAACTCTGCACCCTTATTTCCTACACTGTCTCTCATCTTACCTTGAACTTCTGTACCCCCGTGCTCATTTTCATTTTAAAGCTATTCCACATGTTCCCTACATCTTTACACATTTTCACCCCTACTCCCACCCCAAGCTTATTGAATCTGTACCTGTCCTTCACTTTCAAATACTACTTTATCCACAGAGTTCCTCCATGTGCCTCACCTTATCCATCTTTATTACATCCTGTGTTGTGTGTGCCTCTTTGTCTCCTGGTTAATAACTGGTTAATTCCTGTTTGTTCTTAAAATTACTTGAGGTGAATTTTCTGAATTTTATTAATTTGTTTACTTGCTTTCTAACCAGCAAATAATTTTCTTAGGGCCATGACTGATTCTTTTGTCTCCATATTTCAAGATGGTACTTAAAACTTCATAAATATAATGGTAGAAAAAGGAAAGGGAAAGAGAGGGGTGAGGGAGGAGGAGCAAAAGAGAGAAGGAAAAGGAAGAAGAAAGAAAGGAAAGGCGAGGGAGGGAGAGCAGACAGAAGGAAGGAAGAAAAGGAAGAAAGGAGGAGGAGGGAAGAGGAGGAAAGAATGAAAGAAATTTTTAGGAGGGAAAACTGGCCCAGAAAATTTTCTTGTCACTCAGGACATAACTGATGAAAATAAAGGTCATCTTCTCTTTAAATAATACTTTTCCCTCTTATGCCATGTTGATTTTTCAATAAACTTTTCTAAAAGAGCATCATTTCCAGTGATTGCAAAATTTCAACTACATGTATGTGTGTATATATATGTATATGAATATATATGTATATAATTATATATCTCATATACATGAACTATATGTAATACTATATCTCTATATATCTAATAATAAATATATCTAATGAATGATTATGATTATTAGGCCTCTGTTTTAAGACAATTCATTTGATAAGGCCAGATCTTTTTCTATAAAAGAAATAGAAATTATTCTGAATGTCTGCATTTATTGTACTCTCTGTGGGAGACAATTCAGTAATTTTGAAAAGCATCAGTGAAAACAAGAAATGATTACACAAGGGCAAGTAAGCACTTCAGAAAATCCTCTTGTAATACAAAGACTCACATCCTCATTACCATTTCATATTGAATAAAATTTAGGGAGCAAACCTAAGTAACTTTCAGAGTCCATCTCTACTCTTGTCTTTTAAATCCCGTCTCCTCCCATGAACTTTTGAAGACACACACTGTTTGTGTTTATTAAGACTTTGTTTTTTTAGAGCAGATTTATGTTTACAGCAAAACTGGGGGGAAGTTACAGAGATTTCCCAAGTCCGCCCTGGCCCCCACCCATGCACAGCCTCCTTCTTAGCACCAGAGCACTCCATTTGTTGCCATTGATGGACCTGCATTCACACATTACAATTACTCAAAGTCCACAGTTCACATTATGCATTCTACTTGGTTTTAATTGAGGCAAACTCTTCGATCTCTACATTCCTGATTCTCTAGCATTTGTAGTGTGCCTTCCCTATCTCATATGGATCAACTGTAACCTTCAAGCTTATCACTGCTTATGCCTATGTTTGTTGTCTAGGTGCATTTTTATTTGTGTGTGTGCATGCGTGTGTGTGTGTGTTTGTCCCTCCCCTATCGGTGTTCCCTGGTGTTTACATAGTCCTTGGAAGCAGAAATGATGTGTTCCTCCTTCTGACTATACATCCAGTGTTCCTACATCAGGCCTCATGCACACAGATTACTTCAATTAGGCAAGAACTGCTAAAGATCTCATTTTAGAGATGAAAGAACAGAAGGCTTGAGGGGTAAAATCTCACAGTGTGTTCGTTACAAGTTGGAACTCGCATTTTGGACTCCTGTCTCACAGTTCAGTTCTTTGCCTCTCCAGGAGGTCTGCTCTATTAATTAGCTTGAGAAGTCGCTGCTGTCCTCTCTGAAATAGCCTACAACTATAAAACTGTATGAGTGTGAGGCTGTAAGTACGTAAGGTAATCATTTCCCTTGAAATTAATTCAAGGAAATGTCTTTACTGTACCTCATGATAAGAGATGTAAGAAGTGATTAAAAGCAATGTCTCTTGATCAAATGGGATTTCAGAAATAATCCGCCCATTCAATTTCTCTTGTCAGGGCAGCTTGATTTTTTTCTACAGTACATTTAGGATTCTTTTTCTGACTCAAGGGTGAGCATTATGGTGCTAATAATGATGATAATGGCAAAACCACATTATATGCTTTAGAGCTCTATGCATTTACTGGGACGTTTTGTTCATTATCACACCGATCTTTTTTTGTTTTGTTTTGTTTTAATTTTCTTTTTTTAAGATTTTATTCATTTGCGAGGGAGAGAATGAGAGACAGAGAGCATGAGAGGGAGGAGGGTCAGAGGGAGAAGCAGACTCCCCGCTGAGCAGGGAGCCTGACGTGGGACTCGATCCCGGGACTCCAGGATCATGACCCGAGCCGAAGTCAGTCGCTTAACCAACTGAGCCACCCAGGCGCCCCCACACGGATCTTTACCACACTCTGAAAGACAGAATATATAGTAATACGTCAAACTGCAACTTCAGTTTCTTTTTTCTGTAATTGGTCTGCCTTCTGCAAAATCTATCAGTGGGCAGCTATTACAAATTTCAGCAGGTGCAGGGTTATAAGGAAGAGTTAAGACATTCTCCCAGATTTTAAAGAGCTGGTTAGATAGCAGAAGAGATGGTATGGAATAAGAAACCAGACTGTCATGAGAGGTTACTTCAGACTGAAGGGATCAGGACAAATGCGTGGAAAAGGCAGCCTTGGAAGTGCACTCCGAAAATCTAAATGTGGCATAGTTGTGCCATGAGGGTAGGAGAAGCTGAGAACAAGGAATTCCCTCGTTGTTCACGTATCTGCTTTACCCACGGTAGTTCAAGACAGACAATTTCTATCCAGTTATTATCAAAGATCTCACATTTTCATTTTGTCTTAAGGAAAAGCTGCTGTTTTTTCCCCTGGGAAGATGATTTCACAATACTGGTTTTAGAGTTTCTTTATATCAGAGAGCTGACCCTCAGAAGTTAACAGTCTAGAATCAAATACTTTATAAGACTTGACAAGTCAGCATAAAATAGGGGTCATACAATCCTTTGTTTGTTGCTTTCATGAAATACAGGGTGGTGGGGTGTGGATCATCCATAAATGAATATTTCCACACCCTCCTCACCTGTTGTATTTTGTCAATCCAGTTACTGTTGACCTTGAAGGCACCAGACTCCCCTGAAAACCGCTTGTCATCTATACCTGTCTCTAAAGTGACTGCAACTGACCGTGGTTTTTCAAAATACTCAGGGAATTTGTCAGCATCAGTAAGACTTAACTCTGGACTTGAAGATAGAAGGGGTTATTCACTGTCTTCGGACTCACTTGACCATGGCTTGCTTCAGTGTGTGGCTGGTGGTGAGGGGTAGGAGCACTTATCACTTTGGTTTGGTTGATTGAGTTGTCTCTTCACAAAGTCTTTGCATATTAGTGTTCTGAAGCCCGAAATGGAGATATATTCACTATTGAAGACTGTGCAGGTTTGTGACTGAGGCAACAATTTTTATTCTTTTTTTTTTTTTAAAGATTTTATTTTATTTATTTGACAGAGAGAGAGAGAGACAGCTAGAGAGGGAACACAAGCAGGTGGAGTGGGAGAGGGAGAAGCAGGCTCCTGGCCAAGCAGGGAGCCCGATGCGGGGCTCGATCCCAGGACACTGGGATCATGACCTGAGCCGAAGGCAGACACTTAACGACTGAGCCACCCAGGCACCCCCACAATTTTTATTCTTTATGCTTCAATTACTTTTTGATACTCTGCTAATCCCAATTGGTAGTACTGGAGAGTCAGGGAGAAATCTGGTTCTTCTATGGAAATGACTTACACTTCCTACCAAATACCCTGAAATGAGGGAAATAGTCTGCTTGTTATTTTTCTCAGGGGTATAATAGCATGATAAAAACTTTGGCATTTCAGCTGCAAAATTTCATTTAGAAAATGTGATTCCCTAACCAGGCTAATCCAATCTTGACATTATCTGAAGAATGAGTGTTTTAGCCTGGGCTGTTTAGGAAAAATGTTTCCGCTGGGTCTATTTATTGTACTTCATTGACTTTCTGTCTTGCCAAGTCATTTGGAATCTAACTATCCAGAAGATGATTCTCTTCACTAAAGAAAATATATATATATCATATCATATTCTACTTCTTATAACAATTGATTTGCTTATAATTAGCAAAAGTGAACTGAAGACTTAAATGGGCACTGAAGCTCTGCTATTAACAATTTCATTATCTAGCAAATGTAGAAAGAAAACAAAATTTAAGCTATTATTTTAAATGTGGAGTTCCAGCATTCTTTAAAACAGTTAGTTAATATATGTCCTGGAGTTCCATTTTGAAAAACAAATTCAATAATGTGAATCAGCTATGATTTGGCTCCATGACCTGAAATAATGATCTCAGCTAGGAAATCAGTATTTCTCTTTAGCTAGTCCAAAAGGTGATTTTTCAGTATGTTATTGTAATGGAAATTTACAGCCTACTTAGGATGAAAACTAACTTCAGAGTTGGATAAACTGTGTCCCAATGTTGGCTCTCCTACTTAGTCTCTGCAATTGTAGGGTATTTCAACCATTTGAGTCTCGGTTTCTTCCATCATTTAAAAAAAAAAAAAAGCTTTTTCTAATTTACAAGGGTTTTTTCTATCACTTCAAGGTTGGAGCTTTATGACATTTATTTTCTGGTTTCCTAACTAATTTAGAAGCGTAATTTTATGCATTCTCCAGGGTAAATTCACATTGAGAGTATTGTATCTGTGTTCCAGAAGGAAGGTAAAAGAAGAACTTACATTTGTATGAACTATTTGCAAGTATGTCCTCTTAGGAGTCGGTTGTCTGTGCCTGTCCAAATGCCAGTCGCAAGAGTGCCCATCCTCCAGGTGCTACTAACTGCTCAGAGTCCTTTCCATGGGACCAGGCTGTAGCCAGAGCCCAGCTAAGAACACATTTTTTTTTCCTCTTAGCTTCTTTACTTGCCCCATCCTCCCTCCCTCAGTCTCTTTCTTTCTTTTTTTTTTTTTTTAAAGATTTTATTTATTTATTTGAGAGAGCGAGAATGAGAGAGAGTACATGAGAGGGGGGAGGGTCAGAGGGAGAAGCAGGCTCCTCGCTGAGCAGGGAGCCCGATGCGGGACTCGATCCCGGGACTCCAGAATCATGACCTGAGCCGAAGGCAGTTGCTTAACCAACTGAGCCACCCAGGCGCCCCTCAGTCTCTTTCTACTTAGAGCACTCCCTCAATCCATTCACTCAAAGCACGGTCTCAGGCTCTGCTTCTCAGGGATCCAACCCAAGACCTACATCATTAAAATTGATGAAAAAAATGATGTTAAGGCAGCTCTGTGCTTCAGTAGAAAATGTAGCCAGATCTGATTTTGAATAGTTCTTTAACTTGGTGGGTATATAATCTTGGGTAGGTTTTTTAATCTCTTTAAGTCTCAGTTTATTTATCCTCAAGGAGGTAAAATATTTTCTTCTGGGCTGTTGTGACACTTGACTGAGATGTATGTGTAGATACACACACCAACTCCCAGCACTGATTTTGACAACAGAAGACTGAGCAGAGGTCAGTTCTTTATCTTTGTGCCTAATGCTTTCTATTCCCTCTGCCCTGATCTTTGCTGGGTTCTAATCTGCCTTCATGTTTATCCTTTTTTACCTTCTATTTTTTCACAGTCTTTTTCTGGATACCTTGCCTGCCTATGAGGCCAGGAGGTCTACCACAGGAGCTGGCTTTGGGAGCATCTCTTATATAGGATTTGTCTATAATAATGGACTAACACTGTGGAGTGTTAAAATTGAAGGCATTGGAAAAGTAAATATTGGCTCATGGAAATCCAATGACTATAAGGCCATAAAGCCCTGAAAATGGGATTAAGAAACCTTAGGCCCCGTGGGCAACTGGGGATCCCTGAAGCAGAGACCGGAGAAGAGGCTTCCGCTCTGTGTTGAGCTCTATTTGCTCTGGGAGGTGTCTTACAGACCTGGGTTCTTTCCAAAGTTCATGAACATCAGGAAAACTAAATTTGCTGATTGTCAGAGGGAAAGAAAGTAATTGCCTGGGCGCAAGATTTTTCAGCAGTCCCGGGGGACAAAAATGACCCGACTCAATAAGAGGTTAGTATAGAACAAAAGAGTGCAAAGGATTAATGCCAGTAGCAAGTAGAGGTACAGGACTTCAAGCAGATATCCAAGGCAGCACAGTGGTAGTGAAATACTACTGAAAATGAAAAAAATGGTACCACTCTCAGTGGCCACTGTCATCCAATGTCAGTCCCAAGGGGAAGAGCACGCTTACATCAGCCAGGAGCTACATTTGAGCTCCTCACCAGTAATTTTTCTGAAGAACCACAGAAAAATGCAAGGTTAATTGGAAATGTCAGCAGTTGTTAAATTACTTACTTTTTAAATTTTGTTTTATAGGAGTTCTGAAAGCCACAGCAACCTCCTCTAGTGGCCATGATTTGAATTTTTAATGTTCGTCTCTAAAATATCCTAATAGATGACACTAGGAAGACTCGCAGTCAACCTGTCTGCCTCTGAGCTCAACTGCTTTGCCTCCACATCCAGCTCTGCTTTTCGAGGCCTGCTGGTCTCAGCTGTGAGTGAGAGGCACAGAAGGTGCATTTGTGAAATATAATACATTTTCTTATGTAGCCTGGGTACTACGCTACGAGATTTATGTTTATTATCTTATCAGACACTCAAAAAAACTTACACATTAGTTTAGGTTTCACTCCAAAATGGCAGGTGAAGAACTGTGACTCATAGTTTTGAGTCATTTCCCCAATATTGTGAAATTAATACCTGACTGTGTTTCAGATTAATTCTAAATCCTGGGCAGTGGTGCACCAGGTAGGTAATTTGAGGATGGATTCTTTTTTAAACATCCTCTAATACTCCTCTCCCTATCCAAAGTCAGATCAATCATCCTTACCTGAAATATAAAGGCAGTGTTACAGATTTTGCCGTTTTTATGGATCTGTAACATGCCATCTAAATTAAAACATGAGCTTGTTCTTAAAATGCATCTTTTGGACAGGTCCACCATCCTCCCCTCTGTCGCCTGGGTTATCACCTCTAAACTTTACCCATTCAAAAATGTGGAAGCTGCTATTCAACTATGCTTTTTAGACAAACGCATTTGGGGTAAACAAAGAGAATTTTATCTATATCAAAAAAGTTTGAAAATTTGTAATCACTGCCCTTCACTGACTCACTTTTATTATTTGGGAATGACATTTCTTTCTTAAAAGACTTATGTCTGCTCTGGATTTGATATAGTCACAGTGTCTTCTGGGCTGACATCTGGATTTTTCTTATTTTATACAAAATGTCAATTCCAGTGGTCTTAGGTGTCATATATTTAAATTCTTGGTATTTAAAAAAGGACTAGTGAATTTCCAAACTAGGTCAGTTTTAGAACTAGTTTGAAATGATTGGTTAGAAAATAGGAATTTACAAACCAAATCAGAAGCAAGTTTTTAATTTCCCTACTCCGACCTTAGAGGTAGGTCTGTAGCTTACTAATATTTTTAAATCGGGGTCCTGCAGTATCAACTGCCTAACGGGGCCAGCAGGTGTAAATGAATGAACAGGGCTATGTGTAGGAACACCGTTGTAGAGTCCTAAGCTTGTGTAAGGAAGATAGAAATTGTTACTCAACATCATCTGATTATTGTCCTGAAAAATCAGGAATAGCATTACCAGATTTAACTTATCAAAAGAAACCAGAAATTCAGATTTTCTTATGTATTCTCAGATATTCTTATGTATTTCTTTGCGTTATAAATATTTCCAGGTAGTTTAACAAAGTTTAAAGTATAGCATGGGCCAAACAAAAACTTCTGTGAGCCAAAGCTGGCCTAAATTAGACCAGTTTTTGTTACTTATTTAAAAGATTTATTTATTTATTTTAGAGACGGGGAAGGGACAGAGGGAGAAGAAGAGAGAGAATCTTAAGCAGGCTCCACGTCCAGTATGGAGCCTGATGCGGGGCTCAATCTCACGACCCTGAGGTCATGACCTGAGCCACAATCAAGAGTCAGATGCCTAACTGACTGAGCCATCCAGGTACCCCTGGACCAGTTTTTAATTTGTTCTGTTAAACCAGTATATCTATGAGTGGGCTCTATGATTATTAGTGCTAATTATGTGTAGGCTCTGCTCAGTCTAACGTGTGACCACAATTTATGTAGAATAAGGCCTTGAAATATTTTCCTGACAAAGGTCACTAACTAAGCATCTCCTGGGAAAGAAAACCATTGGAAAGTAATCAGGATGAAAAAGAGACGGAGGAGAAAAAGAGTGGTCTTAGAGAAAATGGTGAGAGTAAGAAAGAATGCAAGGAAAGAGAAAGGGTAGATGATCCCAGAGTGAGGGTCAAATGTCCTGGCTGAGAGAATTAGAAGAAAAATACTTTTGCTAGTTGGTATATCAGAGCTGATTTTTGTGGTCCTGGCAGTGGTTAAGAGTGTGAACTCTGTGGTTCAATTGGTGACTCCAGCATCATGCCCTGCGAGCATGGGCAAGTTATCTAAACTCTAAACCTCGGTGCCCTTAGAGGTGTGCAACTGGGATCACAACAGCATCTACATTATGGTGGAGTTTTTTTTTTAGGAGTCAAATCTGGTAATGATTTGTAAAGTGCCTGAAACAATGTCTTAGGTGTTATAAACCATCAACAAATATTACCATTATTATAATTCTTGAAAATTAAGCTATAGTTAACAGTGAGGATTTTACCTTGGTGAATTTCTTCACTATGTTTCAGTTTTGTTTCAATTTTGTCTCAGATTTTATTTTTTAAAAGCAGCTCCCCACCCTCAAGCCTCTCTAAAGACCTCTGAAGTGAAAAAAGGAATAATGTGTGTGTGTGTGTGTGTGTGTGTTTAAGGTTTTCTTAATGAGATCCGTCTGCAATCAGAATGTCAGTAGTTGATGTCACTGTGTCACTCTGCTTTGGGCATACTTCTTTCCACAGAATTAATTTGTGTATTTAATTTTGTAATACAAGAACCAGAAAACTGTATGATCAGGTCATTGTCTGGCAGTGTTTATTTTCTCTACCAGCTTCTAGATTGTGTAGTTCTACACAGGCATTCAATTTGGAACGATTAGTTCCATGGTTAATTACAGGTCTGCCTTGGCTAGACCATTTTCTTTCTGATGTTTACTGATCCTGGCAAAGTTCAGATCACTGCTGGATGGCAATGATGGAGCCTCTAAGTGGCATTTTTAACAGTAATAAAGGAGTTGTCATGAATTGTTTAAGAGGATTTTTTTCAGCGCATGCTTGGTAGATTTACTAAATTCTTTAATTATTTAATTTCCTTTTAAAGAATCGACATAAGCTCTCCAGAAAAACAGTGTTCTTACCTAATACCCGACAAAGTAATTTAACTCCCCAGTGATATTATATCTTCATTTGGAAGCACTTTTATTAGCCTTGCATTTTTTTTAGTGAGAAAAGATTTTGAAGACTTTATTTCTAGTGTGGTTTCAGGTTAACAACAAAATTGAGAGGAAGGTTCCAGAGATTTCCCTTATGCCCTCCGCCCCCCTCCACAATGACATAGTTTCCCTCATTATCAACATCCCTCACCAGAATGATACATTTGTAACAATTTCTGGACCTACACTGACATACTATAATCACCAAAGTCCATAATTTACAGTATAGTTCATTTTTGATGTTGGTATATTCTGTGGTTTGGGACAAATGTATATAGACACGTATCCATTATTATGGTATCAGAGTATTTTCAGTGCCCTAAAAACCCTTCGTGCTCTACATATTCATCCCTCCTCTGAGCCAACTGGTAAACACTGACCTTTTTACCTTCTCTTATTCTTGCCTTTTCTAGAATGTCATAGAGTTTAAATCATAAGTTTGTAGCCTTTCCAGATTGGCTTCTTTAATTTAGTAATATGCATTTAACTTTCTTCCATGTGTTTTTACAGCTTGATAGCTCATTTTGTTTCAGTGCTGGATAATACTCCATTGTCTGGATGCACCCCAGTTTATCCATTCACCTCCTGAAGGATGTCTTGGTTGCTTTTGAGTTTTGCCAGTTATGAACAAAGCCGATAAAAACAAACGTGTGCAGGTTTTTTGTGGACATAAGTTTTCAACTCTTTTGGGGTAAATACCAAGGGGTGCAATTGCTGGATGGTATGGTCAGATTATGTTCAGTTTTATAAGAAACTGAAAAACTGTCTTCCAGAGTTCTTTCATTTTTTGATACGTGAGTTTAAAATAGCTTTTTATTTTTCTAAAAAACTGTGAGGTTGCTTTGCAACTGAGAAGGAAGTGATGCATTCCATCCTCTCTCCTTCTTCTCATTTGTTTTCTTACTGTACTCCTAAAAGGACCCATTTCCACCACCCATTCAAACCAAAGGCTGGGCCTTTCGTTTGTGTTGCGTGAATAAAGCATTATCTCTTTGATCTTCATCTGCTACATTATGATCTGTTGCTTGCTTTTCCTTTTAGTTCTTGCCTACTGATTTTAGTAGATTCTCAACTCTGTGGTCCAGTTTCTAAAATTGTCATCTTAAGTTAGAAATATGTGTCATAACAGTCTATCCAAAGTATTAAGAAAAGCAGAAATTCAGTGACATGAAAGCTTGAAGAAAAAGAAAATTGACAAAGACTGACAATGATAGGATTGGTTCTTGGCAGGGCTATAGCTACTTATTACCATTTTTACCTCTTTCTATTTCTGGAAGTGGAGAGTAATTTTGGAGATAATCATGATTTCATGCCCTTAGTTACTTACATTTTGTGAATTTCTCAAGTCACTTTTATATCTAATTAAGCTAAAAACAAGGCTTACTTAATTAATCAGGAACAGAATTTTAAAAGAAAATTAGTGCTCCCTGTTTTATCCATCTGTCAAGTTGCCAACTTTCAGATGTATCTTTCATTCTTTCTTTCTCTGAATTTTTACATGCACACACTGCAATATGTATAGATAATGTATATAGTAAACACACGTACACACACTGAAGCCTTGTTATTTGTGGATTTTGCATGTGTGTGAATTCACCTACCTGCTAAAATTTATTTATAACCCCCACATCAGTATTTGTGGTGCTTTTGTCTTGGACCTGTGCAGGGAGGGGAAAAGTTGGGGGTGTCCCCCCACAGCTGATGTCATAAGACATCACTTTGCCTTATTCCTTTGGCTCTCATACTGTAAATAAGTGTCCATTTTGCAATCCATTTAGTGGCAACATTTTTCACATTTTTGTACTTTTTGTTGACAATTTCACTGTTTAACGTGGCCTCCAAATATAATGCTGAAATGCTGTCTAGTGTTCCTTAATGCACCAAGGCCCCAATGTGCCTCATGAAGGAAATGTGTAAGATAAGCTTCATTCAGGCATGAGTTATAGTGGTGTTGACCATGAGTTCAATGGTAAGGAATCAACTATATATTAAATAAGATGTTTTTAAACAGAAACACACATAAAATAAGGTTATGTATTGATTAGCTGAAGACAATATGGGCAGAGGCTTGCCAGAGCCTAACCCTGTATTTCCCCTGGCAGCAGTAATTCATTATTCACTAACTCATTGTTTGTGGTGACTTTATAGACCATGACGACCACAAACGGTGAGAATTGACTATATATAACTTACTGAGGTTGTAAATGTATATGTCTGTATATCTACTCCATATATACCTGTTGGCATATATAAATACATGCATACTCTATACACATGTGTTTACTTTTCACGAGTTTCCTAGATACACTACCAAAGTTTAAGGACTACTGATTTATTAGGATATGGAGTTTAAGGAAATAAGACTAAACAGTTTAGATTCACTTGGCTGATAAATGTGGCCTAGCATTGTTTCTGCTTGTTAAATAGCAGTTCTGGAAAGAGAATCAATTTATTATTTTAGTAATAAAGCCTTTCCTGGGAGTTCGCCTCCCAAACCCTTTCCCTCCTATGCCTGGGGTTTCTTATTCCCCATTATTGCTGTCATTTTCTTTGCCAAGTCACTTCCCATCGGTTTTCCTCAGCTGGATTTCATTTGCTAACAGTAGCTGCTTACATTATGTCTTAAGCCGGGAAGTGATGATATCAGCAGGGAAAATGAAGAGTAACCGTGCCACCTCTAGAACTTACTGGCTTCTTAGAAAGGGTGAGCCATGCCGTGAGCCATGACCAGGGACTGTTTACCTTCCTTGATGCAGAATTCACAGCACTTTAGGCCACTTGTACCTACTACAGGATCATCTTTTCTTTTTCGCTTTCAAGAAGTTGCCTTATCCTTCTTTTCTTTGCATTTTCTATTTCCCATTTAGAATAGAACACATAGGTAGATATTCATTTAGTTCTTTCTTCAGCTGTTACTCACTGCCAACTATGTGTTGGGCATCGTGTGAGACGATGAAACATACATCATTTCTGTTTTCGAGGGGCTTTTAGTTTAGAGTGGGAGAAAGAGCAGTTAAGCCAGGAAATAGATGATTTGAAGTAGGGATGAGGTTATTATGGAAATAAAGCAAGGGAATGGAATAGAAAGTTACTAGGAGTAGAGTGGAAAGAGGGTTGCTTTCTTAACATGTTGACCAGGGAAGAGAGAGGGATTTCCTGAAGGAAAGTTTGGACTTGGGTCCGGATGTGAAGTAGTATTGAAAAGGCTCGTCAGCTCACACAACATTAATATTCATGGTGCTTTTTACAATTATCCTGATTATTCTAATTTTACTTGGTAACTACTAACAACAGAAATGAATCTACCCAAAGATTTTCACTGTCTACTAGAGGTAATAATTAAGTGTATTTTAAAACTTTGTCATACACAATAGGAGACATGTGCCACAGAAATTTTGTTTGAGGAAAGACTTACTGTTTCCTACTACTGTTATTCATTTATGCATGCACATGTTCATTGTCAGAAAGGTTTCTGGAAAAGGTGGTTTTAATTAAATGGAGACTTGAGGGAATGATTGGGAAGTGGCTGTCTGAATGGAAGAATTAGCAGAGTCTGTACATAGAACTCATACCCAGATGTAAAAAGTCATGAGTATCAAAGCTAGTTTTTATTTCTATTTCTATGGAACTTTTTAAGAGAGGAAGTAAAATGATCACAGTTGTGCATTAAGGCATTTCTACTTTGATGCAGGAAGGATTGTTGGAGGAGGCGAGAAACTGGAGGAGGATCTCCAAGTGGCTATTGCAAAAGTTCTGGAGGACTGAACATCCCAGGAGAAATGAGACTGCAAGGAAGAGGATAGAAGCAGTGATATTTGGGAGTAGAAGTAAAAGGCTTAGGGTTGGCTTTAAGTATAAGAAAGCTGAGTGATTTTGTCAGTATGATATGTGAAATATTAAAGTGTAGCAGGAAAACGATAGGAGAGGTGAATGATGCTTTGGTTTTGAGACTCTGGAACTAATAAGATGGTAGTGATGTTGTCAAGATGAATTTGGAAGCTTCCCTTTGCATGTATTTGCAGAAAGAGATTGTAGAGAATTTCTATAATTTTTCCTCTAAATGTTAGATAGAATTCACCAAGAATGCAAGGCTGATTCAATCTTAAAAAATCAATTAATTTTTAAAAATGAATGTAATCATTACATCAGCAGATAAAAAAAAAAAAAAAAACTCTTATGGTCATATCAGTGGCTACAGAAAAAAACATTTGACAAAACCTAACCCACATTCTTGACAAAAACCTCCAGCAGTCTATGAATAGAGAGGAAATTCCTCAATTTGATAAATAGCATTTCCTCTATAAAAATAGAACAGAACCAAAACCTGTAGTTAACATTATACTTAATGGTAAGAAACTAGGTGCTTTTTCCCTCACATTGAGAACAAGACAAGGATGTCTTCTTTCACCAGTCCTATTCGGCATCATACCAGATATTTTTAAGTAAAGGAATAACGCAAGACAAAAGAAATAAAACTGTCCACAAATTACCTGATTGTCTATGTAGAAAATACAAAGAATTTATACAAATACTCTTGGAACTAATAATTGGTTATAGCATGGTTGCACAATTCAAGATTTATATACAAAAGTCAGTTGCTTTCCTGTGTACCAGCAATGAACAATTAGAATTTGAAATTAAAGACACAGAGTGTTTACATTAACACCCCCAAATTACATGCTTAGATACTAATCTAACAAATGTCGTACAAGATCTATTTGTAAAAAATTATGAAGTTCTGATAAAGGTCCAGATAAATGGGAAACTATCCTATGTTTGTTGTTAGAAATAGTCAATATTGTTAAGATGTCTGTTCTTCCCAACTTTATGCACTGATTCAAATGTCATTCCAATTAAAATCATGGCAAGTTGTTTTGTGTATGTTGATCACCTGATTCTAAAGATTATATGAAAAGGCAAAAGTAAAAGGACTGAAATTATCTGACTTTAAGACTTGCGATAAAACTTCTGTAATCAAGGGGCGCCCGGGTGGCTCAGTCGTTAAGCGTCTGACTTCGGCTCAGGTCATGATCCCAGGGTCCTGGGATCGAGCCCCGCATCGGGCTCCCTGCTCCATGGGAAGCCTGCTTCTCCCTCTCCCACTCCCCCTCCTTGTGTTCCTTCTCTCGCTGTGTCTCTCTCTGTCAAATAAATAAATTAGTAAAAAAAACCACAAAAACTTCTGTAATCAAGACAGCATGGCGTTGGTGACAGAATGGACACATAGATCAGTAGAAAAGAATAGAGAGCCTAGTGAGACACCTGCCATATACAGTCAGCTGCTCTGTGACAAAGGAGCAACAGCAGTTCATTGGAGAAAGAATAGTCTTTTAAAGAAAGGATGGTGGATCAGCTAGACCTCCACATGCCCAACAACAGCAAAAACAAAAAGAATATAAACACAGCTCTCACATCTTTGACAAAATGTAACTCAAACTGTATCATAAACCTAAATGTAAATGCCAAACAATAAAATCACTACAAGATAACATAGGCTTCAAGGTCTGGGTGACCTTGAATTTGATGATGAGTTTCTACATACGACATTGTAAGTATGATCTATGAAAGAAAAAAATTGACAAGTTGGACCTCATTAAAATTAAAACCTTTGCTCTGTGAAAGACACTTTTGAGAAAAGAAAAGGATACCCACTGACTGGGAGAAAACATTTACCAAAAAACCACAAAACTGATGATGGCCCTTGGATTGGAACTATATAGAGAGCACTTAAAACCCTAAAAGCTTAATAATATGGGGAAAAAAACAATTCAGATAAAGGGCAAAAGATCTGAACAGACATCTTACTAAAGATGTACAGATGGCAGATAAACACATGAAAAGACATTCATCAGGAAATTACAAAAATGAAACAAGGAAATACCGGACACATCTATTAGCATTGCTAAAATCCAAAAAATTAACAATAGCAAATCCTGATGAGAATGTAGAGCAACAAGAACTCTCATTCACTGTTGGCGGGAATGCAAAATCGTATAGCTACTTTGGAAGACAGTTGGGACGTTTCTTACAAAACTAACCATAATTTTGTCATAGGACCCAACACTCCCACATACTCCAGTGAGTTAAAAAGTTGTGTCCACACAAGGATCTACACAAATATTGATCACAGCTTTATTTGTAATTGCCACAAAGTGGAAGAAACCAACATGTCCTTCTATAGGCGAGTGGATAAAAAAAACCTCTGGTTCATCCCAGTCATGAGATTAAAAGATATAAAAAGAAATGAGGTAGGGGGCCAGGGTGGCTCAGTTGAGCAGCTGACTTGATTTTGCCTCAGGTCATGATCTCAGGATTGTGAGATTAAGTCTCATGTTGGGCTCTGTGCTCACTGTGGAGTCTGCTTGGGATTCTCTCTCTCTCCCTCTCACCCCACTCACACATGTCTCTCTCTCTCTGAATAAATAAATAAAATCTTTAAAAAAAAAAAGGAAATGAGGTCTCAGACCATGTAAAGACGTGGAGGAACTTTAAATAGATATTGCTAGGTAAAAGATGTCAGTCTGATAAAGCTACATATTGTATGATTCCGAGTATATGACTTTCTGGAAAGGCAAAATTGTAGAGAGTAAAAAAAAAAAAAAATTGTGGTGGCCAGGAGTTCAGGAAATTGGGGTGGGTTTTATGTGGAGCACAGGGGATTTTAGGACAGTAGAACTATTGTGTATAATACTGTAATGGTGGATTCATGATATTTTACCTATTCTTTAGTACTGTATAACACAAAGAATCATACTGTAAACTGTAGCCTTTATTCAAAAATGTGTCAGTATTAATAATGTATCAATATTGGTTCATCAGTTATAACAAATATGCTGCACTGATGCAAGATATGAATATACAGGAACTGTGAGAAGTGGGGTGGGGTATGGAAATTCTGTATTGTTCGCTCAATTTTCTGTAAACCTGAAACTTCACTAAAAAATAGTCTGTAATGTTTTAAAAAGCTGGTATTAGGTCCCTAATAATTTTGTTCCATCTTTGACCATTTGGTGTGAATAATGAAATCCAATGATGAAACTGATCATCCACAAGCACTATATGGAAATACTGAGGTGCCTTGTGAATTTGTGTGAAATAATTAGTTTGGATAAGGATTGACTGCAGTGGTCCATTGAGTGACTAGAAGGTATTAGAAGTTGTGCAGAAGCAGGGCTGCCTGGCTGGCTCAGTCAGTAGAGTATACAACTCTTGAGGGTCATGAGTTCAAGTCTAACGTTGGGTATAGAGATTACTTTAAATAAATTAAATAAAATAAGTAAAGTAAAATAAAAATAAATAGAATAAAATAAAATAAAATAATGCAGAAGAAAAGAGAGACTAGTGGTTCCAGAGGGAAGACAGCATATGTCAAGTCTTGAAGATGATAGTAACTGTGTCATGGGACACTCTGCAGGCAGTGGCTCATGACAGAGGTAGAAAGTTGAATGTTTGATGTTGACCTGTAATTGCCAACCATTGGGGATCAAAATATATTTAGTATCTTTAAGTAAAATTATTCAAAAACACACTTTTTCCTCCTTCAGTTAAAATGCTAAATGATTAATATGTTGTACTTTTATTTGGATTACAACCTTCTAAAACTAGAGTGCAGTTTTATCATTTAAGATAAAGCTATGTATATATTTGGTAATTATTAATTAAATACAAAGCATTAATTAATGAATTATTGAGATACAGTCGATATGACTTGAACCCAAACTTATGAACAAAAACGTCCTGTCACTTGGATGCCCCATGCTTTCTTTCACTTTTTAATGACGTAATATGTAAATTCTTTTTCTAAGAAGGGAAGGGTATGGCTCTTCTCTAGAAGTATCTGTTATTTGAAAAAAAATTATTAAGCAGGAATATATAGGGATTTTCTCATATACATTAAAATTTGCTCAACTGGCCTTTTTTTAATGCAATTTAACTTCCACAGATTCTTGGGACATTAATTGAATATCTAATGAATAGTAATAGTGATCCACCCAAAAAATTAGTCCAAGTGATTTACCATGAGGTAGGGCCTCAGAGCTGAGGAGGTAAAGAAGCCTCATGTAATGAGCAGGGGTCTTGGGAGGGAGGTACAGTTGCCTGATGAGAGGAATGTAAGTAGTGAAAGAACAAAGCTTTTGTGGGTGTCTGACTGCTAATTAACCTATTGACAGTTAAATTGAGAGGAAACAAAATTTAGAAAAGAGACTTTCCTGAATTCAAGGGAACTTTTAAAACTACAGTCTCTTTATTTCTGTGAGATTTCACTGTTCAACTTAAAGTCTAAAATGCCTACTTTCAGTCTATTAAAAGTCAGTATTCAAACTCTGAACTTCTAAACTTTTTCAGGATTGTTCCACTTTAATTTTAGCATGGTAGTTGGTTCACAGTATATGAACTACTTTTTTGCTTAGAAAATAATTTCAGAATGCACGCCTCACCATCTCTAACTCTGCTCTGATTAGGACATTGAATAAATTACTTGGATTTAATTCATCAGGGACTTTGTATTTAATTCTAAAACCTAATGAAAGTATATCGTTTAAAAATAATCATACTTAACCCCTATTACATAGACTTGTTTTATGTAAGTTACAAATATTAAGAAATTCACTTATATTTTTCTACCTTCACTAAGCCCTTGACTGTGTTAGAGTAGAAATCTGCCTTCTTGGTTCTCTCTCTGTCACGGTGCTGTTGTTACAATACTGCATGTCAGTGACTCAGACTATATGATGCAGGTCCAAAAGGAAAAAGAACTTCAAATCCTCTACATAGATCCAAGTGCTGAAATCGTTTCGGTCTACTCCCCTCAACCCAGACTCCGGAAGTGCTGGCTGCGGAAAGCCAGAATACACTAGAAGTTCCAGTTTTCCTCTATTGAACATTACATACATAACATTACAAACCAAAGAAAGATAAATTCCCAGCTTGCCATTATTTCCCATGGGCAATGCTCTGGGAGATTTGAAAGGGATTGTGTGTTGACCTAACAAAATCTTCTCATAAAAGTATAAAGTCTCATAAAATAAAAGAAGGAATTTGAATAAATTATTACTTGATTTGAGCATTACGTTTTGCTGATTTCTTGTATTGGTAACTGATAGCAGTTGAAGGACAAGGATCTGAAATGCAATTCTAATTTGCTTAAGTCAGTGAGAGAAGTTCTGTCACATTCTCCCCCAAATCTATTACTGAATATATTGTTAAAATTCTTGTACCTCCCTTTCTTCTCCCTGACCCCAACAGAGTAAAAGATTTGTTTATTAAAGAGCTTTAAAAAAGTGAGCCTGCTTCAAGGTCTTGATTATATCATGGAAGAGAGCAAAAACAGAATGCGTTAACTAATTGTCCAAAAATTGTTCAAGTTGAGTAGATAGGTGAATGTGGAGTTGATTGTCATGAGACATCAAGGGGACTCAGCTGGTTTGGGATATCCCTGAGGCATTTCTCAGAATGATTTTAATGAATTTAGAGACTTCTGAGGGAGTTGTTTCTTCAAGACATTTTTTTGTTAGTAGAGTGAGCTGTTCTCAAAATTAAGCTTGCATCAGAATCACTTTGAAGGCTTGTGAAAATGGATTGCTGAGCCTTAATCGCAGAGTTTGTTGTTAATTGGGTATAGATTGGGGCCTAAGAGTTTGCATTTCTAACAAGTCCCCATGGGATGCCGATGTTGCTGGTGGGGGGAGCAAATTCAGCCCACTGCATAGCCATTAGAAGTGACCAGGTAATTTGGATTTCAGCAGACTTGCATCTTCTAAATAACCTTTTGAGCAATATCTTCTTGAACTTTAAATCAACCGTTTGGCTTCTGTCTGTGTCCTCTTGGAGTAAAAAAATCTAAATAACACGGTTGCTAAATTTCATTCCCTTTTATCATGTCCTGGATTGTTAAGTCTTTGAAATTATTCAGAAATATTCAATGATTCAGTTCAGTGCTTTTGGCACCAACAGAAATGGAATACTATTAAAAACTATAGTTCTTAAAAAGTCAGAAATGTAATATTTTTCAAATTAAATTTTAGGTAATTACCACTTCCACACCTGAAATTAGTATTTCGTGCATCTGGATGAAATGTATTCCAAGTGAAAAGTACATCTCTCTATCTGTGCCTGTTAATTTACACTGTTTCTTTTGAAACTTAAGAATTGTACTGGCTTACGTTAACATTTCTGAAAAATAATGACAATTTACCTACTTCGAAAAACATTAAATAGACCAAATACCCTGATGTTTCCCTAGATACTCATTCAAAACCCTTATCCATGTCTGCTTTATTCGAAAGAAAGCCAGTGATGCATGGAATGGGCTGATTATTTAATTTCACGTTTACAGAGGTGTCCTACACATAGATTAAGACCTGTCTTTAAATATGTTTTTGTTACCTCTCCTTGAATTACTGTCACCTCCCACTTCCTAAATGTGATTACCAAGTATACACCACATCTTTTTCCCCCCACTTATCTGTTGTTTTCTTGGTCATTAGCCTGCTTCTAACTATTCAACTTTTACAAAAAAGGAAGATACTCAAATATATTTTTGATGAATGTATACATGCATATGCGTAGTCTTGCCCATCTGTTTTCGGAAGGTAAAAACCTCTGATGGCAAAGATATTATCTTTCAGAGGAACATGTCCCATGTGACTTCTAGAACACGCTGGGTGCTTAATAACCTTTACATCACCATCACTTTTACCATTGTCATCAATCATGGAAGCTGTCTCAGCGCTGGTTCTATTAGACATAGATTAAAAACGGATCTTCTCTTATGTCTCTGGTTGCTATTCAACCCTGACGGCTTCCCTTTTAAAAATACATCTGCTCCCTTTCAAGTAATTTTTGTGTGCCTTTCATACCTCTAATGGCGGTACCTCCAGATTAGCAACGGAGAAGTTAATTGAAATGAGCTAGCACTTACTGATGAAAGTAAGTGTTGGGTTCAGCATGAGAATGTTAACCTGTTTCCACTTGGCTAACCAGTTTTGCACAAAAGTAAATCATCATTGAAATACAGCCACTCTCTTAATCATCTAATGGTTCCGTTACTTATATACAGACAAATGCACACAGGACACCCCATTATCTTTAGGAAGGTCGCTCAGCAGTCATTAGAGTCGAGTAAATGAGGGTTATACTGTCCTTCTCAGCACCATATAAACTTACCTGCTTATATACAACCTATAATTCGAGAGCCAAAATAGAAAACACAAAATGAGTTTCACTAAGTAACTCTACAGTGGTCTGTAACCAGAAACACCATTTGTCCTTTTGAGAAGCTGAAATGTTTTAGAACCAGAAAAATCTATTGAATTAATTTTTGACCGTGGAGTGTTCTGTTCGAGTGGAATTGTATGTGGAAACATTTTATGTAAAAGAGATAAAAGCCTGTGTTGTGAACGAAGCCAGGTTGAGGAGGTTAGCCATTTGAACTGCTTTTCACTGCAGACGCTCTAAAGGGATCTCCACAGTAAGCCCAGGGATCTCAAAGCAGCATGAAACCCGCTGTATTTGAAGGTTAATCCATGGGCTATTTTTTCTTCCAGAGCATTTATCACTATGTAACATACTACATACAATATTTTATTTTATTTTTTTACTTACTAATTAATTTACATTGGGATCTGTGTTGTATGAAGAGGAAGGACTTTTTTAACTGCTTGATTCATAATAGGCATTCAACAAATATTTGTTGAAATATTTGTTGAATGAATGTATGCATGAATGGACATTTACTAATTGCTGGAGCAAAAGAATAATGACAGGTCCCCAGGATTATAAAACAAACAAAAAAAGTAAGACAGCCACTGACCCAAAAGGACACATAAAGTAGTCAAACCTATCAAATGTACACAAGAAAACATCTAATAATACAGAGCCAGTACATATCTTTTCATTGGTATGGGAACTGTGTGCTAATGTCATTCAGACTAAGGGAAACTGGAGCTAGTTGATCAAGAGAAGATTCATAGGGGAAATGACTAGATTAAAAAAAATTTGCTTAGACCTTTTGGGTCTTAGTTTCCTCATTTAAAATCATGGTTTTCCAATGAGGTGACTACTTGGATCTGTAGGAGTTTGGGCAAGAAGGCATTTCTGAATGGATGGTAAACATCTGAACTAGATAGGAGACAGTCTTTCTGAAAATTTGTTGTGGGGACATAAAAGTTAAGGCTGTTTTGAACTCGACACTCCACGATGCCATAGCATGGCTGCAGTTTGAATTAGACTGATGAGATGAAACAGAGGTTAAAGAAAATTTAATGGAAGTAGAATAAACTTTACATTTTCTGTCTCAGTGTACATAGAAGTGCATAAGGGGACAGGTAAGATGAAATGACAGAGCTTCACACCGCACACAGGTGCAGCTGTGGGCAAGTCTCTGATGCAGCCAACCAAGCGGGGGTTACTCTCTGTTTTCTTTAACTCTTGTGTATGAATAAGAAAGATATAGAAAAATGTCCATAACAAAGTTGGCAGCTCAGCGACATTTTGCACAGTGAATGTACATACATAAGCCCCTGCTAGGAATAAGGACAAGGATTATTACCATCCCTACAGAGCCATTTCCAGCACCCCCTGATAACCACCCCAGATGTTACCCACCCCAAAGGCAACACGTATTCTGACTTCCAGCACAATAGATTACTCTGCTGGTTTTTGAACTTCTATAAATGGAATCATACATTAGGACTATATTCTTGCTTTTTTCACTTAACATGATATTTATGTGACTTATAATACCTAGAATTATAATAAGTAATGTATTTGATCTTAAGCTGTTTTCTGTCAACCTTTTCATCTTTTTTTTCTCATTTTTTCCTCCTTACTGAATAATCAAGCATTTAAAAAATCATTACTCCTTTTAATTATTTTTCTGCATTTATTTAGTGACTTAACCCTAAATCTTGGTCTTAAACATGTTTCAGGATTCTTCCACATTCTTAAAAACTGAGGCTCCCAAAGATCTTCTGATAATGCAGGATACATATTTTGATATTTATTCTATTACAAATTAAAACTGAGAAAGTTTTAAAACACAGGAATACACAGTCACATAATCCCATTCGTCACCAGAGTAAGGATGACATCACATGTCGTGTTACCTCTGGAAAAACCCACCGTACACTTGTGTGAACATGAGAGCAAGCAATAAACAATATCTTAGTTTGTATGAAAATAATTGTCACTGCACAGACCTCCTGAAAGGTTCTGCTTTGAGAACTCCCATTTTGGGGATTCAATGTGAATACATAATTTATCAGAATCTGCTGTAGATGAGTATTTTTTGTGTAATTTCTGCTCTTTGTGGGCTGGATTTAGTGACTCACTTCTAAGGAATAGAATGCAGCACAAGTGATAGGTTGTCAATTCCAATATTAAGTTCTAACAAGAATGTAGTGTGTGCTCTCTCACTCTGGTCTAGAACCCTATGCCCTAGAGGAAGCCAGGTCTTATGTCGTAAAGCAGCCTTTTTTTTTTTTTTTTTTAATGTTATGTTAGTCACCATATATTACATCATTAGTGTTTGATGTAGTGATCCACGATTCATTGTTTTCATATAACACCCAGTGCTCCATGCAGTACGTGCCCTCCTTAATACCCATCACCGGGCTAACCCATCCCCCCACCCCCCTCCCCTCTAAAACCCTCAGTTTGTTTCTCGGAGTCCATAGTCTCTCATGGTTCGTCTCTACCTCCGATTTCCCCCCTTCATTTTTCCCTTCCTTCTCCTAATGTCCTCCATGCTATTCCTTATGTTCCACAAATAAGTGAAACCATATGATAACTGACTTTCTCTGCTTGACTTATTTCACTTAGCATAATCTCCTCCAGTGCCATCCATGTTGATGTAAAAGTTGGGATTCATCCTTTCTGATGGCTGAGTAATATTCCATTGTATATATGAACCACATCTTCTTTATCCATTCAAAGCAGCCTTTTGGAAGAGATCATGTGAATTGCTTGGGAGCGGGTACTTTGTCCCTTGAGTCTTGAGATGAAGGGAGCCCCAGCTCAGCCTTGATTGCAGCCTCGTGAGAGACCCCAAGTCAGAATCTGGTAGCCAAGCCATCTCCTACTCCTCACCCACAGAAGCTCTGAGAAAATAAGGGTGTGTTGTGTGAAGTTGCCACATTTGAGGGCTGTTGTATAATAAATAACCAGGACGTTTGTTTTCCATGCTTTATTTTCAGATTTCTGTGTCTTTATAGTTAAAGAATGGCATTTTTATGCTGTGGATCATAGACTTTTACTTGTATTATTCAGTCCATTTGCCTATTTAAGCTTATATCTGTTGTCTTTCTCTTTGTTTTCATTTTCATACTCTTGCTTTATATTCTTTTACTTTCTTTAATTGCCTCATTTTGGATTATTTAATTTTTAAATTGTATTTCATTTCCATCTATTAATGTGTTATTTATTAATTATTCTATTTTCTTAGTGGTTACCCTAGAGGTTATAACATACATAACTCTTTCAATCTACTAAAAACTCTCGGATTTATCTTTTCACCAATAATTCCAAAACCATAGAAAATAGTAATTTTGCTTACCTCCTTTTGTATTCTCTTTGCCTGTGTTTTAGTTGTATATACATTTAAAATACCGTAAGAAATTCTCGTCATGATTTTGTTTGACCCATATTCACTATATTTATACTTACGTGTTTACCCCTTTCTTTGTTATTTATTCCATCCTGTATTTTCTGTTTTCAAATTGGATTATTTTTCTTCTACTTCAAGAACTCTGTTCTTTTTTTCTAGGGTAGGCTTTCATGTAATAAATAATTCATTTTTGTTGTCTTAAAATGAGCTACTTTTATCTTCATATTTCAAAAATATTTTCAGTGGAAATCGAAATTTGGGGGGCATTTATTCTACAATCAGTGTATTAAAGGTACCATACCAACAGACAATGAATATCTTTTGACGTTCATCTTTTTGTAACTCAGTCTTGTTGCTCCTTTTTTGAATATAATATACCTTTTCTTTTTTCTCTAGTTGTTTTTAAGTCTGTCTTTTTAGTTGTGTTTTTCAACAGTTTTACCAAAATGAGTCTTTGTTTGGTTCACTTTGCATTTATATTGTTTGGATTATGCCAGATTTCTTGAATCTGTGGGTAGGTAGATACATTTCATCTGTTTTGGAAAATTCTCAAGCACAATGTTGCTTTAGCCCCATTCTCTCCTTCTCCTTCTAGAACTCCAGTTACTTCCAGGTACTGAATCCCACAGCTCTCTTATCTGTCATGCCATCACACCCCACTGTCTTCTGCACATCATGTGGATCTTTTCTTTTGATTTGTATTTGAGTTCACCAGTCCTTTCTTTTACTATATCTAATCTGTTAAAGTCATCTGTGAAGTTACTAATGTTAGCTATTGTATTTTTCAATACTTCAATGTCCATCTGATCTTTTTTTTTGTTTACAAATTGTACCTTTAAAATTTCTATCCTTTCATCCATTTTATCCTTCTTGTTTCTGTTTTCATGAGCTTATTAGTCATAGGTATCTCAAGATGACTAACGTATGGATCACTTGTGGGTCTGCTTCTATAGTTTTTTTTTCTTCTTCTTAGTAATTGGCTACATTGTCTTGCCTCTTCTCATCACTCTTAATTTTTTCATCATATTCCAGATATTGTGTATGATAGAAATGTAGAGGTTTCAGATGAAGAAATCTCCTACTGCAAAGGTTTTACTTTATCCTCCACTGAAAAAAAAAACAAACAAAAAACAACAACAGAGTTGTGGTGTTGAGTGGGGTTTGAGAGGAGACCAGCTCAACTCAGCAAGGACTGCTTTAAGCTGCTTTAAATTTTATTAAGACTGAGTTTATGTATGATTCACACTTGTTGCCTGGTTGTTTTATATTCACTTCTGGAGAACTTTAGTAAACTTAATTCTGCCCTTCCACAACTTTTGTCTTGTCTCTTTAGCTTCCTGTCATGTACAGTTTTAAAATTTGGCACTGTATATAGGGGAAGATACATCAAATGTTTGAGGACCCTCACATTTCCAATTTTATTACTGCAGCCCTGTGCAACCACAGAAATCTGTTGTTCGCCTTTTGCTTTGACTAAGGCTCTATCCTCTCGTGCTCTAGCTTGTCTATGATTCCTAAATGTCCCTAGGGAAAAAGAGCTAGTGCTTCTCAGCCTACTTAAAGTTTTTCTCAACTCTCTGGAGTTAGCCAATTTAGTCTTCATTGTTTTCAGGCCCTTTAAGGCTTTGAGTTGTTCATAGCAGTGACACCTGTTGCAGTGATTACATTTACCCCAAAGCAGAAGCTGCTAATATGCCTTCAAATACAGATTCTGTTCATTCTCTCTTTCTCTTGTCTTTCCAGGACTTACTCTAATAAAATGTATCACTGTGTGCCTATTGTTTTGTATGCTCATCTCTTTTCTCTGACCTGTAGTCCACATATGTGATACCCTACTGACCTACTCTACACTTCTCCAGACCGTGAATCTCCTTTCCTGCTATGTCTGATTTAGTGTTAAGTGCACTGATAAAATTTTTATTTAAGTTGTTATTTTAAAGCTTGGGATAAAGGGATAAAGAAGCTGGCCTGTGATTCATTCACTCCCTTTACTGGGGGAATACCTATGGAAAAAGGATCAAAAGCAACGAAGGTAACCTAGTCTAACTGGGTAACCTGGACATGCAGGTCAAAGGACTCATGATATTTACCAGATACAAGAGACTCTATGTCTAAAACACCCTTCCCTGGCTCTCTCTAGCCAAAGATAACCTATATAAAATGAAATCCAGGATATAAAATAGTTCCCTGGAGAAAAATCACAGAAGTTATACAACTCCATGGACTGCTATATGGAAATGTGTAGGTATGAAATGCTCCCTACTGTGTGAGAAACCCCATGAATATCACTTAGAGGCTTCCTCTATCTGAGCTGATGGTTCATGTCTGACACAAGAAAGAAAGACCTGTGAGAGTCATCATTGATGCCCCAGGAGCTTCTTTTTCTTTTGTCTAAACCTTTTGATTGCTTGTATCCTTGACTCTATGTAGCAAAATTTGATGGGGGCAGGATCGATGATTCATTTGATTCTTAACTAATAATCTGATTCTTTGTTATAGTTGTGTAGTTTTCATTTGCTTATTTTTGGTGACATAATCTAGTTTATCATACATTTCCTTGGTCATATTAATCATAATTATTTTAACACAATATCTGGATTACCTGAGGGATAACTTCTATTATCTATTTGTTTGTACTCTGAATTTTGAGAATTTTTCCTGTCTTCTGGCATGCCTAATAGTTTTGGATTGCATGATAGGCACTATGTATAGAAAATTGAAAAGGCTGTGGATGATGTTTTGTTTTTACATTTTCTTCCAAGGGTGCTTGGGTGGTGCAGTCAGTTAAGCGTTGGACTCTAGATTTTAATTCACGGCGTGATTTCAGAGTTGTGAGATTGAGCCTGCATTGGCTCTGAGCTGGGTGTGGAGTCTGCTTACGATTATCTCCCTCCCTTTGCCCCTCCCCCTGCCCACGCTCTCTCTCTCACTCCCTCTAAAATAAATAAATCTTTAAAATTTTTTTTTTCTTCTAGAAGGAAGCTCTAGTAGGACAGGTGACCTTGTACCATTCAGAGACTGGGCTGAGTTTCGATTTTGTAAGAACTGAAGTTTGCTTTCATCCCATAGCGTAGTCTTAGAGGAGCCTCAACTGAAAGCCCACAGTGTTTCTGAGGCCTTTCTCCTGAGGCCTATACTATAATTTTTAGTCCATAACACTGAGACGTCCATGTACTCTGCTTAGTTTTTCAGCCTGATTTCTTGATCTTTTACCCAGTTTAGGTGGGAAATTTTGTTTTGTTTTTGTTATGTTTAATAATAAAGTGGTTTGGTGAGGTTTGGAATTTTCAATTATTATTTCTTTCTAGAAAGAGAAGTAAGAATATGCATAGGTCTCACACAATACATTATCACTCTTGATTGCTCTCTTTACACCTTAATGTGGGCCCTTGCTTGGGCAGTGTTGGGAAGCACATGGATGGCAAATGCCTTAAGGGAAAAATCAACAGAAACGTTCTTACCTCAATCCATATCCTCCTTTCCAGGATTTTTGACTCACTAGTTTTGGGTGGGTTGTTTCCTCGTGCCTCTAAATAGTAGATTTTAAAACTTTAGCCCATTTAATTTGCTCTAAGATGGAGAGTTTTTCTGTTACTGGCTTTTTAATCATAGAAGTAAAAGTCTAGATGGTCTTTTTTGGAGTAAGGATTGAGTCTCCAACTATGCCAGACATTTTACTTAACACAAAGAAATGGGAGAAAATTGTCTCTTTTCACAAGAGAAAAAATTGGGTTGTAATCTTTTCCGAACTTGAGCATATTTTCATTGTAAATGAACAGTAAAGTTGTCTGATAATATTTTTACTATGTTCCATAGTAAGAACATTAATGTGTCTAATGCCAACATAGTAAGAACATTAAGATGTCTAATGCCACATTTTTCTTTGTGGTTGCCATCTAGAATATATTAGTTTGAGGAAGAATGAGCGATGCAGTGGATACTAGAAAAACCAAGTGGATGTACATTTATAGGGCTTATTGACTGCCCTCAAGTGGCTAGGGTTTTATTTCATACAAAATGAGGAGTTACATGACTCACATAAGTTAGGTTAAGATCATAAAACTGTAATCATCCCTCTGTGGTTTAGAAAGACATGACTTTTACAAAATACAAAGAAAAGGAGAGCGACATTAAAATTGGAGAAATTATTGAAGAGAGTGTTGAAATAGTTGCCATAAGTGAAATTTGATACGATGCTGAGTAAAAGCAGTGTCATTTGGAATAGAAAAGATGAAACAAATTTACATGATATTTCAGGAGAGTAGTCAATTGGACTTAATGACATGTTGGATTTGGAGAAGAAAGATATGGGAGACAAAGAAGACACTAAACTATGTAATGAGCTCTTTTAATTTATATGCTCTTAGAAATTCACATATAAAAGACAGTCGTGATCAAAACTACAATCTCAAAGTCGCTGAACATTTTGTTATAGGACATTAAAGGAAAAGACAGGGAGGGGTGTTCTTTTATAGAAGAAACATGTGTTTGCATAAAAGGCCGGAGTCTTTGTACTGAGTCATGGATAATGCAGTCGACCCAGAGAAGTGCTATCAGTGCAGTGGGGGCCTACAGCGCATGGTGAGTGGACCCTGATGAAAGTTGCTCATCACTCCTCTCACTGCTTAATGACTTAGCCTCTGATATAAAGCCAGCTAACACTCGGGAGTCATCAGCTAGGAACTATGGCCAGAGAACAAGACAGATGGAAACTAAGAAAAGATGAAGCCAGTGCCTTCTCAGCTGCATTCAGTATGATGTCAGTTTGATGTGCTAATTCTGACAAAACAGCTAACATATCAAACTGGAGCTGGAGAAGGGAGTGACTGTTTTATAACTGTTCTCATGTTTATGGATGAATGTAGTCATTTCTCAAGATTTCTAAAAACTTAGAGCTTGTGGGGAAATACTTGATAATTTTGTCTGAAGTAATGACAATTAATACTTGTTTGCTAAATAAGAATATACCCTATGGGAAAAGTAGGTTTTCTAATGAAGGGGAAAGTTAATAAATTGTTTGAAAAAGTCAGAAAATGGTTTAGGAGTAGTTGACTATACATTTGAATTATAAATCTACATTACAGCATTCCCATAGAATTCACTACACCATGTGGAAACAGATAGCTATACGTTTGCAGTTACGGATCTTCACTACAGAATTCCCAAAAATGAATTCCAGATGAGTTTTGGACTGAATGGGAAAAAAAGATACTCAGAAGAAATTTTGCTGTAGGCAGACCTTTTGTCAAAATACTCAGCAGATAATAGCCATGAAGTTAGTGATTAATAAATTGACTCCTTATAAATTTAAGCTTTTAAGCCACAAAAGAACCAAAACAAAGTTAAAAAGAATTGACAAAGTTGGAAAGTATATTTAAGCATTTATAGTAGATAAATAAATATTTCAAAATACAAAGCTTCTATAAATTAATTAAAAAGCAAAAATATATAATCTAATAAAAAAGTGGCCAAATGAATAATTAACAAAAGATGGAATATAATAGGTCAACGAACATAAAGGGAATTGTTCAACCTCAATTATAATCTGGGACAAGTAAATTAAAATAAAATTAGAGAGGGGTGCCTGGGTGGCTCAGAAGTTGGCCATTTGACTCTGGAGTTTGGCTCAGGTCATGATCTTGGAGTCGTGGGATTGAGGCCTACAACAGGCTCCATGCTCAGCAAAGAGTCTGTTTCTCCCTCTCCCTCTGCTCCTCCCTCCACTCTTGCACACACACTCTTTTTTTCCCAAATAAATAAATAAAATCTTTAAAAATAAAATAAAATTAGATAGACTGAACATTTTGTAAATATTATCACAATGTAAGTGAGATGAGGGCACAAAAGAATTCTTTGGTACCACTGGTGGTAGCGTAAATTGGTATAATCACATCGGAAGAAAATTTTGGAGAACTGATTTATAGTGCCGCTATGATCTGTCATTTCCACTTCTTGGTGTTCACTGAAGAGAAATATTCAATCATGTGACCAGGTAGCATGTACAAAGTTGTTTATTGATGCCATATTTATAAAAGTAAAAACATCGTAGACTACCTAATTGTCCACCAATATGGCAATGAACGTTATAAAGAAATCTCAAAAACTTAAATGAAAAGTTGCCAGATGATATGTGTCTATTATTTATATGAAAAGAGCTAACACAAAATCGTGTGTGTGCATGTGTACCTGTACATAAATGTCTGGTATAAAGTCTAGAAACATTAATCACTAAACAATTTATCATAGTTACCTTTTAGAGTAGACTAATATTGGAACTGAAGGACAGAGGGAGATAGATGGTTTTTTTCTGAATTGTTTGAAATTTTACAATGATAACATGTATATTTATGTAAATTAAAAATTATAATGTGCTATGTAAAAATCATCTATAGATGAGTGTTTTACATATTCCTAGAACTGTAATTATAAATGAGTTAGGGTTAGTAGTCAAGAAAGACTGAGGTTTAATGTTCTTGATGTTGAATAGGTTTTTTCCATGAATGGTGGAAATGAAGCTGTCTGCCATTCTATTTGTTTTTGGAAATTGGACATGATAAGGATAACACCTTGAGGATAGCACCTAACCACAGATCAGTAATACAAGAGAACACACGTATATGTGTGTGTGTGTGTATGTGTCTGTGTGTGTGTGTGTGTTTTAGATTGTTCAGGCTACTTGAACAAAATAGCATATACTAGTAGCTTAAAAAGAACAAACAGTTATTTCTCACAGTTATAGAGACTGAGAAGTCAAAGATTAGGGCACTGGCAGATATAGTGTCTTCCTCAGCAGCTGTCTCTGTAGTGTCCTCAAATGGCAGAATGGGTGGGCACCCTCTTTGGAGTCTCTTACCTAAACACACTGATCCCATTTGTGAAGGCTCCACCGTCATGAACTAATCACCTTCCAAAGGCCCCATCTCCAAATACCATCACATCACGTTAGAATTTCAATGTACGAATGTTGGCAGGATGCAACTCTCTATGTAAGTAGCAATAACTTGAAAAATGTTTCCATTGTCTTCACTTAGCCTAAGAATTAAACCCATCTCCTTTACTCTTTACCCTGTCTTTCCTGAAAGCCATATATGCCCACCTGAAAAATGTGGCTACTAACTGAAATCTCAGATATATGTACTAGTAAATACCTCAGCAGAAGAAAAGAATAAAGAATTAGAACTAAGATAATTTATTAATAAAATCTTGTTTTCTAAAGTCACCATTTTACTTGAAACATAATGGTGGGTATTCTAGGTTTGCGCACCTGAACAGACCCGTATGGATTGTCATAATATGTCTTGATCTTTAAAAAAAAAAAAAAAAAGTTTCTTTTTCTTCTGCTATTTTATTTTTGTTTTGGAAAACCAAACCAGATTTTATAGTACATGAAAAGTGTCTTTTTCGTGCATCTTTTAAAAATGACTACATCTGGGGGCGCCTGGGTGGCTCGGTTGGTTGAGCGACTGCCTTCGGCTCAGGTCATGATCCTGGAGTCCCGGGATCGAGTCCCGCATCGGGCTCCCAGCTCAGCAGGGAGTCTGCTTCTCCCTCTGACCCTCCTCCCTCTCATGCTCTCTGTCTCTCATTCTCTCTCTCTCAAATAAATAAATAAAATCTTTAAAAAAAAAATGACTACATCTGATTTTATCTTATTGTAAGAAGTAACATTCCAACCACTAAAGGAGGTAGAGAGTCAAAGAAATGACCCATGTAATTGAGGGAACAGTAGATTTAGTGTGATGAGTAACCTGAGTCGAGGTTTTACCACTGGAATTAGTTAGGTTTACCTTCTCGGTCCTCAGGATGTCTGGTGTATTCTAGGTGATGGATTGAAGGTTTACAGCAGTAAGCACAATAGAACCACTCTTCTCCATCTCAAGGACGTAGTGTATGGGCATGAGTCACCATGAAAGTAGATTGGTAGGTGTAAGGGCTGAAAAACATTTTGAGGCAGTTACCAGTTTTTCCAGCTATTACTTCTCTCCCACAGTCGCCTGTAGTCTGCCCGAGAGCTGAAAACTAGCCTGATACGGCTCTCTGTTGCCTCTCTAGTACCTGGCATGGCGAGGCTCTCAGAAAGTATTTGCTGAATTGATGAAATAAAGGGCTCAAAATTGTAGAATCACTTATTTGGTGATGATGAAGATGGCACAAAATAATAATTCGGCCACACCCCGGGAAGCTAAATCCCTCTCACTTGGTTTTACTTTCCTTACTATCAGAAAATACTATGAATGATGAAGTTTTTTTTTATTATGTTATATGTTAATCACCATACATTACATCATTAGCTTTTGATGTAGTGTTCCATGATTCATTGTTTGTGCATAACACCCAGTGCTCCATGCAGAACGTGCCCTCCTTAATACCCATCACTGGGCTAACCCCTCCCCCCACCCCCCTCCCCTCTAGAACCCTCAGTTTGTTTTTCAGACTCCATAGTCTCTCATGGTTCGTCTCCCTCTCCGATTTGAATGATGAAGAATTTAAGATAACTCAGCCACAGTGGGGCAAATAAGTTTAATCCATAGAAGCGTTCCTTTAGCTCTAGCTGATTTGCTTACTAACCAAAAATGAGTGACTCGACATGATGGAAGGTGATAATTAAAAATTCCCGATATTGATTTATCGGTTCATGCATTCAACCTGGGCTCTGGCAGAACACCAAATCTTTTACACATGGGTTCCTGATCTAGAAGTGTTTTTGTTAAGTATTCATGTGTGAGGCTACTTTTTTTTTGGAAATTGGGACCACTGAGTAAACCAAAATATTTAAGGTGCCAAATAAATTAATCAAGTGGTCTTTTAATACTTTTATTTTAATACTTTTTTTTATATTATACTTTTACTTTTAATACTTTTCTCTCTGGAGCAACAGAACATTATGACTACAGTTCTCATTTGAACCAACTAGATAGTACAAAATAGTATAATAAAGTGAATGCTAATTAGTTTTCCTCTATCTCCCACATGTAAAACCACAACGGGTCACTTATTATTGAAACTATTCAGGGATGGATGAGTTTTGGTCATTGTGTTCCTGAGTATATGTATACACAGTTTCTTTAGAAAACTAAGCCATCACATAGGTTGTTCTGAGTTAGACCTTACGCATTTTTTTCTTTTTACATTTTCTTTCCTGATAAGGAAAAGAGATTTTAAAAACCCTAAAAATTTCAGAGATTAATCAAATTGGAAGTGTATCAAAACTCTTCATTATCACAGTTTTTACCACAGTGTTCATTTGAACCAACTATATTCTATCAGGATAAGAATCAGTGGTACTGAGTTTGGCTTCTATTTATGCAACCTAATATAAAACCAATATTTTATCAAGCACAATGCCATTTGGCAGGTATGTAAAGATTTAAAACCATAGTTTAAAAAAAATTCTTAAAAAGGATTCCAAAGCACATAAAAGTAAACTCCTGGAAATCAATATGAAAGATGTCTGAGACTAAGAAAAATTGCAGTAATTCTGGTATTTTAATAAAACAGCAAAACAAAACTGACAATGTTATTTATTTGAGGATTGGACGTCACAGTATAAGAGGATTTTGAGGAGGGCTCTTCTTTTTGGCCAGAATTGATGACTCGTACTGAAGTTGAGGACAGAATATCAAGTCCTGCACATTCTATAGAGAAATGAACACATTTGGAATCCTGACTCGTTCTGATGTCACCAATATCATTGTTGGCCTCCTGTCCATAAAACAGAAGACAAAGAAGTAGGGAAGGAGAGCTGTAGCTTATCAGTCATCAGAGTCAGGAGTGTCAGATTTGGAGGAAGAGATGCAGTGGCTTTTTGCTTTTTCATTTTCTCCAAGGCGGAATGGGTGCTTCTCCATCCCAAGAAAATCACACATACGGTTTAGACATGAGCCTGGCTTCCTAATCCGTATGTAGGCATTTGCTCATGTAGGGGATTGCAGAGCAGCAATCCATGTCTCTTCAAGGAGAGAGGAAACAGAGATGGTAGTTTGGAGAAGAGACCTCACTGGCGCAGCCTGCGTTCCCATATTCAGCATGGCGTCGCGTATGGGTTTCCTTTGGTTCACATGGTTCCCCCGGAAGGTATCCAGGCAGGGGACATTGTAGCAGCAAAAGGTTGTGGGCTGCGCCAGCTAGTTCAGGACGTAAAGTGTGTATTGGAAATGTTGAGCAGGAGCCGGAAGAAAACCAGGTGCGCCATCAACAAAGGGATCCAGAGAGCATGAGTCTGCAAGGTGTTTCCTCAGAAGCAAAGCTCAAGGGGGATGTGAAGAGTTTGCAGGTGTCCTACATCAAGGATCTGTAGGATGGTGAGCCCCAGCCAGGGCCCTTGAATGAATTACAGGTACACCCAAACAGACTGTCAATTTTTGAATGCTGGTCTCACAAAAGGCAGTTTAACTCAGGTAAGGAGCTACAGCAGTAGTTGTTAAATTAGAGCCTTGCAGGGGTGCCTGGGTGGCTCAGTCGTTAAGTGTCTGCCTTCGGCTCGGGTCATGATCCCAGGGTCCTGGGATCGAGCCCCGCATCGGGCTCCCTGCTCGGCGGGAGGCTGCTTCTCCCTCTCCCACTCCCCCTGCTTGTGTTCCCTCTCTCGCTGTGTCTCTCTCTGCCAAATAAATAAATAAAATCTTTAAAAAAAAAAATTAGAGCCTTGCCCATTCTTTCTTCCTCATCTCAAAGAAAAAGAGCAGAGGAGAAAAGGAAGAGGTAAGGATCAGACTCCTGCCCTGCTCGTTCCTCAGGGTAGAAGCCTGAGCTGGGAGCTTCCATTTGGAGTTTTCAATTAGATTAGACAGGACTTTTTAATAACTGACTGTGACCTGATCCCCACAGAATCCACTTGATAAAGTTTTAAGGGATGAGAAAGAGAAGTTGTGGACAGGAAAAATAAAACCTGTCCACCATTGCACCCCCACTGATCTGAGACCCTCCATACACTATCACCATAACATCTTCCTAAGACAGGCAGACTTCGAGGTTATTTTTCCTCTCAGTCTTTAAATGCAGTGAAAAACAAGGACCCCCAAACAAAACAAAACAAAAACTATTTTATTTCAAATATATTCTCCCAACACACACTTCTGAACTCTGTACTTCAAGGTCAGATTTTATCTCATTCAGATCAGACCTCCCCATGATGCCTTTCTTTTCTGCCTCCTCTCAAAGGGTCTGCTTCTACCTGGAATTCTTAAAGCCCTCAGTGTTTATTTCTATTATTTCAAAGCCAGAATGTCAGTTTTACTTTACTATTGCTTAATACATGGGCTGTCTCCTCATAGGAGACAGTAAACTCTTGGATGGTCAGACTCCACAATTTATTTCTTTATCTCCCTATTGCCAAGAACAGGGCCATAAATGCAACAGATATTGATGTCATGCTTTGTGTGTCTAGTTCTTTGGCTCTTATTTGGAGAAGATAGGAAGACTTGGGAGTCTTTTCCTACATGTCTGAAATCGTGGCTCTTTTCATTTCAGTGCTAAGCTATCTACATATAAAGATATAAAAGTTTTATTTATTGTGCACTATATCCTTTTGGTTCTTTAAAAAACTGTATACCATACAATATTTTTTTTCAAACATTCAGATATTTTTGATATTAATATATTGAGTATTATCTCTCTGGCATCTCATAGCTAATACTTACTTAAAAAATTTTGTGTGTGTGTGTCCCCGGACATTACTGAGCCTTTCATAGAAGTATCTAGCTCAATAGTATTTGTTTGTTAATCCAAAGTGACTAGGCTTGTCTTTAATGAAGGAGTTAAACCCATTATTAATCTTATAATATATTTGTTTTGGTCTTTCTTCTATAATCTCATTTTACATGCTTCAGTTTTTAACACTTGCTTGTTTCTTTGTTTTCTGTCTTTAATTGTATAAGAATACATTTGCTTTTCTAAAAATTGGCAAGTTTTGGGCACCTGGGTGGCTCAGTCGGTTGATTGTCTGCCTTCGGCTTGGGTCATGATCTCAGGGTCCTGGGATCGAGTCCTGCATTGGGCTCCCTGCTTGGCAGGGAGCCTGCTTCTCCCTCTCCCGCTCCCCTTGCTTGTGCTCTCTCTCTTTCTGTCAAATAAATAAATAAAATCTTTAAAAAAATAAAAATTGGCAAGTTTTACGACTTGGGTGTATACTCAGGAAGAATATGATACAGGTTTCACGATGAGTTTTTATCTATAGACAAGGAAAAAACTACCTGCAAGGAGATTTTTAAAGGAACAGTAATATATAAAATTAAGTTATTTTTGTGATGGTATCCAATGTGTCTTGTTTATTCACTGTATTGGACACACACACAGTACTTGTAATTGGTAACACTTATATAATATACTTTCTAGGGTGGGTGGCTAGTAAGTCAGGAATCAATTTTAGACCATTTTGCTCTCAGGCTTATGCTCTATGCTCTATTTATAAATATTTCTACAATATTATATATATGCTATAGAAGTAGAATATAGGTCTAGAATATCCCTACAGAGAAAAATGGCCCTCTTGGATCTCAGAGGGAAGTGGTACTTATCAGAGAATCAAATCAGACTGAAATAAACTTACCGAAGACAGTATTCCTCAAAATGTCTTTGTGTTCTGCCTTCATTTCTATGCCCAAATCTTGGTTGCATTCATATATGGAGTCCACAGAGTCTTAGAAATGACAGAGGAATTTCTAAAAGCATTCTTTTTTTTTTTTTTTTTTTTTTTAGTAGTCTCATCACCCACTGTGGAGCCCAACATGGGCCTTGAACTCATGACCCTGAGATCTAGACCTGAGCTGAGATCAAGAGTCAGACCTTTAACCCACTGATCCACACAGGTGCTCCTCTGAAAACATTCTTTAATTCATGAAGATGCTGTTTTAGCTATTTGTTGCTGTGCTCAATCCACAGTTTAAAACAGTGATATATTATTTCTCAAAATTGTTACTAGTTCTTCTGCTGGTCTTTCCTCATTCACGTAGCTGCACTTGGTAAAGGGATGAGTGGGTTGGCAGGAAGATGTCATCAGTCACATGACTGGCAGGTGTGTCTCTTGTCAGCTAAGTCCCCCTTCATTCTCCTTCGCATGGTCTAAATCTCTATCACAAGACAGCATTCCAAGAAAGTGAGGCCAGCATGCTGCACAGCTTCTTAAGATCTAGCCCTGGAGGTGTTATATCATCACTTCTATTCATTCTGTCAGACAAATGCCAGCCCGGATTCAAAGAATGGGTAAATTCTCTCCCGTTCTAATGGGAAAGGCAAGATCACAGAGCATCGGCGATGCATCCTGGATTGGGAAGAACTTGTGGCTCTATTTTGGATTCACTCTAGATGATAAAAATTAGTTGAGAACATCTAACATGGGCATAATCTTAATGAACACTGTGAAAGGGGATGGGGTATGGGTATTGATATCCAGCTGCTTCTCACCAAGGGACCGGTAAAATCACTTGACCCAGCGTGACTGAAGAAAATACCTTTGTGATGACAAAGTCTGTATTTCTCTTCCTGCGCTCTCAGGTTCTGCTCATCCTCTTCTAAGAAATAGGTTCAATAGCTACGCTTATTTAATCTTTAGTAAGTGCCTCTTTGCATTGAATTCTTACAAGAATCCACATAGGTGGGTATTATTCCCCCAGCCCCTTTTAAATGTGAGGAATCAAATACTCAAAAAGAGTAACCAGTGAAGCCACACAGCTAGAGAGTGGTAGAACTGGAATTTGAACCCAGACAGACTGGTCCCAAGTCCATGCTATTAACCAACATGGTTATTGTTTCCCCAGTCATCTCTGGGGTTTTATTTCCATCCTCCCCAGGAATCAAATATTCATTGCCTGTATCTGGGCTTTTGCTCTCAGCCTCTGTCATTGCCCTTGTTCAAAACACATGCTTAAAAACAGCATCTTAGGGTGAAGCAGTCCGTACCTGGAGTAATTACTCTGCTTGAGCCGGCGTGGTGCGTCCGGTGTGTGATGTAGAGACTTGCTGTGTTTCCGGCCCAGTGAGTGGGGTATGGCGCTCAGCGGGCTGAGACTGCCCAGGCAGTGAGATGCGGCATTGCAGAGTGGTTAAGAGCACAGATAGGACCCGAATTTAAGGATTGAAACTCTGGCCCTTCCCCTTACTAGCTCAGAAACTTTGCGGATGTTGCTTAATTAGGAGGAATCATAGTAGTCTGAGCTCGATGGGATGATTATGAAGATGAAAATTAATTAGTTAATATTTGTAGAAGTCCTTAGAACTCCATCTGGCATGTGTTTGTGAAGCCATTAAAAAAAATGTATTCACTTCAGGCCACTCAGCCAGGGGCAAGTGTTAGGTCTGAGCATTCAGGAGCTCCTGAGGGGGTCAGATGTTGGTCATGCATAGGTTTTATTTGTCTGTCTCTCTTCTTTCAGCCTGTTGGAAACACAGGTCTTCCACCTGAAAGTTGTCTTTGGCACAGGTCGCCTAGAGATGGGATCAGGGGTAGTTTAAGCCTCCATTTTACTGTCCAAAGAGCCAGTGACTGGACTTTGGAGCAGAGACTTTTTGTCCCAGAATTATCCCCAAAGTGGCTTTGAGGAATGAGACAGAGAACTTCCCTGACCTGGTCCTAGCCAGGCTCTGAGTGACCTGGGAGGCAGTAACCTTTAGCCCTATCACATCTCGTATCTTCAAAATTCCACCTATGGATGATGGACAGTAAGCCAATAACCATGGTAGCCTAGCTGGACTCTTCCCCCGCCCCTCCCCCCAGGTCTTTTCCCAGTGACCACCAGGCTGTAGTAAGTTAGTCAGGTGACCAGAGAGCCAGAAATAGAAAATGTGGTTCTCTGGCATTTACTTACTCAGTATTTGAAATTACTTAACTATCTCTCCCCTCAACTATAAAATAAGGATGATGGGGGTGCCTGGGTGGTTCAGTCCATTCAGTGTCTGCCTTCAGCTCAGGTCATGATCCCAGGGGGTCCTGGGATCAAGTTCCACATCACTCCCTACTCAGCTGGGAGCCTGCTTCTCCCTCTGCCTGCAGCTCCCCCTGCTTGTGCTCTCTCTCTCTCTCTGACAAATAAATAAATAAAATCTTAAAAAAAATAGGGATGATGATAAAACAGTGCCTATTTAGGTATCCCAGTACCTAGTATATAGTTAGGTCTGGTTAAGTGGTGACTATTATCATCTGTTAGATATAGGAAATGATTCAGTATTTCTCTGAATTTCCAAGGGACTGATTTGCACAGGATATATGCCTATTTGTTGGTAGGAATATCCCTGTACAAACCATATTGTGCTGTTTCATGGGGAAAGTGTAAAGGGAAGGTGAAAATCATGCCCGTTTGAACTTTGGGAGAATATACTTAAGTATTTCATATGGAAAGAATTTCAGTAATTTATCTTCAGAAAGGCGACTTAATTTTTAATGTTTTATTCTAAAACTCAGATATTAACCAAGCATAAAATGTATGTCACATTTTAAGTTAAATGAACTATTCTAAAGTTTCTATTATAATTCATCATCAGAGTTGCCTGACTTAAGTAACTTTTTATTTTTTACTGCCACTCCTTAAGTAATTACAGGCGTGGTTGCTTTCTTTACAGGGTCTAAAATCATCTTCCTCAGATTCAGTCTGCTAATCTGTTAAAAAAATAAGTAAAAAATAAAAATCCTGGCTTACAGACTAAGATACTCCATTTAAAAAATAAATAAAAAGCCTGAAATCTCAGCTGCTTGGCAATAAATGTTATAACACTACATTACCATTATCACAGTGTAAATCCAATACAGAACTATCAATTCTGCAGCATTTAAGCTAGCTGTTTAATGTCAAAGGCAGAATTCACGACACTGACAATTTATCTCCCTCTTTCCTTTTTTCTTTTTAATTTAAAGAGATCAAAACCAAGAGCAAGAGCCTAAGAGAAATGTGTTTATATTTCCCAGACTCTAAGCAACTAGAATTTAATTCTTACAAAATGTATTAAAAAATTTTTTTTTGAAATGACAGCTCTAGAATCTGAGATGAAAGTTCATTAACAACTTTGAATTTGGCTCCAAAATAATGATATATGCCCACTAGAATTCCAGATTGATTGTTTGGAGAAATTTCAAGTATTTGAGGATAGGATTAGCAATCCATCATTTCAGAATTGGCAAAAGTGCTTGTGAACATTATGACTAAAATATCCATGATTTTAGGTAGGTTTAGTATCCTCTTGGCTAATATTACCTTCAGAATACACAATTAGCATTGGCTGTGCATATTTATTACAACCAAGATAAAAGTTCAGTGTCTCTTTGTGGCCAAATAATAGAAAAATCTAATTTACCCATGTTATCAACACTGCCAATAAATACTATACAAAAAACAGAATATAAATGACATGAAGAATCTCACATTGTTTAAGCTAGTTTATAACAGCATATTTGTCTTTTTTTTTTCATGAAATACATATTGAGAATCTACTTTGTGGAACTTCTTGAAGAATTCTTGAATTTTGTTTTTCTTTAGTTTTGTTGGATAGAACACCTATATTTAAACTTACATTACAAGGTGTTCAGAGAAAACAGCATCAAGAGTAAAAATGTTTGGAGAATCTTAGATTAAAGAAGGCAAAAGTTTACTGCAGAATTTTTAGTTCTGATAGAACTCTAAGAAGGGATTCAGGGTGTTAAAAAATTTCCCAAGTATAAATGGCCATAGACACTTCTACCCCAAGAATACTTACCAGGATATTGAAGAACGCTAGCTGTGAAAAGCCATTTCCCAAAAGTCAACTCTACCAATCTACTCTTATGGGATGGGTGACTACAGACTGGTGAAGTTGAGTCTTACCCAAAGACAGTATTAGATATATTTTGGAATAAAATAGATACTTCACTTCAAACAGACTTTATTTCCCCTAAAATATTATGTTTCCTCCAAAACAGTGCATTTTTCTAGGATGCTGCCATCTAGGGATTGATAAGTTGATAATATCTGATTCCATTTAATTGGTTTACCTTGCTTAAGATATGGTACATTTTCCCAAACTCTCAACGAGCTAAAGAAACTCCTGAAACAAAAGCTCAATGATTTTCTCAAATAGAAATCCTTTATGTCATGGATAATTAGAATACATATAATAAGATACAGTAATTAGTGTGTGTGTGTGTGTATGTGTGTGTGTGTGTGTGTGTTCCTCAAATAGATAGGAAATCTTCTGTATTTGTAAATTTATAGCTCATGGTTTCAAAAATTCACATTAAGGAATGCTAACCCTTTTTCTTCTTTTGTTTTGTGATACTATACTCTGATCATACCATGATGTGCCAAATCCTGAAGTGTTTCATTATTAATGCATATTATCAATCATTGAACTAAAATTAAATGTTAAGTATAGGCAGTTGAGAAGAGAAATATTTTTATCTTGGTTATAGAACAATATTTCAGGATTACCTTTTTTTTTAAAGATTTTATTTTTTTGAGAGAGAGAGAGAGCATGGGGGGAGGGGCAGAGGAAGAGGGAGAAGCAGACACCCCCCTGAGCAGGGAGCCTGCTGATGTGGGGCTTGATGCCAGGACCCTGAGATCATGACCTGAGCCGAAGGCAGAGGCTTAACCAACTGAACTACTTAGGCACCCCTTAGGATTACCTTTTCAACAAAGACCTCTAGGTTTTCTCTCATGTGAACAATGAGAAACTCCAGAAAATGAAATAAACACAGAGAACTACTTCCTTTGCAATTCTCCTTCACACATAAGTCAAAATTCATTTCAAAATGATAAAAAAAAACCTCTAAATTTGAAACAAACTCTTAGTCTTGACATATATGCACCTCATCTACCTATTTTATCCCACATATTAAAATTACTGCTTCCATTTAAATCAATTGGAAAATATGTGCACTCTGAAGTTATTTTGATATTGGATAGATTTTTTTCATTGACTGATAGTAAGCAATGTGTTCCTATGAAACAGGAAGAAACTGTGACTGAAAAACTAATGAGAAGCCCTTGATTCTTCTTTAATTTCCTGGTTGACCCATTCATTCTTTAGTAGGATGCTCTTTAGCCTCCATGTATTTGAGTTCTTTCCGACTTTCCTCTTGTGATTGAGTTCTAGTTTCAAAGCATTGTGGTCTGAAAATAGGCAGGGAATGATCCCAATCTTTTGGTACCAGTTGAGACCTGATTTATGACCTAGGATGTGATCTATTCTGGAGAATGTTCCATGGGCACTAGAGAAGAATGTGTATTCCGTTGCTTTGGGTTGGAATGTTCTGAATATGTCTGTGAAGTCCATTTGGTCCAGTGTGTCATTTAAAGTCTTTATTTCCTTGTTGATCTTTTGCTTAGACGATCTGTCCATTTCAGTGAGGGGGGTGTTAAAGTCCCCCACTATTATTGTATTGTTGTCGGTGTATTTCTTTGCTTTTGTTATTAATTGCCTTATATAATTGGCTGCTCCCATGTTAGGGGCATAGATATTTACAATTGTTAGATCTTCTTGTTGGATAGACCCTTTAAGTAGGATATAGTGTCCCTCCTCATCTCTTATTACAGTCTTTGGTTTAAAATCTAATTTGTCTGATATAAGGATTGCCACCCCAGCTTTCTTTTGGTGTCCATTAGCATGGTAAATGGTTTTCCACCCCGTCACTTTCCATCTGGGGGTGTCTTTGGGTCTAAAATGAGTCTCTTACAGACAGCATATCGACGGATCTTGTTTTTTTAATCAATCTAATAGCCTGTGTCTTTTGATTGGGGCATTAAGCCCATTTACATTCAGGGTAACTATTGAAAGATAGGAATTTAGTGCCATTGTATTGCCTGTAAGGTGACTGTTACTATATATTGCTTAGAGGACCCCCTTCAAGATGTCTCGTAGGGCTGGTTTCGTGTTTGCAAATTCCTTTAGTTTTTGTTTGTCCTGGAAGCTTTTTATCTCTCCTTCTATTTTCAGTGACAGCCTAGCTGGATAGAGTATTCTTGGCTGCATATTTTTCTCGTTTAGTGCTCTGAATATATCCTGCCAGTCCTTTCTGGCCTGCCAGGTCTCTGTGGATAGGTCTGTTGCCAATCTAATGTTTCTACCGTTGTAGATTACATATCTCTTCTCCTGAGCTGCTTTCAGGATTTTCTCTTTGTCTCTGAGACTTGTAAGTTTTACTATTAGATGTCAGGGTGTTGACCTATTTTTATCGATTTTGAGAGGGGTTCTCTGTGCTTCCTGGATTTTGATGCCTGTTTCCTTCCCCAAATTAGGGAAGTTCTCTGCTATAATTTGCTCCAATACACCTTCTGCCCCTCTCTCTCTTTCTTCTTCTTCTGGGATCCCAATTATTCTAATGTTGTTTCGTCTTATGGTATCGCTTATCTCTCGAATTCTGCCCTCATGATCCAGTAGTTGTTTATCTCTCTTTTTCTCAGCTTCTTTATTTTCCATCATTTGGTCTTCTATATCACTGATTCTCTCTTCTGCCTCATTTATCCTAGCAGTTAGCGCCCCCATTTTTGATTGCACCTCATTAATAGCCTTTTTTATTTTGACTTGGTTAGATATTAGTTTTTACTTCTCCAGAAAGGGTTTCTCTAATAACTTCCATGCTTTTTTCAAGCCCAGCTACTATCTTTAAAGTGATGATTCTGAACTCTAGATCCGACATCATACTAATGTCCGTATTGAGTAGGTCCCTGGCCATCGGTACTACCGCTTGTTCTTTTTGTTGAGGTGATTTTTTCCATCTTGTCATTTTGTCCAGAGGAGAACAGATTAATGAGAGAACAAAATGCTAACAGGGTAACAACGTCCCCAGAAAATATACTCTAAATAAATCAGAAAAGACCTGAAGCAGGGGGAAAAGAAAGGGAAAGAGAGAAAAAAGAAAACGATAAAGATAAAAACAAACAAAACAAAACAGAATATGATCAAATGTGATCAGGCTGGTGCATAGATCAGTGCCACACACTAGATTTTTGGTGTATTTTGGTCTGTTAGAAGAAAGTGCCTCCCAAAATTTGAAAGAAAGAAAAACTTATATATGTACAAAAATAAGGGTTGATATGATGAAGGGATGGAATATGACTGTAAAGATGAAAATTATAAAAAATTTTTATAAAAGGAATTGATAAGAAGTTGTTTGAAAAAAGAAAGAAGAAGATTTAAAAAAAAAAAGAAAAAGTAGGGAGAGAATGTGATCAGGCAGGGGAGTAGGAAAAAACCATACACTAGAGATTTAGGGTATATTTTGATCTGTTAGAAGAAACTATCTCAAAATTTTAAAGAGTGAACAACTTATATGCCAAAAATACGGGTAACTACTATGAAGGGATAGAATATGACTCTAAAAATGAAAATTAAAAATGTTTTTTAAAACAGGGATTGATAAAATGTTGGTTGAAAAAGGGAAAAAGAAAAATTAAAAAAAAAAAAGTTAAAAAAAATTAACTTTGAAAGACTAAAGAATCATGGTAAAAAAGCCATGGATTCTATGTGCAGTATTCCCCTAGCGCTGGAGTTCTGCCGTTCTCATTGTTCGGTAAACTTGGTCTTGGCTGGCTGTTCTCGCTGATCTTCTGGGGAGGGGCCTGGTGCCGTGGTTCCCAAATGTCTTTGCCAGAGGCGGAAGTGCCCCACCCTTGCCCAGTCCAGGTTAAGTAATCTGCTCGGGTTGCTCTCTGGAGCTTTTGTTCCCTTCAAGCTCTCTGTACAGCTTTGGAGGCTGAGAGTGAAAATGGCGGCCTCCCAATCTCCGCCCCGGAGGAGCCAAGAACTCGGGGCCCCGCTCCTCAGTGCACCCCCAGAGAAAAGCCGTCAGTCACTCCCGACTCCCCGGTCTCCGGCCGCACTCCGTGCTCACCCGGCCTGTGACCGCGCGTTTCTATCTCTGGCACCCGACCCCATGTGGAGTCTCCAAACCCAGCAGATCCCTGCGGTGCGCTCCCATGCCGCTCCTCCCCGGGGAGGAAGGTGAGTCTCCCTGGATCTGCCGCTTGTTGGGTCCCTGCTGGAGGAGCAGTGGCCCGACTGTGCCCCAGATCACGGTTTATGGCAACCCCGAGCTGAGAGCCCATGCCTCGGCTCCGTCTCTGCAGCTGGCTTCCCCGCTCTGATACCTGGGAGCTCTGCTGCACTCAGGCTCCCCCGGTCTTTCTGTGACCCCGAGGGTCCTGAGACCACACTGTCCCACGAGGGTTCCAGCCCTCGCTTAGCCACCGGAGTGACATCCCTCAGCGGAGCAGACTTCTAAACATTCCGAATTTGTGCTCCGCGGCTCTATCACTTGCCAGAAGCGGCTATCGGAGGCCCCCTCCCCTGCCGTCTATCCTCCAGAATATCGCCTCGGATTCACTTCTCCGCACGTCCTACCTTACAGAAAGTGGTCGCTTTTCTGTTCAGAGAGTTGTTGCTCTTCTTTTCTTCGATCTCCTGTTGAGTTTGTAGGTGTTCAGAATGGTTTGATCCCTATCCAGCTGAATTCCTGAGAGGAGACGAAATCCAGGTCTCCTACTCCTCCGCCATCTTGCTCCCCGCCCCAGAAGCCCTTGAAATTAACACTTTTGAAAAAAGGTCCCTCATGATCCAGTCTAGACTCTTTTAATTGGCTGGACCTTTGCCAAAAAAAATGTATTCTAGTCAACTCCAATAAAGACTTAATAAGTTACGATGATATGAAACTCTGTGCTCTATCTGTATCAGTAGGATCGGATCCAAGTTTTGCGAAATTTGAACTATATACAATTTGGAGGAGCATTCTGTAATACAGTTTTATGAATTCACTCATTCAAATTTGCTGGGCCTCTCTCCTTATAGCTTGTTTCAATAGGTTCACAGTAAATATGCCTTTGGGCATACTCTAGTGTGATGTTAAGAATTATGTCTACTGGAAAAGCATCCCAGTAGAGGCCTGGAGAGCTTTGCCAGCTCTGAGATGAATCTCTCTGATTTCACTTTCTTCATGACAACACAGGGAAGTGTCCATTGGGTATACTTACCTGTAAGGTTCCTTCCAACTGAACAGTTTATATTTTTTAATTGGAGATGTGATCACTTCTGGAGTGAAGAGAGCTCCTTGTTAATGTGGAAGAAACAAAGGGACCTTGTGACTTTATCTGGGTACCCTAAATTACATGATTATTTTCTGATAACCAGGTCTATTTTTTTTCACTTAGCATTATAGTTGTTGGCTCTTCTCAAAGGTCTCAATTTGATAAGATCTGTTTTTGTAGTAATATTTGTAAATATTTTCTAAGTCAAGGTCCTGAGTGATGGCGCCAGATCACGCAGGGAGAATGGGGATCTTACAGTGGAGAAGGAAAAAAAGAAAGAACATGAAACCATTCCCACTGTTCACCTCTCTTCTTCTGTAATTCTTGGCTGTAAAAGGCTGGCAGCTCACTCTACTTTATGAACATGATGTCTTTGAAAGTCGAAGTAGTAAGTAAGTTGTCTAGGTTTGTGGGTTTTGTCCATTTAGTGCCAGATTGAGAATGTAGAATATATATGAATATCACTGATTCATTGTGAATATCTTTTCAGAATTATTTTTTCCAGTCAGTATAAAGCTTGAGCCTCTTTTTTTTATGCTCTGTTTACGTCTGAATATACAGAGAAAAATTCTTCAAGATGTGCTGAAGTCTTTGCCTTTCTTTTAATGCCAATTTGTAATGGTTTTAAATGACTTTTTAATAATTATATGACAGCCCCTTTATAAAAAGTCTTCATTAAAAAAATCTTAGGGTAATAGTTACAGATTGGGAGTTCAATGGAGGTAGAAAGTATGTTTTCTTTCTCGTTAGGCTCTCAAAACGTGTACAAACCAAGTAGGCATGTTAATTAAATGTTGATTGAGAAAATAAATGATTTCAAATCATTTCAAATTCCAGTGTACTACCACTGTTTAAAATGTGTGTTGGCACAAAAGCCTACATACTCTTCTATGATTAAAATAAAATAAAAATAAAAAGATGCGATGCCATTAAACACATGGGTAAAGAAAAGGAGATTTTATTCATAATTCTACCATCTATTAAAACAATAACTATTAACACTTGGGGTTCAATTAATTTGTCAAAAGTAGTCCACTCCATATATACCTGTGTCTCTATTTCCATAAACTTATATACTACAGAGGAATGTAAATCTTTTAAAAGATTATTAAAATAGGAAAAATGGAAATAAAGTATCTTTAATCTGCCGTAGTTGACCATTTTGTGAACAATAGAAGAGTTAACTTACAGTTTTAGCAATAACCAATATTAAACACTCTCTCTAGTTTTAATAACGCAAGTATACAGAGCAAAATAATAATCTTAAAGGAGGAAGAATCAAGCATCTTACTGAAATAGCTTTCCAATTTCAGTACAATGCATTTCTGGGGGATAGATTTGACTATTGCACATAGATTAAATTTGACAGGATACCAGACTGCTTCCGTATTTTTACCTTTAATTCAGTACCCTTTTTGATAAATGTGAAGCAGAAAAATATATTTGTTGTTGTTGTTTTTTTCTGATGGGGAAAATCAATCGAGTAATATTTCAAAACTCTGCCATGACTGTGTATCTGGCTTACGTTATTTTATAGATAGCTGGAGGGTGTTTTAGCCTTGACATTTCACTTGCCCTGAAAATAGTGATGATACATGGACTGGCGCTACATCGAGCTCCCATTTTTCTTTCCCGAAGTGCAGTGTGATTAGCCTTTTTATCTGCCCAGGACTACCACCCAGGGAGGCTTGTATGTCAAGGCCAATGCGGCTTTGAGGAAAGCAGCATCTCAAGATATTATGGCTTAAATTCTGGAGAGCAGGTGGAGGTAGATGGTTTCCTGGGTGTTGTTGTTTACTCCTGTTTGTCCCTTTCTGAGGTAAAGATTGAGAAGGATCTTTTAATTGGGCTCAACATCATGTTTATGCCCTTCAGAGACAGAAGAAATTCAAAGAAGATACATGGACATATGACAGGGCAGTGACACTGAGGAGAGCTAGGAGTGGCACAAAAACTCTCTTCTCCCCTGTCATCGTCGAAGCTACCCTGTCAAGTAACAAATACAGCCTTATCTTCTGACAAAATTTGAAAAGGGGTTTTAGAATAAAACTCCCAAGTCCTGCAAAACTCCAAAAGGGCAGAGCCAACAAAACAGGTCTGAAAATAAGGAAAATAGATGTTCGTTGAGACCAACCTTGATGGGGAAGTCTGGGGGTTGTGGACTCTCCATGTTTGAATCCACATACCACTATTGATTTATAACTCTCCTTAGTTCATCCGAGTCCTGCACCTTGTCTTAACTGTGGTAACCTGGCCCGTATCCTTCACTCCTGCTTGGGGTGGAATAGCTCACTCTGGCCCATGGCAAGATGGCACATTCACCTTTGGGTAGCAGTCTCTCATACAAATACTTCAGACAACAGAAGAGATCACCACACTTAACACATTGCCCAAAGGAGTTTTATCCCCCTTGAGCTTCTTCACACTGGGAAACAAAATAATACACTCACCACACAGAAGCAGTGTTCTTGGGACAGGCAGACACCAAAATAGGCACACAAGTCAATCCGTAGCATGTGAAGAGCTCCACTGGATCCAACAGTGAAGCCTAAAAAAGTCTTATTTCATGACAGGTTAATTTGTTTAACTCCTTTCCTTTTTCTTATAAAATGGGAACATGGTGGTCAAAGAGCACTAGTTGTATGAGGAGGTGGCTTGAAGGGCTTTAGCTTTGCCATAATATCCATTAACATTCTCCCCCCCCCCAAAAATAAAAACCTTAAGTAATTTCATCATGCATATTCAAGCAGTGTTTTGCTGTGCAATATTCTAATACATGTGTCTCCTGTTAATTCCAGTTTCCCACAAATAGCCTCCGCTACCCAGAAAGAGGAGACTCCAGGCGGAAGGTGGACTCCTAGAGGAAGACATAGGACTCCACTGCCCTCATGGCCACTATGTCTGGTTTCTTGGCTCCTTTCTCCTCCTCCTTTTATTGAAGGCATTTATAGACTAGGATAGCTACAAGACATTTCCTGTTCATACCCCCAAGACCCTCTGTATCATCATGTATCAACTTTCAGATACCCAAGAGCCCATGCAGTTTTTGTGTTCACCATGGTTACAGAAGTGGATGATACATTGTGGAAGAATTCCAGGTATTTGTTTAGACCTGAATTTCAGGTGAACTGACACACCAAAGAGTTCAGTAAGGAAATGCTTCTTCCCACTCTATCCTTCATCATCCACAGTTTCCGTCTGCCCTCACCCCTCCAAGCAGTGGCCAGTTGCACACTGAAGGCTAAGATGTCTGCAAACAGCCGGTGATTCTTAACACTGGGGAATCTGCACAGAAGGAGAGTGGCAGATAGATGTGGAAAAGTATGGAGAGGGGCGCCTGAGTGGCTCAGTCATTAAGCGGCTGCCTTCGGCTCAGGTCATGATCCTGGGGTCCTGGGATCGAGCCCCATGTCCGGCTCCCTGCTTGGTGGGAAGCCTGCTTCTCCCTCTCCCACTCCCCCTGCTTGTGTTCCCTCTCTCACTGTGTCTCTGTCAAATAAATAAATAAAATCTTTAAAAAAAAAAAAAAAAGAAAAGTATGGAGAGGAAGATAAGCTTTCTTTGCCCGACTAGGACATGTCATAAATTAAGGGGAAGAAAGTCCATATAAGGAGCACATCTATACATGAGATGTGATTTCAATGGCTGAGTTAAGGTTCATGAGACAGTCCATCCCCATCTTGATTATGATGTTATTTTCCTTTCTCTTCCTCCTTTAATTGAAAATCATTATTTGGGTACATAATTCTTTACAGTAATTTTGAAAAGAACAGTAGCATGGCTAATTCATATTGTGTTTACCTGTGGAGGGAATTTGTAGTTGCCAGTGGGTTGTGTCATATTTCAGGAGAAAGGCTCACTACACCATCGGAAGAGAAGCTTGCCATTTTCAGGGATGTTGTTCCCATGGCATCATTGATTTTATCCAATGACAGCAGTCTAAAATTTCCATAGAAACCAGGTCTGACAAAGACTGCTAAAAGTACAGTTCCCCCATAACAATATCAGTTGAATTAAAAAGCAAAAGTAAATTGTATTATCAGTTAAACTGTCTTTTCCCAAATGGTCCTCATTCTCACAATAATTGCATTTCCTTGTCATAAGCAATTTTATTACTCGGTGACCTGCTGCCCAAGGGTGTGAATTTATAAGAAGGCTTGAGATATAATAGTAATAATAACAATAATAATAATAGTAATCATCATCCAGGTGATTCATCTATAAAATTAAAAATGATAGTGCTTACTTCATTTGACTGTCAGGGGTAAATGTCTATAAATCTTCCAACAGAGAAGTTTCAGAAAAATAAAAACAATGAGTGTTTCCTGCCTTTTTCTTTTTTTTCCATCTTCCTGTCTTTCTTTCCCCTCATATCTTATTCTTTTTTTCTTCCTTCTTTCCTCCTTCCTGTTTGCCATGCTTCCTTCCTTATTCACAGCCTTCTTTCCTCTCTTCCTTCCTCAGACATCTGTTTTACCATTCATATCTGAAGAATATCCAGGATTAAATCCGTTTGTCACAGAGGAACCAGATAGTCCTGTGTCCTGTCCATCATTTCCTGATTCTGTCTAACATACCTATCTAGTCATTAGTGGTCCCTGGCTACAGGAAAAAAGAGCTGTCACATCCCTTCTGTGGTGACTGAGAAGTCTGCGGTATGCACACCTCGGAAGCCACAGCCCTTCCGCAAAGCACTCTCCTCTTGCTAAGTTGATTCGAGAAACTACCAGGGAAGAACAGAAGCTTTAACAAGATAGCCAAAATTTTTCCTTTCCCCATCCAGTAACAGACTGTTGGCCCTACCTTTCCTCTAAGAGTGTCAGGCAGGAAGGGGACTCTGGAGAAAGAACTGGATGCAGGTTGACTAATAACTTGAATGAAGAATAGGAATAAAAATGAGTTCCTTGCTTCCATCTGTCAGGCCTCATTTATTTATTCATTCATCTAATTATCTATTTTTACAGCAGATATTTATTGGGTCCCTATTATTTCCTCACTCCTCCACATGATGCCATGTATCTGTTCCCTTGTACTTTCCATCATGATTCTAAGAATGTCTCACTTAGACTTGTCCAATACCCTCTTACTTGTTTTCCTTTCTCCATAATCAACCCTTACCTCTAACCATCCTGCAAACTTGTTGCCAGGTCATCCTTGCTCAGGGGCTGTTCAGATGCTGTTACTACTATTCTCCTGCACTTCCAGAACCTTCCCAATTTCATGAAGTAAAACCCAAACTCTTTAGTCTTCAATCCAGGTTCCTATAATCTGGACTCAGTGACTGCACTTTATAAATACCATATTCTTTTTTAAAAAAATTAAAAAATTTTAAAACTTCTGGTATAATTAACCTGTAATATTATATTAGTTTCAGGTGTACAATATAGTGATTCAACAATTCTATAACTCAGTGTTCATCACGTAAGTGTACTATTAATCCCCTTCATGTATTTGACCCATCCCCTTAACCATCTCTCTTCTGGTAACCATCACTTTATTCTCTATATTTAAGAGTGTTTTTCTGTTTATTTCTTTTTTTCTTTGTTCATTTGCTTCTTAAATTCCACATAAGAGTGAAACCATATGACATCTGTCTTTCTCTGACTTATTTCACTTAGCCTTATATCCTCTAGATCCATCCATGTCGTTGCAAATGGCAAGATTTCAAATGTTGTTATGGCTGAGTAATAGTCCAGTATATATATAGAGAGAGAAGATGAGGGATATATACACACATATATATGCATATGCATACACACACACACACACACACCCCTCATCTTCTTTATCCATTCATCTGTCGATGGACACTTGAGTTGCTTCCATATTTTGGCTATAGTAAATAATGCTGCAGTAAACATAGATGTGCATGTATCTTTTCAAATTAGTGTTTTCGTATTCTTGGGGTAAATGCCCAGTAGTGGAATTACTGGATCATATGGTAATTCTATTTTTAATTTTTTCAGGAACCTCCATATGATTTTTCACAGTGGCTACACAAGCTTATTTTCCCACCAGCAATGCACAGGTGTTCCTTTTTCTCCATATCCTCTCTGACGCTGGTTGTTCCTTGTGTTTTTGATTTTAGCCATTCCAACAGGTGTGAGGTGATATCTTGTTGTGGTTTTGATTTGCATTTTGCTGATGGTTGTTGGTATTGAGCATCTTTCCATCTCTCTGTTGACCATCTCTATGTCCTCTTTGGAGAAATGTCTGTTTGTGCTTCTGCCCATTCTTTAATTGGATTATTTGGGGAGTTTTGGTGTTGAGTTGTGTAAGTTCTTTATACATTTTGGATACTAACCCCTTATTGGATATATCATCAAATATCATAATCATAAGCCTGTAGAACTATTTCTTCTAACCTTTCCCTGTCCTCTTTTTCTCTTCCTTTGTGTCATACTGTCCACTTGAAATGCTGTTTGACTCACAGATCCTTTTGGCCTTGTAACTTCACTTAAATTCCAGGTCTCCTTAGATCTTTCACTTCCTGTTCTCCAGCTGGTGGCCATCTTTGTCTCTTCTAAAACTCATGGCACTTTATTTCTCTCAAAACCTTTTGCAGTTTCTATCCGATTTTGTAGTTATATGTATTTATCTACATGGCATATTTGCCCTTGAAGAATGTAAGCTCCTTGAAAGCAGTGCCCAGCATTGAACTGGCTTCACAGTCTAGCAGTATGCTTTATACATAGTTCTCAACTAAGTGGATACACACACTACAATACCATTCTTTGTCCTTTTTAAGAAAACATGTTGAATAATGAACCTCTTGTTAATTTCAATTATAATAAGTAATATTATGGTCCAGGAAGAGTCTCTCTTATCAAGCCTTTTAAATATTTTCTTGACAATCACTCAGTAGTAGATCCATCAGTCTTAGCAAGATCAGAACCTCTGAGGAATCATGAGCTTCCTTTGTTATACAAATTCTTGTACATCTGCATCTTCACTCACTGTCATGACTATTGCCAAGAAATGTTCTCACCCAGGACAAGAAATCTTTTTCTCTTCAACCCCTGGCAGTCTTTTTTAAATGCATTGCTTTTAAAATAACCTGCACATATTTCAAACATACTTCAAAGAGTATAAAAAACTATACAATGCCAAGTCTCCTCCCTACTTTATTTCTCATTTCTCCAGTTCCCAGTACATCCTTCAACATATATTACTGTGTTTGATTCTTATGTGTCTTTCCACACAGGTTTTTGTGCATGTAAAAGCAAATAAGCATGAATTGTTTTTCTGTGTTTTATGCCAGTGATACTGTATTTTACATATTCTTCCATATTTGTGTTTTTACTTAAAAAAATTTATCGCGCACATATTTCCAGATCAAGATGTGCAGTGTATCATATTCTCTTGTGTGGATATACCATAATATATTAAAACATCCCTCATCAATAGATATTTTGTTTCTAAATTTTGTTTTTACAATCTATGATGCAGTGCATTACCTGTCCTTACCATCATTTTCTGTCTCTATGAATATGTCTATGTAAGATAAATTCCTGGAAGTAAAATTGGTTGCTCACAAGGTCTATACCTTATAATTTTTGATAGATACTTCAAAATTGCCCTTCGTGGGGATTATGCCAATTTACACTTTGACCAGCAATGATGAGAGCTCTACTCCCCAAAAACTTACCAAGTGTGTTTTAAAACTTAGATATTTGTCAAGCTGATGCTTTAAAATGGTATCTCTGTTTGAACATGGGATGCTTCATGACTTTGCATGTCATATTTGCACAGCGACTCTAATGTTCTCTGTATCACTTCAGTTCTTGGTGTACGTGCTATCAAAATGAGGTCTTACTTTACCTATAATTTGCCTTCCCATTATTATGAGTGAAAGAAGTCTGTTTTCCTAAGTTTAAGAACCATTTATAGATTTTTAAAATTTCTCATAAAAACTCTGTTCAAATCCTTGGTTCATTTTTCTGTCTTTTTAAAAAAATTTTTTTTTAATTCTCTATCTGTTAGGGTGATAAGATGTAGTGTTAACTTGTGAATGTTATTCCCAGTTTATCATTTAATTATCTGTTGATGTTCATGATGGCAATTTTTTTCATGTAGAGATATTCAGTTGTTTTTAGATTTTGAATTTTGAGTCAAGAAAGGATTTTTCCACATTGGGATTATAGAACAGTTCTCATTTTTTTTTCTTCTGATAGTTTTTATGGACTTATTTCTTTACATTTAAATCTTTGAACCATTTGGAATTTACTCTGGTATGGATCTGACCTTATTTTTGTACCCAAATCATTTATTTAACAGGCACGTTATCCCTACTGGTAGAAAATAACTTTATTAAATGCTAATTGTTAATATGTTTGAGATCTATTTTTGACATTTCTATTTTTTTCTTTTGGACTGTTTATTCATGTGCTGATACTGCACTGTTTTAATTACTGAAGCTTATATCTTTATTATTTACAAATGTTAATGATCCACTGTTGCTCTCTTTTTTCATAAATTTAAAGGTTTTTTTTAACTTTAAAAAATTTCCATACATGATTTTGAGTCAGCAGTGTATTTTAAGAAATATAAACTGATTTTGTGAGGATCATATTAAATTTATAAATTAACTTAGGGGAAATTGATATCTTTATGATGCTAAATCTCCCTATCAAACAACGCAGTAAGCTATTGCTTTAAGTCTTCTTCGTCAGAAGTATCCAAACATTTCTTCATAGTCTTAAAGCTTATCAGTAAGTGTTTAGTACTTTGTTTTGCTACTAGAAATTTGATATTTTCTTCCATTTTAACTTTTAATGAGTTGTTTGTATATATGAAAGCATTTCCCCTAATTGTATTGTTAAATCCTGCTAGTATGCTGAGTCCTCTTACTGATCATATTGGTATTTGTTAATTACAGTGAGACCTCCCCACCATATTCTCTTCTCCAGATATCATTTGCAAACAGGGATGGTTTTAAGTCCTACTTTCAAAGTTTATAATTCTGATTTTGTGTGTGTGTATTTTAGGATAGCATGGGTGTTAAGATTGTTAAATAACTTGCTTTTTTTGTTCTTGACTTTAAAAGGATCTCATATTTCCTTGGACAGCATCATTCTGGGTTTTGGTTAGAAGGCTTTGGGCTGAATTAAGAATATTTTTCATTTAAGAAAGTATATACCTATGTCTAGTTTATTAACTGTATACTGTCAAAGAAACAGCTAGTTTTGCGAAATGCCTTTTTTAGGATCTGTGGTAATGATTATTGTTCTCACTAAATATTTCAATATTAGGAACTTAGATAATAGTTTTCCTAATATGAACCATCTTTGCATTGCAAGAATAAAGGTCAAAATAATTATATTTCTCTGGACTGTAATAATATTTTCTGTAGAAGTTTTTAGTCCAATGTTCATATCTGAAATTTATCTCTAGTTTTCCTTTTGGTGCAATGTTTTTACAAGTGTTGATACCAATGTTGTTCTTATTTCATAGAACTTTAAAGTTTTCTTTCTTGTTTTATGCTCTGTAACATTTTATTTTATTTATTTATTTTTAAATATTTTATTTATTTATTTATTTGACAGAGAGAGAGAGTGAGAGCAAGCCAGAAGACAGAGGGAGAAGCAGGTTCCTCACTGAACGGGGAGCCTGACATGGGACTCGATCCCAGGACCCTGGGATCATGACCTGAGCCGAAGGCAGCCGCTTAACCAACTGAGCCTCTCAGGCGCCTGCTCTGTAACATTTTAAATACCCTTGGAATTATCAGCTCTTTCCGATTTTGTAGAAATTTCCTGTGGAAAACAATCTTAGACTAGTAAATGTTTGACATAGTTTTCTATTTATTTTATAGAAATTGGTCTTTTTGAATGCTGTTCTTGTTGAAAGTTGGGTTTAGTCAATTACTTTTTTTTTCTTTTTTTACATTTATTTGTTTGAGAGCAAGAGTGCTCACACGAATAGGGGGAGGAGCAGAGGTAGATAATCTTCAAGCCAACTCCCCACCAAGCATGGAGCCCAAGGTGGGGCTTGATCTCATGACCCTGAGATCATGACGTAAGCCAAAACTAAGAGTCAGGTGCTTAACTGACTGAGCCACCCAGGAGCCCTTAGTCAATTATGTTTTTTCTAGAAAATTGCTTATTTCTTTCAGGTTTTCTTTTTTCTTTCTTTCTTTTTTTTTCTTTTTCTTTTTTATGCATGGAAGTAAACAAAATTATTTCTTAGAGGTCTGTAAGTTTTCTCTTTTTAAATTTTGACTTAACTCTCTGCTTAATATTTCTGATTCTCTATAATTATGCTTTCCTCTCATTTTCTGGTTTTGTTCAATTAGTAGTATTTTATTGTTTTGTTCTGGTTCCTGTTGTCTGCTCTTGCATTCTCCTGGTGTATCTCCCATGTTTCTGGTCATTGTACATTAGATTTCTTTGCCAATATCTTTTTGTACATCAACCTTTGTTAAGTATTGTGTGTCCTTGAGTTTAGTCCTTTCCTGTGTACCCTCCCTTGAGATAAGCTGTCTCATCCACCACATAGTTTAATGGACACTGATGACTCCCTAATATATATCATATCACTTTTTGAAATCTCTCTTGCACTAGGTATTATTCTTCCGATTTTCACAGATGAGTAAGTTTAAATGTATCTAAAACATGGTTCTCTTCCTTCACAGAGAACATCACCAGCATCTACTTTGTCTCACAGTCCCTGAGTCCTAAAAGGCATCCCGGATTCTTGGCTCTCTTGCTCTCTACGTACACTAGATCAATAAATCCTTTTCGGTTCTCCCTCTTATGGGTCACTTTCACATACCTTCTTCTCTCCTTACTGCTGTGACCCTATTTTAAGTCACCGTCATCTCTTGCCTACAGCGATGGCAATTGCGGATGGCAATAACCTCCTCACCTGTTTTACTGTATCCACACACTAGTTCCTTCCTGATTCTTCCGTGATATTGACACCTGACTGATTCTGTAGCATGTCTCCCTGGCTTAAATCCACTCAGTAGCTTGTCACTGTTGTTCAGAAAAATAGTTAAAATTCCTCACATGACCTTTAAGATTCTGAGTAATGTGGTTTCTACACACTATTCTCAACTTGAGCTGCTGTTCTCTTGGCTTTCTCTACTGTGGCCACCCCCATATTCTTTATATTCCTCAAGTGCACCATTCTTCTTTTATCATCTTATGACATTCGCACCTGCTTGCTTGAAAAATTCCCTGCTACTATTCCTTTCATTACTAATCCCTTTTCATCCTTTAGAGTTTGTCTTCAAAATCTTTTTCTCGGATAAGCTTTCTCCTACTCACTTTGTCTACATCATTTTGGCAGCATTTTTTTCCCATAAATTAGTTGAGTTTACAATTAAAGAATTGGGTACTTGTTTGTATGGTGATTACTTTCTATACTAAAATGTAGCCTCCTGTGGATATCTGTCTTGTTTACTGCTTAATCCCTAGTACTCAGTAAGATGACTGTCCACTAAATAGTTCAAGACACTGAAAGAAAAGATATTATAAAGGAAAATAAAATAAAAGTTTGAGAAATTTATTCTCTCTCTAAAAATTAAAATAGAAAATCTAGCATCATTCTAATATTGTTAATTAAATGGGATAAACAGTTCAAAACAATTGCAAATTTAGTCTTCCATCTTGGTGAAGAAATGAATATTTAATGATTGGCATTGGGACAATAGTCTAATTGTCTGGAAATATAAACAAAGTAAGATTCCTAAATTACATTTTACACCAAAATAAATTCTCCATGAATGTATATGCCATTTATTTTTTTTAAGATTTTATTTATGTTAGAGAGAGACAGAAAGAGACATTAGCAGGAGAGGCAGAGGGGGAGAGAGAGAAAGAGAATCTCAAGCGGACTCCACACTGAGCATGAAGCCTGACGCGGGGCTTGATCTCACGACACTGAGACCATGACCTGAGCTGAAATCAAGAGTCGGATGCTTGACTAACTGTGCCACCCAGTTGCCCCAAATGTATATGCTATCTAAATGTATAATTGCATAACATTATAAAATTCCTAAGAGAAAATATACATATGTATTTATCTAATCTTAGTCTGAATACAACCCATAAAATTTGACAACAGGGCACGAATGACACCTGAAATGCTGAGTGAATTAAACCACAGAAAAAATAAAACACTATTAGTACATAAAAAGTGGTTGAAAAGGTATTCACAACAGGAGCAAAGAAGTATTCTTAACACATGTGGCAGAATATAGGTTATTGTCCTTATATATTGTATAATGTCCTTACTATTATTTAAGGGATCTCTAAAATGACAGATGCCTCATTAAAAAAAAATAATGATTTCCAAGAGGCAAGTCACAAAATATTAAATACAACATTCTGACAATTTTTGACTGCTTTGAGAACCATGGGAATGAAAATAAAAATGAGATATTATTTAATTAGAATGGCAATGATTAAATGAATGACAATATGCAGAATTAGTTAACATCTGGGGAAACAGGACCTTCTTAAATGATGATGGCAGGATTGTAAATTGAATAACTTTTGCAGAGGCCACGTGGCAATATGAGTCAAAGCCTTCAAAATGAACACATCCTTTCCTCAGTCATTCTTCTTCTGGAAATTTAATCTGATGAAATAATCAGTTAAATGCAAATGGATATGTTTGACTTGTTGCCATTTAGTGACCTGCCTGCAGAAGTGAAGAGGACTTTAGGGCATAACTTTTCATTCATATTAGCCTTATTCATCGTTAAACTTAATTTTCTCACTTTGCCTCTTTATTTGCCTGTTTTTTAACTTGTTGTGGTATTTTGGTGTGTTTTATAAATTCTTATATGCATGATGGTACAAATGCTTTCTGAAACAAGATGTAATACTAATACACACCCAAACACACACACACACACACACACACACACCATTTGTATTTATAGTTGTGGTTTTTAATAGAGTACCTAATACCTAGAAACCATTCAATAGTGTTTAATTAAACTTAAGTCAGTATTTCATCATAGGAATTATATAAGCAGAACCTATACGATCCATTTGTCAGGGATGTTTGCCTTATGAAATCAGTTTTCTCTAAAGTTCCTATCTGGAGGCCATGTCTGTGGTATGCTTAATTAATTAATTTTGATATACTCTCATATTTTGTATATAGATTTTCTTCATTTTACCGAAGCTCTCTCTCGGAGGATCTGAGATAAAACTGGCAGCACTTGCTGCTGAAACAGTCCCCTAAATGAGTCCTCCGTATCTGTCCAGAAAACCACCCACACACAAGTACCTGTATTTTGCAGAGGCAAATATACGGTGACATGCAGGTCAGCAAAACCTTCCTCTTACTTCTCTCGTTGCTATCTCAAAACTTAAATTTGGTGTTAAAGAAAGTCCAGAATTAGATTCCCCATCCCTGCTATTAGGCATTAACCTAATGGCTCTGGGATAATGATGCTTTTGATGTGTTTTTCAAAGTAGGATCTTGAAGTGGCTGTGACATGCCAAACCGAAAATTTTGTGTGAAAAGCATGTTTGATTTGACTTTCAGAAATGATCATTCCTGGAATGAATTAACAAATATCAACTTATAAAGGTTAAAAAAATACAAACAAAATTTAATAGAAAAAACTAGTGTTAAACAAAATTGTATACAACCATTGTATACAATGTTTGGCTTTTGTACTAGGCTAGGTTTTAAATAAACATGATGTTTCATTACTTTGCTTTGAAAAAAGGATTCACTACTTTATGTATAAAACATACAGCTTGGTAATTGGACACACATTTTCTCAGCAGGAAAATATTGCAAATACACGTAATTGAAGATTAAAACCAAGGATATCACTGTGGCATGGGTCTGAAGAGGTTTTACTAGAAATAAAATCTTTTTCTGCGGTGAGACTGTGAATGAAACAAGAAAGATCCTGATGTTCCGAGGCAAATCACCTACATGCAGCAAAGATGTCAGGTTCAAGGATGTTCTTACACTGCCAGTGAAGATCAAGATTTCTCAAACCTTGGTTTGAATATCTTTTAGAAGAACTTTTAAAATGTTATTGACCACTTGTGGTTTATTATTTTGTGCACTTCTTGGTCAAAATCGGACCACTCCTAAGTTGAATCTAAAGTTCAACAAGCTTATTCTAAATTCTCATGTAGGATTAAATGACGAAGAACAGCAAAGGTAACTTTACAGAAGAATAAAGATGGGGTATTTATTATGGAACTATGGTAATTAAAAGTTTGTTACAAGTTATGGAAAAGACCATAGTTAGGCCAATAGGCAGAAGAGGACGCACAGAGAGTCCCAATCACCATGGGGGATTATATAGGACAGAGGCAATATCTGGAGGAAAAGGTATGACCTATTCAGTGAGTGCTTATGGGATAAGTAGTTGTTCACAGGGGGAAAATACTGGGTTTCTGGTGCACTCATGTAGGAAGAATGAATCTGGGGCACATGGGTGGCTCAGTCTGTTAAACGTCCGACTCTTGGTTTCACTCAGGTCATGATCTCAGGGTAGTGGGATGGAGCCCCGAGTCAGGCTCCCTGCTTAGCATAGTGTCTGCTTGAGATTCTCTCTCTCCTTTTCCCTCTGCCCCTCCCCCCACTTGCACTCAGGTGTGTGCCCTCTCTCTCTGTGTGTCTCTTTCTCTCTGTCTAAAATAGATAAATAAATCTTTAAAAGAAAAAAAAAAAAGAATCCAAGGGGTGCCTGGGTGGCTCAGTCAGTTAAGCGTCAGCCTTCGGCTCAGGTCATGATCCCAGGGTCCTGGGATCGAGCCCCAAGCCCCGAGTCCAGCTCCCTGCTCAGTGGGGAGCCTGCTTCTCTCTCTCCCTCTGCCGTTCCCCCTGCTTGTGCTCTCTCTGTTTCTCTCTGTCAATAAATAAATAAAATCTTTAAAAAAAAGAATCCAAAATACATTAAAGAGCTAAGTGTGCCAAGTAAAATTATTAAGCCCTTAGAAGAAAATGAAGGAACATATGTTTATAACCTTAGGATTTGTAAGGATTTCTTACAAAGGACAAAAGGAAAAAATTGATAGATTTGATAATAAAATTCATAAACTTTTACACACAAAAGATAGCATAAAACAAAGTTAAATTACAAATTAAACCAGAGGTTCCTTGTAACTCAATACCTGACAAAGGACTAGTATCTAGAATATACAAAGAAATGGTACATATCCCTAAGAAAGACAATCTAATGGGTAAAATTATCAAAGGATGGGAACAGATAAAAGCTCATAAATATATGGAAGTATCCTCATTTGTAAAAAAGGAGCTGCAAGTGCAGCTGCAATTAATAAGATGTCATTGTCATATTCTTCGTGTATCTTATCGTCACACATTTTGAAATATGACAATTCTAAGTGTTTTTGAGGATGTGGGACGTGTCCTTTATTTCTGGTGGTTGTGTAAATTGGTACTGCTTGGCATAACAAAAGTGGGAATATTTAGTAAAATCAGAGATACGCACACACACATAATCTGCAACCCATAATGTCTGCCTCTAGATAGATTCATCTCTGTAGACTAGAGGAAATCTAACACCTGTTCATGAGGGGTGTGCACCAGGATGTTTATTGAAGATTTCTGTATAACAGCAAAATATTGAAATTAGCCTCACTGATTATAAACAGAGGACGGATTCAAAATCTAAGGTAGATTCAGGTAATGGAAAGCTATTTAGTAGGCAAAATTAATGAAGTAGAGCCACATGAATACACATAGATTCATCTCAGAAGCAGTGTTGAGTGGGGAAAAAAAGCAAGCCACCTGTTATGGTAAATGCTAAAAAGATCAAATCAATATCATACATTGATGAAAACACACAGGTGTAGAGAATATATCAAAACAGGGATGGAAAGAGGAATCATCAACCTGAGCACAGTTTTTAGCTCTGGAAAGGGAAGGGAGGGGGTAAAATTGCATCGATAGAGGTACAAATGTAGTTATAACCACATAATGAGTTTTTTAATTAGAAGATCTGAAACAAATATGTTGAAACATTAATATTAACTAAATGTGGTATTCGTCTTTGATTTTTAAATGTGTTTAAAGCATTTCACAATTAAAATGGATTTAATTATACAGGAAAGGTATGTTTTATTTTTTAAAACTAGAAATGTTAAGTGATAAATTTTAATGAAATTATTCTCAGTAATGCTTCTCATGAAGGTACACTTAATGCAATCTAAAACAGTTTTTTTTAGTTAGTGAAAAATTATTTTTTCTTTGAAAATTTTGTTATTTTTTACTTATGTTTGCTCTCTTATCAAAGATCTGCTTTGAGAAAGGATCAGATCAATGAATTCACATTGTAGTATAAAAGAAGTTAAATAAAATTTGTTATCTCTTCCTGTATTATTTGCATCTCACAAGAGAAATCATAATTTTGATTTCTATCAAGGGAATAACAAGCTGAAGTAGAGAGGGGGTAGAGTAGGATTGTTTTTGTAGTGTCATGAATATCATCAAACAAATTATTTCACATTTGAAGTATTCCACTGTAGCTGGGAATTATATACCCCATATTCTGCAAAATGAAAAAGCAGTACCTCACATACCATAGCAGTGTAGCCAAAATGCATAAATCATTTTTGTTTCAGTTAGGAGTTCCATTACGCTCACATTCCAAAATAGTAATGATGATGATGATAATAATAATAATGATATTTGATTGTAGCAGTTCAAAAACACATCAACCTTATATTCAAACAAACTTTAAGTTTTTATTTAAATTCCAGTTAGTTAACGTAGAGTGCAATATGAATTTTAGGAATAGAATTTACTGACTCACCATTTACTTATAACACCCAGTGCTCATCACCTCCTTAATCCCCATCTCCTATTTCACTCATCCCCCTCCCCACATCCCCTCTGGTAACCATCTAGAGTTAAGAGTCTCTTCCTAGGTTTACCTCTCTCTCTCTCTCTCTTTTCCCTTTGTTTTTGTTAGTTTTTTTCCTTAAATTTCACATATGAGTAAAATTGTATGGTATTTGTCTTTCTCTGACTGACTTATTTCAGTTAGCATTATACTCTCTAGCTCCATCCATGTTGTTGCAGATGGAAAAATTTCATTGGTTTTATAGCTCCATCCACACACACATACATACATACATACATGCACACACACACAACCCATCTTCTTCATCCATTCATCAGTCAATGGACACTTCAGTGGCTGCCATAATTAGGCTACTGTAGATAATGCTACTGTAAACATTGGGGTACATGTGTCTCTTTGAATTACTGTTTTTGTATTCCTTGGGTAAATACCGAGTAGTGCAATTGCTGGATCATAGGGTAGTTCTGTTTTTAACTTTTTGAGGAACCTCCAGACTATGTTCCAGAGTGGCTGAACCAGTTTGCATTCTTGTCACTAGTACAAGAGGATTTCCCTTTCTCCGCATCCTTGCCAATACCTGTTGTTTCTTGTGTTTTTGATTTTCGCCATTCTGATAGGTGTGAGGTAATATCTCATTGTAGTTTTGATTTGTATTTTCTTGATGAGAGATGTTGAGCATCTTTCCATGTGTCTATTGGCCATCTGAATGTCTTCTTTGGAGAAATGTCTGTTCATGTCTTCTGCCCATTTCTTAACTGGATTATTTGTTTTTTTGGTGTTGAGTTTGATAAGTTCTTTATATATTTTGATATTTTGCAAATATTTTCACCCATTCCATTGGTTGCCTTTTAGTTTTGTTGATTGTTTCCTTCACTGTGCAGAAGCTTTTTATTTTGATGTAGTCCCAATAGTTTATTTTTACTTTTGCTTCCCTTGCCTTAGGAGACATATCTAGAAGGAAGAGACTGTGGCATATATCAGGGAAATTACTGCCTGTACGCTCTTCTAGGATTTTTATGGTTTCAGCTCCCATTTAGGTCTTTAATCTATCTGAGTTTATTTTTGTGTATGGTGTAAGAAAGTGATCCACTTTCATTTTTTTGCAAGTAGGTGTCCAGTTTTCCCAACACCATTTGTTGAAGAGACCATCTTTTTTCCCATTGGATTTCTTTGCTTCTTTGTCAAAGATTAATTGACCATATAATTTGTGGGTTCATTTCTGGGTTTTCTATGCCAAACAAACTGTTTTAACTCTACATATAGGCACATAGTTGGTGGGTTTAGAAGACATATGCTGAGATTAGAATCTCTGTAGTTTAAAATCCATTTGTTTAACAGTAGAAATAGCTGTTCTTTTTAGAGTGAGTCACCAAAGTGGTTGATTTTCTTTCACTCACTTTCTAAGGCTATTTAGGATCACAATGCTAACTGTAGAATAAAAATATACTGTATATGATATTTATTCCATGAAAATGCACAGTTCACTAGTTAATTTATTTACTATGAATGCATCCTTAACTTCAGCTGCCTTTATGGATGTAATTTTCCTTATTTTCTCTTTTAATTGGAATATTTTTAAACATAAGGACTAGTTGAAAGGATAAATTTATGTTTGATTATATTTTGGCCAGATTGCTGTTTCTGGCACTTTCTTGATCTCTCTTCACTTTTATCCTTTTACATTTTGTTTAGCCATTTAGATGTGACACTTCAACCCAGGAAATGTTAACATTCTCCTTCTAAGAGTAACTACGTTATCCTACTCAGTTACAATAATACACCTAAAAAATATTTTACATTCTGCAATTGGTTTCTAAACCTAAAGCACTTTTCCTATTTCATCTAAACAATTTATCAATAATAATGTGTTCCCAAATATTGTTGAGATTATGAATTAAGTTTTATTTTTAACTTTTCTGCCATTTTTTAAAAATAAATCTAGTTTACGGGGACACATTTGCTCACATCCCTTGGAATAGTCTCTTGGTTTCTAACTCTAGAATGCTATCCTCATTCTAGTGATTTTTACGGTGCTGGCTCCCAGTTTAGGAAAGCAGGCCTAAGGTGTTTGACATTAACAATTCAGATTCCCTCTCTCTGAGATTGTATGGATCTCTGGTCAATGCTTTTAGTCCAAGGGAAAGGAGAGACAAGAGAAGGGACTATTCTCTCTCTCTCTCTCTTTCTCTACAGATATAGATATAGATATAGATATAGATATAGATATAGATATAGATATAGATATCTGTAGTTTGGTGTTGATTCAGCAGCCAGTTAGCCATAAGAAGTAGAGAGTGGGTCACTGGTCATTTGAAAGGCAGTTTCTCAGCAGGGCTGTTCACTACTTAGTCAAGCAGTTTGTCTTTCAGCTCTTCTGGGTGCAGGCACTGTCCTCCTGCTTTGCTAAAGCAGCTGGTGAAATGGCCTTCTTCAGAGCAGAGCTACAAGTATTTTCAATGGTCAGAGAGGCCAAATATTAAATTTGGGCTTCTATAGACATCAGGCATTCTTGTATGTAGGATTAGTATCTTCCTGTCATCCAGTGATTTTGTTTTCCCATTTCTTAGAGGACATCCTTCTTTTACTTCTCTATTTCTCCTGCATTTTCTCCATATTCTTTATAAAATCAGCCTCCTCTCAAATAAATAACAAAAAATAAATAAATTCTGAAGAGAGTAATAATACCAGGGTCAGATTAATGTAAAGAGAAGAGTGACCTTATGGACATTTGAAACCATTTGTAAATTCCTTGGCTATTGACGACATTTATATCAGGTTCACGTCTGAAGTGAGGCCATATTGTTGAGTTTTCTCAACTTTCCCTGCTATCATTTTTTTTTTCCAACATTTTCTGTAGATGAGAAGCAAATGCCTAGGAAGATCCTAGGCATTACTATCTGTGTGAACCTTGCATAAATTGGAAAACAGAACTCCAGGTGAAGCTCACATGCTACACTTTATTGGGTGGTACAATACCAGGTAGCAAGAGTGAGGGGAAAGGACCATAGAGCGGGAACTAATGAAAGTCACTGAGGATAGCTTCACAAGAAAATACAACTGATTTCTTGGCTACTCTGGATGTTGCCGGAGAAGCCATCAGAGAGGAGGAAGGACTAGGAACTTATTTTCTTGACACTTCTGATCTCCTGTTTCTTGCTCTTCAAAGTATGTCCCAGGGGCATGAATTTCTCCATAATTCCAGACTACTTAATATACTCCCACCTAGCAGTCACTGAAAAAGCCAGATCTCTCTTCCCACAGAACGATGCCTCCTCTGGATCTGGAATTTGTGAGTAGGATCAAACTCTTCATGGTTCCATTGACATTATAGTAGAAGCTGTGCTCAATCTTGACCTTCATTTCTGGGAGGGTTGAGGCATCCATAGTTGTCAGGAAACAAGGCTAGCCTCACTACATGGGGTGCATGCCTGGCAAGCCACACTGGTCTGGACGGAGCTGGTTGAGGGGTTGCCTCAGCTGATCTGGGCACTGAGGAGGCTGAAGCAGCAGCTCAGGTGAGCCTGACTCTGGTTACACAAACAGGCCTGAGTGCACACAGCCAAACACATCTGGGAATAGGCACAAATTGGGCTCACTGTAAACCACTGGCTAAAACTCCAAATGGTATCATATTCACATAAATAAAAACAGCAGTCTTTATGGGTCCTCTATTCACTCGTAATAAAAATATAGAGTAGGAAATCACTTTAGAATTCATGGAGGCAAATTTCCCCATCATTATTATGAAAGGAGCTGCAAAGTGACTTACTCAAAGTGACGGAGAACATTTGAGATCAAAGAGTAGAACTCAGGTCTATAGATTCATAAGCCAAGGATTTTATTCATTGTATTCTACTGTCTCTCCTTGCATATCCTGAAATCTTTAAATACATGGATCCTGGTGAATATGATAACCATCTAACCAACTCTCCAGTAAAATTCATATGCAAGGAAATAAACATAGACAGAGTTCAATTATTAATGTTTTGAGAGGATCTGCTGACATCACAAAATGAAATCCCACCAGCTGCTTTAGAGAGGGAAGTGGGTATCCACCATGTTAGTACCAGCATGACCTAACCGGTAATCCATGCCATAGAATTCCTAATATGGGGTTGATGGACTTCTCCCTGAAGAGACCCACTGACAGGATGTGCAGAACCTTGTGCTTGTGTGCATTTTCAGGGGAAAAAGTTTTATAAGTTTGTGAGTTCCTAAAAAAAAAAAAAAGTCTTTTAGAGCTTAAAAGAATGAAAAGTGGGGGGAGGAAGAGAGAGAGAGGAGGAAGAAGGAGAGGAAGAGGAGAAAAAGAAAAAATTCCTTATTGGCCTGCCTAATTTTGCCCAGGAGGAAAGAGAGGCTTAGAGAGTTGCCAGCATTCCTGGTTCATGACATGTATAAGTGGCAGGATTGGGATTAAATCCAGTCTGAACTGCACGCCAGGTCTCGTGCAGTTTCCACTAATGGAAATGTTCCCTAGGCAATTTTGGACCATTGATATTTTTTTTTTCCAGAAGAGTTAGAAAACAAGAAGTAAGGAATTTTTTTTTTTAAGAAGTAAGGAATTGGGCGCCTGGGTGGCTCAGTTGGTTAAGCGACTGCCTTCGGCTCAGGTCATGATCCTGGAGTCCCTGGATCAAGTCCCCACATCGGGCTCCCTGCTTGGCAGGGAGTCTGCTTCTCCCTCTGACCCTCCCCCCTCTCATGTGCTCTCTCTCATTCTCTCTCTCTCAAATAAATAAATAAAATCTTTAAAAAAATAAAAATAAAAAAAAAGAAGTAAGGAATTTTTATTCTTTAAAGAGAGCTTATAGGTCAAACGTCTGTATTTTTATAAGAGAGGAAAGTGAAAGCCCAATTGCTTTTCTCAAGATGGCAGTTAGTTAATGACATTTCTGATCTGGACTCTGTGACCTGACTTCCTCCCACTCCTATGACTGTGTGTTATTACTGTATCAGAAAAGGTGAAGGATGAGCAGAAATTAATGGAAAGCATATATATTATATATATGTCAGTTGCACATCTACAAAAGCAACATTTATAAACTCATTCTATTCTTAAATCTCATTTTCTTGAGAGAGACGATGTGAGAAAAATAACTTTGTCCATCTTTTTAAAAAAATATTTATTTATTTAAGAGAGACAGAGAGCAGGGGGAAGGGGCAGAGAGAGAGTATCAAGCAGACTCCCCACTGAGCATGGAGCCTGACATAGGGCTCAGTCCCACAAACCTGTGATCATGACCTGAGCCAAAACCAAGAGTCCTATGCCCAACCGACCACACAACTCCCATGCCCCATAACTTTGTCAATCTTTGATGTTTTTAACTTGAAAGTTATAGATAGCTATGATGTCTCCTTAATCATGGCCTTCTTGGGTCAAAGACACCATGAGAAACAAGCTGTTATTTCTGGCCTAAGTATGAATAACAGCTTAAATGGTAGAAATTATCTAGCAAACTTGTTAATTAATTTTTACTATACATCTGTCATAAATTTGTAGGTAGTTTTTTATCCTTTAATACAGATTTGTTGTGTTGTTGTTTGTCTCAATAACAATTCTGGTTTCAAAGAGCATTTCAGTGATCTCTCTAAAGGTACAAACCCAATCTTTTCAGAATTGGTGTCCTAGCAGGGAATGCTTGTGGACCGGTAAGGTTTTTGAGTTTTTCTAAGTTCTTGGCTTATGTTTTCTTTCAGCATAAAACCATCCTCTGTTCATTACATGCTGTGTTCCTTTTATTCATTTCCTCTTTTTGCTGCAGTAAGTTTGTCTAAATGCCGCCTTTTTTTTTTATCTTGTTCTTGTATGATTTGATAACTTGGCAGCTCTTTCTAGACCCTCTATTTGCCCTGAAACATTACAGTGGGTTCTACTTGATTTCTTCCTCATCTGAAATCTGTCTTCTCTCTGAGATACATCCTGGGGACAGACTTTGTGCAGCGTGTGAACAGGGGGTGAAGGACGCTGCAAAACCAGAGGATTCATTGGCATTCAAGCTTTGTTAACTATCCTGAATGTTTCTTCCTTCCCCTTGTCTAGAAGGTATCCCTGTCCAGCATCAGAATGGACCCTGAATTCGGATAACTCTTCTCACTCGATTTGGAGAAGCTTAGCCATGCTCTATGACCAGTTCACATGTTCTCTCATCTTTGCAGTCATTTCCACTTTCTCATAATAGAAGAAATACACACATGATAGGTGTTTTAGCATTTGTATTGAAAATCCGGTTGCGAGGCAGGGGGTGGGTTGGGGGGGATGTTGGGAAATTACAGCTGAGGATCTCCATTGAGCAATGGCTGCCTCCCATTCAATCTCAGATTCTTCCTTCTGTATTTCATCTTTCATCTTCTGTTTGATTAAATTTCAGTGTGTTCTTGGAGATAATAAGCCCTGAATGTTTCTGAGAGTGTTTTGATTTCCCTTGACAGTTTGATGCCCCTTAGGGAATCACCACAATGGTGAGATCCAGGGGTTTTCAGTGTCCTTTAGAGGGACTCAGAAGAAGGCAGGAGGGGGCTTCTACTTTTGTGCAAGTGTCCACCTCCTCTTCCAGAATCCATAGCTCATGCTTCTCTTTCTGTGATTCTCCTGAGAGGAATTATTATTGATGCTTTTTGGAACACTGTTGTCTGATCTAATCCCATCCCTCTTCCCAGTGCAAACTGAGTAGGATTTGGAGCTGCTTGGACTGTCCCAAGCTAAGGCATATCAATATTTTGAAACTTTGTTATTTTCCTGCCCTTCAATTATTTTCCTTGATTTGTACCAGTATATTTTTGTTGTGTTTTGTTTTAACTATTTGGGGTTTTTTTGCCTTTTTTTTTTTTTTTTTGGCAAAGAAATTTTGTTTGCTATCCTGACATTCATTCACTGTCTTAAAATTAAATCCTGGAAAAATAACTTTTTTAAAATGACGAATAGGAAAGTCTTCACAGAAGCTCTGTTTTAATCATGGTTAATGGACTAAATAGGCTAAAAGAGGGACAGGAATATTAATGCTCTCTCAGTGTTTCCTTCCCATTCATTTCAGTCCTCTTATCTTTGGTTTGTGTTTCTTACCTTGAATAGGAATAGTGAAAGAAAATAAGTCGACTGGTCTCAAGAAATGTCCATCAGTGTGTAACCTTGATCTGATGTGAAGGGAAGCAAAAGCAGGCCTGCTGTGCACCTGCTGGAGTAGTCCCATCAACTGAGAGTCTGTTTTCTCTTTCACTGTATCTTCTACCTCGTCGTTACATGCTCTATCAAAGTTATCAGAATGCGCTTGAATCTCAGCGTTCTCATTATTGCCAGAGACAAAGGGACTGGACAGTGTGATTGACATTCCACTCCACCCCAGCACACAGCACATGTGCCCATATCCATGTAGTCTTCACAGACTACAGGCTCCCCCCAGATGCGAAGCTGGAAATACAGTGTTCACAGGTGTCCTTGGTGGCTTGGCTTGCCTCACTGAGATCATTTCTAAGTCCCTATTAAGATCAGCATCTGGAAAAGATAATGGGCACTATCAAAGAAGTTGATAGGTTTCACTGAAGATAGCAGCTTCGGTTACTAAGGAGTAGGTAGGTACCTGCCTCGTTGGGGAAATCAATCAGGGCTGCTGGGCTGGCCGTGCTGCTGAGACTCCCCACTGTTCTTCATGACTACAGGGTTCCATTGACTTAATGGGAGCCTCACAGAATGGCCAGGACTGAATGCAGTCTTTTTATTCATCAGTGAAAGTTGCACTGACTTTATCAAAGTCAAGATGTCAAGCAGATAATTGAATCAAATTGCCACAGCCGCACTGCATTGTCAGGACTGCATGGTGTGTCTTCAGGGAAGAAACACTTAACAAGGCCACACACATACACACATACACATACAACAGTGTACATATATGAGCGTATATATGCATATGTAGAACAGAATCTATGTATATATATATATAGGTGTGTGTGTGTGTGTGTGTATGTATGGAAAATTCCCCCCATTCAACAATAGAAAGATTCTGATTCATAATTATGAAGCTGACAATTCATGTTCTGAGAAAGTGGTCCTTATCAAAATGTATGCCGTATTTGATAAATGATTGATAGTAGAATTTAATGAGACCTAGAAATTATTGGCACAAAGGAAAAAACAAAAGAAAATTAATTTACATAAAAGAACTGGACCAGAATCACTGTTTAATAAATGGTAGCTATTGCTATGATTCTAAATGATTCTAAAGCCCTGTCATTATTAACTATTTTGTTTATATAATACTAACTTCCAAAAATACTTTGAGGCAGTATTTAATAGAAAATATTTTTTAAAAGTGTGTAACTATTTAGTAAAAGCTAGGAAAGGGAAGGAGAGAATTATATTGTAAGGCACGAGGAATAAATTAGGCTAAGGTATCATCCAGAAAATCCTAAACTAAAGAAATCTACAGTTATTGAGCACAAAGTTTCCCTCTAAGTTTCCTGGAAATCAAAGCAAGAAAAAAAACGTAATGAGATTTGGCTGTAATAAATAAATAACAAGGAATCATACCAGTTTCCCAGAAGAGACCAGTGTTTCCCTCTCTGTGCCATCCATCAGAAATTTATCCTGTCTTTATTTAAGTAGGATGACCTACTTACTTCTGGTTTGTTAGGGGCTTTTCCAGTTTAAAATCTGTAATTATTTATATAAAACGTAAACTCTCAAAAGTGTCCTTGTTTGGAAAATAAATTATGTGGTCATTTTCGACAGTGGCAGAAAAACACATTGAAACACACAACTGATCCAGGTTTTATGAGGCCAGAAACTTACATTATCTTAGAGACTCCCATTTAAGAAACAGGATGGAAAGTTACAAATACAAAATTAGGAAGAAAAGATAATATTTCTTTAGAGTGAAGTAAATCACAAAAGATTAATACTATTAAAAGTTGAGAAACTATTAACAGCCTGCCGTAACTCAATAATTTTGTTTTTTTCCGGGGGTGCCTGGGTGGCTCAGTCGGTTGAGCCTCTGCCTTCAGCTCAGGTCATGATCTCCAAGTCCTGGGATCAAGCCCCAGATCAGGCTCCCTGCTCAGTGGGGAGTCTGTTTCTCCCTCTCTCTGCCTCTCCCCCTGGCTTGTGCTTTCTCACTCACTGTCTCTCTCTTTCTCTCTCAAATAAATAAATAAAATCTTTAAAAAAATAATTTTTTTTCCTGCATCTGTTGGCTGGATACTCTAGGAATAAATACCTCTTTTGAGGAGACAATTTTATTATAGAGGAAATAGCGTGGTTGATTAGAATTTATTATTACAGATGGTTTTAAGAAGTTTATTTGAGCTTTATAAGTTGTCTATAACATTACATAAATTTTTACAATTATTGCCACATTTGGGGAAATCTCTCCATTTCTTCCATGTATGAACTGTAAGATTTTCAGATAATTTATATTTCAAGTTTTCTTGGGAGAACTAATTTTATTTATTTATTTATTTTTAAGATTTTATTTATTTGACAGAGAGAGACACAGTGAGAGAGGGAACACAAGCAGGGGGAGTGGGAGAGGGAGAAGCAGGCTCCCCGCTGAGCAGGGAGCCGGATGTGGGGCTCGATCCCAGGACCCCGGGACCATGACCTGAGCCAAAGGCAGATGCTTAACGACTGAGCCACCAGGCGCCCCTTGGGAGAACTAACTTTAAAAAAATCCTTTGACTGGGTGCCTGGGTGGCTCAGTTGGTTAAGCGACTGCCTTCGGCTCAGGTCATGATCCTGGAGTCCCGGGATCAAGTCCCACATCGGGCTCCCTGCTCGGCAGGGGGTCTGCTTCTCCCTCTGCCCTCTTCCCTCTCGTGGTCTCTGTCTCTCATTCTCTCTCTCTCAAATAAATAAATAAAATCTTTAAAAAAAAAAAAAATCCTTTGACTGACAACATACATCAGCCAGTATGCTTTGATATTTTGGTTATGGTGGCATATGAGTTTTATTATTTTTGATAATGTCAGTAAATTTGTTAAATCAAAAGAGCAGAAACTTTAATATATTCCCAGTGTAATTACATGATGTGTGCCTCTTCTTTTATCAGATTATTGAAAAAAATCTAAGAAACTTCTCTTTTCCTCTTCAGGATTTGCTGCTTTGGGTATGATCTGCCTGCTATTTTCTCTGGAAGTTCTAGACTTCAGCAATAGAAAAGGTGTCAGATACACAAAGATAAAATCTGAAACATTTGGATGTATAAAATATGCACTTCACACACAGACTCACTGTATATAGGAATGATACAGGTTTGTGTCCTACCGAGACAGGAATCCTGATAAATCTGTTTCCCTCTATTTCCAGAAAAAGTAGAAAAAAGAAAGTATGGTGGTTCTTTAAATTGCTTACACTGCGTTGCTCAGTCTGTTGTTGACAGGCAGAAAGTTCTCTATGCACTTAGCACTGATGAGAGCAGAATCCCCGTAACAGTTTTACCTCTATGGTAATTGGAAGTGTATTTGAAGAACTAGATATGCCTCTATGCACTTCCAGCCTTGTTTCTTTCCTGACTCTTGTTCTTCCAGTGCTGGTCACGTTATGACCTCAGGCCCTGCAGCTTTGTAGCAGGACGGGGAGAGATGGCACAGTCTGAGCCTGGATGACTAAGAATAGCCTAATTTTCCACTAAAGTCATTGCCATCACATAATGTAAATCCAAAATAAATGTACGGCCAACGCGAATTCCTCTGAGATACCTAACATTCTTAGAGCCATACGGATAACCATCAGACAACAAGAAGGGAAGCGTGTCACAGGAGAAAGCAGATGGCCCCAGGCAGTGTTCCAAACAGGGTGTAGAGTAAAATATCTTATATTTGCAAATTTTGCCAAAATTATCGACTTTATGAAGCCAGTATTCAGGGCCCTCCCAGAAGGGCCCTGTGCCAGTGAGGGGCCCTGCAGGTTGAACTTCGTCAAGTTCATGGTCAGTCTGCCACTGCCCAAGGGCTGCTGCAGGCCTCCGTAAAGACCTAAGGCCTGCTTAAGCCTTCGGGAAAAGTTGGGTAAAACCAGCTCTACAGAGGCTTGGAATACAGCTTTCTAGTGATGGTGCAGGTATCAAATTTAGAAAATCTAGAGACTAAATATTTAGCATATCATTGATCATTTTGTTGTTCATGAGTGTGATGGGGTGTTCACACCATTGTGTGACTTGTGTCTTCCTGAAACCTTGTTATGACCTCGGCACATTACTTGTATGATGTGGGGGGAAAAAATGTGTAGCATATCCACTTTAGTATCAATACTCTAAGCAGAACGTTTTCTCATGAAACAATTCAAGAGGAGATAGCCAGGGAAGAAATTCTTTGTTGCCAGTCCCAATTGCTATCTCTATGTATAGACTTGTAACAAGTGCAACACCCAGACTTTAACTTTGTTAGTATCAAAGCCTGTGAGGGTGGACCTGCTATTTTCCAATGTGGTCTCCAGAATATTGACTTTTCGAGGTAGAGGTTACTAAGATAATTTACATATCTATTAAAATAATTGTCTTTTAAAAATGGATTTGAAAATTCTTCAAGCCCCTAATCGTTCCCATTTTAATGATTTTTGTCTCAAAAGGAAAAGAAACAAAACATGAAAGCAAATGGCTTGTTCTGTAAATTCTTTGTATCTTAACTCAGAAATCAAAATAAAGGAGTTGAGAGGAGGCAAGGCATGGCTTCAGTAATCTCTTCTTTCTTGGTTGGAAGGAAGTTCTCCATGGATAAGAAAGGAAGTGAGGCCAAGCGGTTGTTTGGGACTTATGGGCAGAGAAGGGAGCTGCCCCTTGAGGAATCCCAGGGGAAGCTAGTCCTTCTGTTGCTCTCTTGGGGAAGGGTGTGGAGGGGTGGGTCTCGTTCCATTTTACCCATGAATTCTTCTGAGGTTATCAGACCTGACTGTCAGAGTTTGGATGAGTAAATCTCAGGTTTCACTTTCTCCTGTCTTTCTGAATAACCCTTGGTTCAATTTCTCTTTATTCTCTGTATTCTGATTTGTAATATTCTGCACAAAATTGTGCTTAGCTTTTCTGGCATCCATCATTACTATCATTTTAGGCAGTGAACGTATTTGTAGGATATTGAAATCACTATAGAAACATAAAGATGGAAGGAAATTCAGATGGGCACACTCGTGCTTCAGCAAGGCTTGGCTTTAAACGGAACAGATTTTTCTCTTCCTCATTCTTAAAGCCTCCCCCTCCCCTTGCCTTGTTTTTCTGTAGAATCCTTTGTTCAGGGAACTCAGAATTGATGTGGATGTTGTGCTGACTTCAGTGTATACTCAGTCATGAGACTTGGATGGCCAGCGCCTGGGCTAGTCGGACACCACCTTGAAGATACGATGAACACGACTCATACAGGATTCCTATCTAAACTGCCCAGATCCTGTATTTTCCTCTAACACTCCTCAGCCTTTTACCCCAGTGGGTCTGCAGGTTTTTTGTTTTGTTTTTAAGATTTTATTTATTTATTTTAGAGAGGGACATAGAGAGCGTGAATGAGGGAAGGAGCAGAGGGAGAGGGAGAGAGAATCTGAAGCAGACTCCACCCTGAGCACAGAGCCCCACACGGGGCTCTATCCCAGGACCCTGTGATCACGACCTGAGCTAAAATCAAGAGTTGGATGATCAACTGACTAAGCCACCCAGGCACCTCGGGTCTGCAGTTTTGAGGTCATTAGCCTGCTGCAGCTTCCTTCGCCTGGCAAAGCAATAAAACTATCGTTCCTCTTTATCCACAAACTCTGTCTTGATGTTTTATTTTGGCTCCAGAGCCCAGAAATCGGTTTTCAACAACAGGGTATGTTTTTGTAGATAAACAGGCATCTATATCTGACTCACAGAAATGTTTTTACCTAAAATTTTCTAGTACATCCTTGCCCCAGCCCTCAAGAAGTAGAAGAGTCTTCACAAAATACTGTAGGGCATTAAAATTTTATAGTTGAGGATTACCTCCCAAATTATTTCTACATTTATTTATTTTTGTCATTTTAAAGCAGTTCACAAATGCACATTCACTGTCAAGAAATAACAGCAAATACCTTTGCAGCATTAGTGTCTTCTTTTATATAACATATTAAAACCATATCTTTTTCTTCACTATAATCCAATTGAAAAAATATATTGTATAATGAATTTTCAGGTGTAATATGAGTATTCCATTATTTAAATTTGGAAACATTTTAATGAATGTCTTGCCTACCCCCAAATCCCAGTTTCTACAAATATTAATAAATTCTCTTGAATGTCTAAATAACACACCATATAAAGTGTTTGTAACACCAACTAAGTAATTATTCAATGTCCAGCTAGCTTGTTAGTGGTATGTGTTTGTTCTAAGTACAATGATAGGAAGTTGAATCAGATACTAATTATGTTTTACTTCTAAATTGCATTAACCATGTACTGCAACCTAAATAAAATTGAAAAATATTAAGACACGTAAAAAAGGCAAATAACAGTAAAATATAAAAGGTCATGATAAGACTGGTTTATCAATTAAAACATAGTTTGCTATAATAGTTTTTTATTTGTTAGATTTGCATTCATAGCAAATATTGAAATGATGAGAGTTTAAAGTCAAAAGTTCTTTACACATTTATAAGCAAAAAGAGAAGAATTATTTCAACTCTAGAACCTTTTCAATATAATACCTCTGTAAGCATTTCTATATATATTATGAATGACCGAGTACAACCTACCTAGTAAATTTAGTCCAGAAATACAAACTGTATTTTACATTCTTTACTTTTAATAAGTTATCAGTGAAAGGTAATGCAGCTGACAATAATTTTCCTTTCTCATTAGAAAGCATTCACATGGTCCACATTCTTATTTTTGCATTCTAGAAAACAGTCCTTAAAACTGTAACAATTATATTTTTAAATTTTAAGAAAAAAACTCTTAAGAAAAGCATTGCATATAATTGTTAAAAGAGAGAAACAGGAAAAAAATTCATATATGTGTTATATGTATATGTATTATATATGTGATATACAGATATTACCCATATACATGTATTATACATAATGCACATATTATGTGTGTACAGATACATGAAACTCAGGAAATTGGGTCATACTCTCCATTTTTTTCTTATAATCCCAAGTTTTGCAAACATGAGTAGATTTTCTTTTGAAAGGAAATTTAGAATTGGAAAAAATACCATCAAACCATTTTATAAAACCTTGGGACATATTTTGTGTAGTGCAACTTTTCTCAGAGATTAGAAGGGAATTAATGCTTCTGTATGCTTTAAAACATAATTAGTTCAGAACTTGTTAATTTGAAATTTATTATCATTTCCACTAGTGCTGGACTGAAGCTTGCCTCTTTTCAAAAACATTGACTGAAGAATTATTTATATAAGGAAAGTACACAAATAATGTGTTGCAGTTTGATTAACTTTTCACATCGTACACACACCCATGTAATGAGCATCCAGATCAAGGAACAAAACCTCACCAGCCTCTGGGCCCTCCCTTGTGCCCCTTGTAGTCAATGCTACCACCCTAAGGCTAATAGTCACTCTGACTCAATGCTAGGCATTGGGTTAGCCTGTTTTTGAACTTTGCATAAGAAGAATCCTACAATATGCCTTCCTATTGTCTGGATTCTTCCACTAAGGATTCCATTTGTGAGATTGATCCACATCGTTGAGAGTGGTTGCAGATTTTTCATTCTTATTGATGAATAGTATTTCATTGTGTGACTCATCAAAATCATTCTCTAGTCTCCTACTGATGGACATTTAACTAGTTTCTAGTTTGAGACTGTTAAGAATAATGCTGCCCTTACTGTTTTGTGTATCTTTTGATGAATGTATGTACACATTTCTGTGAGGATAGAAACTTATGAGCCAAAACATAATTATATATTCAGCTTTAGTAGATAATGTCAAATAGTTTTCCAGAGTGTTTTCCAGGGTGATTGCATCAGTTCCCATGCTTTCCAAGAGTGTATGCGACTCTCTCCTCCTCGTGCACTTAGAACAAACATATTTACCCATGGCTAACACTTTTTTTTTTCATTTTATTATTATTGATGGGAAAAACTTGTCTTCTTTTTTTCCCCTTTTTTTTAAATTTATTAATTTATTTTTTGAGAGACAGAGAGCGCAACGGGGGACGGAACAGAGGGAGAGAGCGAATCTCAAGCTGACTTACACTGAACGTAGAGCCCAGCGTGGGGCTCAATCTCAGGACTTGAAATCATGACCTGAGCCAAAATCAAGAGTTGGCTGCTTAACTGACTGAGCCACCCAGGTGCCTGCCTTCTTTTTCTGTGAAATATTTTTCTAGGCAAAGTAATATGGGAAGTAATGATTAATCATAGCATGGTTAACACATTTCCTTATACAGCTGTGACTGTCTCACCATTTGAAAATGACACGTTTTCAGTGCCAAGTGTTGCAATTAACAAATACTGGTTGTATGTAATACAATTTGCATTCCTTTTCTCCTCTTTTATTCAAAGCACTCAGTATTCAGATGCATACCTGAATACTTCTTCTGTGTTCTGCCTTTAGAGTACAGTAAACTAAAAATTTGCATACACATATATTAAATTCTTAATGCATTATCCTATTCAGGGTTCTTTACCTCACAAGCCATAGATCAATACTTACTATCATTTTAAAAAGTAAGTAAATTTAGGGGCGCCTCGGTGGCTCAGTCGGTTAAGCATCTGCCTTCCGCTCAGGTCATGATCCCGGAGTCCCAGTATCAGGGCTCCCTGCTCAGTGGGAAGTCTGCTTCTCCCTCTCCCTCTACTCCTCCCTCGCTCGTGCTCACTCTCTCACTCAGTCTCTCTCTAAAATAAAATCTTTAAAAAAAATAAATTTAAAGAACCAAGTAAATTTAGAAGCAAGTGAAGGTAAAGTTGAGGTTCTTCTAATAGACATCATGTCATACCATATAAATAAGATGACATTAACTTCCAAGTTGCCTGGGATAATCCTCCTAGTTTACAGCTCTTACCCTGGCAAAGTGCCCCTTTAATCTACAAGAGTATCCTAGTTTGGATGATATATGAATGCCCTACTCATAACCAAAGCTAGCTTGGCCCCAGCTATTCCATTAAGTTTAAGTAAAAAACTGATCCTGTCTTTCAGTATCTTCCAGCCTGAAGTAACTTTCTACTTCCTCTTTATCTGATTCAGCTCATATTTGTTGGAATAGCTTGTTATAAATGAACATTATCTTGGAAGTGAAAATATCTCCTGTTGACATAATAATATGTGATTTCGCAGTTGATCCCATAAGATAAACTTGCGCTTTCATATTTGTCCTTTTTACTATTTTGAGGTCTTAGGCAGTACTTCCCAATGTTTCAGGATGGATTCATGATTGCCGTACCTTTTATACCTACTTTAAAACATGAATTCATTTACTGATGTGATACCCTTTCTCTCAGTAATAATTGTTAAAAGTTTTTCATTTCATCATTTGATTTCCTTTTTTTGTTAAATTTTCTCTTAAAGTAATACAAGTGTTTTGTAAAATGAGACTTTCTCACCTTTTAAATGTTCTTTTAAGAAAAGTAACAGTGTATGTTTAATACATGATGGTAATACAAATGAGTATAAGCCAGAAGCAAATAGAGTAAATGAGTGTATGGAAATATCAAAATTGTATCAAAATTCCTTTTGCAACCTTGAATCCATTTTAGGATCCTCTTTTATAAACTGAATCCTTAGTTGTGTATGGGTTACATTATGATATAGAGAGTTTGCTCTGAAAAGTATTGGCCATGTTATCATAATAAAATAGGAGTATGGAGCTTAAAATACTGACCAGTGATAAAGCATATCTCAAAAGCAGACTCAAGGCACCTGCGTGGCTCAGTTGTTTAAGCATCCGATTTTTGGTTTCCACTCAGGTCATGATCTCAGGGTAATGAGATCGAGCCCCTTGTCAGGCTCCATGCTCAGCGCAGAGTCTGCTTGAGATTCTTTCCCTTTCCCTCACTCTCCCTTTCTGCTCCTGCCCCCTCTTGTGCTCTCTCTCTCTATATAAAATAAATTAATAAAATCTTTTTTTTTTAAGATTTTATTTATTTGATAGAGAGAGACACAGCGAGAGAGGGAACCACAAGCAGGGGGAGTGGGAGAGGGAGAAGCAGGCTTCCCTCGGAGCAGGGAGCCCGATGCGGGACTTGATCCCAGGACCCTGGGATCATGACCTGAGCTGAAGGCAGACGCTTAACGACTGAGCCACCCAGGTGCCCAAATTAATAAAATCTTAAAAAAAAAAAAAAGCAGACTCAGAATTAACTCTCTCATAAGAAACATGGATTTGGTGTTTAAGGGACCAGTTTGTTCCTGCTTAGCATAATGAAAATGATAATGATACAATCTTCTTGGATGTCTTCTATTCATAGCCAATCGATTTGTTACAGTATCTGGAAATCTTCCGCTTACTGTGTATCAGTAAGCAGTATCTCACTATCCTCCCTCTTGAGCTATCTCTGCCTGCCTGAACTTCCTGGATTCTGACTCCACCTGCTAATACTCAGTGTTCTATCCCACCTGTACTCACTCAGAGCCACAGTCTCATTCCTCTGCACTCCTAAGAGAGAGTTTGACCCTAACCTGTGGACCAATGATCTTGGAATTTCTCAGTAGTCAGGAACAGAGGACATGATCAGTGGACCATACAAGGAAAATTATGGTAAGTGTTCACTAGCAGGAGCACTGAAGTCATAAAATAAAAAGGTATGCAGGCATATGAGTGCTTTAATAACCACTAGTAAGATGGCTTGAAACTATCTTCATTCAGCATGTTATAAAGTGAGTATAGTAGTTTCTTGTTCTTCACATAGTTCATTTCCTTTATGTGGCATGACATTTTGCTGAATGGTTGGGGCTCAGAAGTCAGTGCGAACTAATTTTTAATCTTTGTGATTTTGCGTAGTTTATACTGTCTCTCTGAGTCTCAGCATTTCCTTATGTAATATGGAGGTAATAACTATGCACATTTATTGGAATGACTTATGTACAGCATTTGTCATAGTACATGGCACCTGGTAAGTATCCCATAACTGATAGTTACAAATTAGTATTTTTTTTTATGTTTACATCTTGTAGCAGTTTTATTCTTATTAGACATAAACTGGAAACAGTCTAAATGAACATCATTAGTGAATGCTGAACAAATTGTGATATGTCCATACGATAACATACTACTCAGCAACAAAAGAACTAATGATAGGTGTGGCAACATAGGAAATCCTCAATCATACTATGCTAAGTGAAAAAAGCCAGAATGAAATGACTGTATATTTGTTTGATTACATACAAATTAGTATTAGTATCTCGTGCAGAGTGAAGACACTGCACGAGAAAAATCAACATTGCTAAAAAAAATCTCTAGGAAATCTGGAAAATTTTCTATAAATACTACATATCATGTTTTACTCAGGACCTCATAGGTGCAATAGAGTTATTAATCACAAATAGTTAAACCCCATCTTGGGGGTATACTAAAGAAGAACACACACATACATGCTACATACTACATGTACACATGTGCGCATGCACACACACACACCTACACACACACATTGTGATTGTGGTATTTCCTGATAACTTTTCCTCGCTAGGAGATGTTTGAAATGCTTAGCCTGGCAAGACTAGCTCAGATCCTGGTTTTCTCTGTTCACCCATCTGGTACCTCTTTTCACTGTGCTACATCATAGGATTCTGTGTTCAAATTCTGAACTCACTACTTCCTAGATTGTGATTTTGAGCAGATTATCTGCACTTTCATCTTCCTTTTGTATAAAATAGTACACAACTACATGAAGCTGTGAGGGATAACCACAGTCATGCCCAATAGGTTGCAAAGCGCCAGTAAAAGTTAACTAAAAAAGGGCGCCTGGGTGGCTCAGTTGGTTAAACGACTGCCTTCGGCTCAGGTCATGATCCTGGAGTCTCGTGATCAAGTCCCGCATCGGGCTCCCTGCTCGGCGGGGAGCCTGCTTCTCCCTCTGACCCTCCCCCCTCTCATGTGCTCTCTCTCTCTCTCATTCTCTCTGTCTCAAATAAATAAATAAAATCTTTAAAAAAAAAAAAAAAGGTTAACTAAAAAAAAAAAAAGTTAACTAACTACCTGCATTTCAACAGTTACTTCCTCAAGAATCGGTTTACCCCTAGCTCCACACCATTCTTGGAGTCTTTGCAGTTCCTGAAGGTTCAAACTTGAAATAATTGTTCTTATTAATCATTTCCATGAATCCGTGGAGTGCCAGAGTTTTAAGAGGCTTGCTCCCTTTTCAGTGGTGCCTGCAGCTTCTCATTAGGAGGAATGTCTTCTGTGTTCTGCAGGTTCTTGCTCATTCTCTTTGTTCTTTGTACTCTCTGATCTGTGCCATGTCTCTCTCTGAACTATACTGCCGAAGTAGGAGGGATTTTTTTTTTTTCCAGCTCTAGCGTTAAGTAGGAAGAGAGTTGCATGTAGGCCAGGTATGATCTGAAGATGATTCCTTGGCTGTACACAGCAATCCAGGGTTGTGAGTTACTTCCTGAGGTTGCGCTTCTCAACAGCTCCCTTAGCTTCAGTCTCTCCAAGGACTTTGCAAATAGAGCCCTTGTCTATCTCCAAGCAACAGAGGAGCTTCAATGACAATACATAATAGCTTTTAAAATGTATTCAGGACTTCCTGATTTGTAGGTATAATTATTTATTTCCTTCATTCAACAAATATTTATTGAACACCTTCCATGTGCCAGACATCATTTTAAGTATAAGGGATTCAGCAGCGAACAGAGAGGGAGGAGTTTAAATTTTGGATAGGGTGGCCAGGAGATAGTATTAGAAAATGGGAGGGAGCAAGCCAATAGATATTTGGAGAAGAGCATTCTTGACAGGGGAAAGCAAAGGCAAAGTCCTGGAGTCAAATGTAACTGTCTTCATGTGGTTTCACATGGGAGCAGGATGGAAGATATAGGAGAGGAGATTGGAGAGATATCCAGGGACAAAGACAGATGGGGCAAATTCCCATAGGCCATTGTAAGAACTTTGGCTTTTACTTTGGGTTATTTACAAACTCAAGTTATCTCTGCAAGATGGAAAGAAAGGACTACACATATGGTTTAAGACTGTGTAGATATGCAGATATCTAGCCACCTTTCTGAGCTTAACTGTTAAAGGGAATTGGAGGTGGCCCAATCAGTAGGTAGAATAGGTCTCTACCCACTTGCAGGTACATGGGTCAATTTTTAGCCCTTCTGAGTATTTAACCAAAAGAATTACAATTAGGATCTCAAAGAGGTATTTGCACTACCATATTCATTGCAGCATAGTTTACAGTAACCAAAGTACAGAAACAACCTAAATCTTCACCAGTGGATGAGTGGATAAAGAAGGTGTGGTGTATACATACAGTGGAATATTATTGAGCCTAAAAATGGAAGGGAAGCCTGCCATATACAACAACATGGACAAACCAGGAGGATATTATAAGTGAAACCAGACACAGAAGGATAAATACTACATAATTCCACTTACTTCTGATGTATCTAAAATAGACAAATTCACAGAAACACAGAATGGAATGGTGGTTGCCAGAGCCTGGGGGTAGGGAGAAATGGAAAGTTGCTGTTCAACAGGTAGATGGAACTGGAGGGTATTATGTTGAGTGAAATAAGTCAAACAGAGAAAGACATGTATCATATGATCTCACTGATATGAGGAATTCTTAATCGCAGGAAACAAACTGAGGGTTGCTGGAGTGGGGGGTGGGGTGGGAGGGATGGGGTGACTGGGTGATAGACACTGGGGAGGGTATGTGCTCTGGTAAGCGCTGTGAATTGTGCAAGACTGTTGAATCTTAGATCTGTACCTCTGAAACAAATAATGCAATATATATTAAGAAAAAAAAAGAAGAAGAAGAAGAAGAAGAAGAAGGTAGCAATAGGGGAAGAATGAAGGGGAAATCGGAGGGGTGGACGAACCATGAGAGACGATGGACTTTGAAAAACAAACAGGGTTCTAGAGGGGAGGGGGGTGGGAGGATGGGTTAGTCTGGTGATGGGTATTGAGGAGGGCACGTTCTGCATGGAGCACTGGGTGTTGTGCACAAACAATGAATCATGGAACACTTCATCTAAAACTAATGATGTAATGTATGGGGATTAACATAAGAATAAAAAAAAAGAATGTTTCAATTACAAAAGATGAATAAGTTCTAGAGACTTACTGTGCAACATTGTTCCTATAGCTACCCATACTGTATTATGCATGCAAAAATTTGCTAAGAGAGTAAATCTCATGTGAAGTGTCACCACAGCACTCTTACAAATAAAATCCACCTCTTCAAAGTGTGCTCCCAAAACCTAAAACAGTTTTCACAGTGCCCGAAATTCCACCCTCTTTATCCTTTAGCCTCGGAAAACGTTTCTGTCTTCAAAAGCACTTTGCTAAAATCTAGACATTGCTGAGGAGTCACACATTTGACAGTGAACATCTCTGAGACAAAGGGTCTTGGACGTTGAGAAAGCAAGTTCCATGATCGCTGAGTTAAGGTCTGAAATTTGATAAACACTTAACTGTTAGGTAATCAGATGTCAAGGTGACCCATTTGGACAACCCTGGAAGGAGCAAGCATTTACCACTTATTATGACGGTCCAAGCAAGAGACAGAAAGTGGTGCCAACTCCCCATATTCCATTTTCCCCCATGTGATGGTGCCAGCTGAAGGTCAGGTAGATGCAGTACAGAAGCCCCAGTAAAAGGCTTCTGTCTCCTTATGGACCATTGGGCTGGGGGAACATAGACAGGGAAGAGCTTGGAGTGACTGCGTCCAAGTGGGAGAAGGCATCGTCCAGGAGTCAGGATAAGGAAGTCTCTGTGTGGGCACCTGGGAAGTGTCTCACAAGACCCCTCATGAGACCTCAAATGGAGTCACATGGACCAGGAATGCAGATACTCATATGAGTATGGCTGCCCCAAAGACCAAAGTCCTTAACTGAAATGCCCTCCAAAAAACTTGAGTTCTTTATCCATTCATCAGTCGCGGTTGGTAGACATTGGGCTCTTTCCATAATTTGGCTATTGTTGATAGCGCTGCTTTAAACACTGCCCCTTCAAATCATGTGCCCCTTCAAATCAACGTTTTTGTATCCTTTGGATAAATACCTAGTAGTTCAATTGCTGGTTTATATGGTAGTTCTATTTTTAACTTTTTGAGGAATCTCCATACCATTTTCCAGAGTGGCTGCGACAGTTTGTATTCCCACCAACAGTGTGAAAATGTTTCCCTTTCTCCACATCCTTGCCAACATCTGTTGTTTCCCGAGTTGTTAATTTATTTATTTTTTCTGAGTTGTTAATTTCAGCCATTCTGACAGGTGTGAGGTGGGATCTCATTGTGGTTTTGATTTGTATTTCCCTGATGATGAGTGATGTTGAGCATCTTTTCATGTGTCTTTTAGCTACCTGGATGTCTTCTTTGGAAAAGTGTCTATTCATGTCTTCTGCACATTTCTTGACTGGATCATTTGTTTTTGTGGGTGTGAGCTTGATAAGTTCTTTATAGATTCTGGATACTAGCCCTTTATCAGATATGTCATTTGCAAATATCTTCTCTCCCATTCCATCAGTTTCCTTTAGTTTTGTTGATTATTTTCTTCACTGTGCAGAAGCTTTTTATCTTGATGAGGTCCCAATAGTTGATTTTTGCTTTTGTTTCACTTGCCTCCAGAGACATGTCTAGTAAGAAGTTTCTGCAGCTGAGGTTAGAGAGGTTGCTGCCTGTTCTCTTCTCTAGGATTTTGATGGATTCCTGTCTTACATTCAGGTCTTTCATCCATTTGCGTTTATTTTTGTGTATGATGTACAAGAGTGGTCCAGTTTCATTCTTCTGCATGTGGCTGTCCAGTTTTTCCAACACCATTTGTTAAAGAGACTTGTTTCCATTGGATATTCTTTCCTGCTTTGTCAAAGATTAGTTGACCCTAAAGTTGTGGGTCCATTTCTGGGCTCTCTATTCTGTTCCCTTGATCTTTGTGTCTGTTTTTATGCCAGTACCATACTGTCTTGATGACAGCTTTGTAATACAGGTTGAAGTCTGGTATTGTGATGCCTTCCACTTTGCTTTTCTTTTTCAACATTAATTTGGCTTTTCAGGGTCTTTTCTGATTGCATACAAATGTTAAAATTGTTTGTTCTAACTTTGTGAAAAATGCTGGTGTTATTTTGACTGGGATTGCATTGAATGTATAGGTTGTTTTGGGTAGTATATGAATTCATCATATACATGATGAATTGAATTCATTCATATGAATATGAAATTCATCACTTCCACAATCTTTTATGAAACATGAAGTGCTCCCCCCCAAATAATACTTGTTTCTAATTATCTTTATCAAAACAAAATCTAGGTGTGTGCACAAGTAAAACTAACCTAACACTTGGAGGAATTGAATATTAAAAGCAGTCCTACTTTAAACATGTATAAATCAGTGGAAATAAAGGACTGTTGTTTTTCCATTATGTTCTTCATTATTCTCAGCACAGCACTCTTACTTAACCATACTGTTGCATACCTAATACCACACTGATGAGAGGTCATGCTGCAAAATTATTTAGCTCACTTGGAATTCTGATACATTTCCTCCAGAGGCTGCCTGTGATCATCCGTAACAGTGTTAATCAGTACTTAGTAAGTGTAAAGCATTGGCTAGATGTATGATTCATATCCGCAAAAGGTTAAAATTTTTGCAGTTGATAAAGATATAGAAATGATAATTTATCATCTAAATGAATGAATGAGAAACAGTAGCACACACAGAACTATGTGTTCATTACATTATTTACATTGGTTAAAGAATGCTTCACGAAAAGAGAGTGACGTTTGAGTGTTAGTCTGTGTAGTAGGTGTGGTGGTCCACCACACAGATTCCCCTCTTAGGAGGGGGGCACTCTTTCTTCTCAGCTGCAGGGCTACCAGCTGAATCCCTCCCCAGTAAATGCTTTTGGCAAGAGGGACTTGTCTTGTGAGACCCGTTTTCTGCAGGCAACTCTGTGGGGGTGGATAGCTCCAAAGTCCCACCCGTTGGCCTCAATCTGGGACATCTTTCTCAGCAGGGGTCCTTTGGAATTGACTGGGGTTTCCAGGGCAAATTCACCACAGTTCCAATCTCCCTCTATATAGTCCTGCTTCTCTCACTCCCCGGTAGGTATTATTCCCAGAGAACAGTCTTCATTTTGATGTCTGTTTCTTGGGAAACTCCACATATGACTACTAGTGCCAAAAGTGAGTGATCAGAACAATGGGCTAAAATGGTTTCTGGCGCTGGGCTCCCCACTGGCTGACTTGCGCTGAGGATCTCTCAATGGTGGTGGGGAAGTACTTTGAGTGCTGTGTAGGTGTAATTGTTAAAACTGAGTCATGGGGCACCTGGGTGGCTCAGTCGGTTAAGCAGCTGCCTTCGGCTCAGGTCATAATCCTGGGGTCCTGGGATCGAGCCCCACGTCCGGCTCCCTGCTTGGCGGAGAGCCTGCTTCTCCCTCTCCCTCTGCCTGCCACTCTGCCTACTTGTGCTCTCTCTCTATCTCTCTGTCAAATAAATAAATAAAATCTTTAAAAAAAAAAAAAGAAAAAAAAACTGAGTCATGACGTATGATTAAGAAAATGCACTAGTGAGTACAGTCTGAGGCTATTTGAGAAATTCTGAAAAAGTAGTAAATATAAGAATGATGGAGTCAGATGGCTCTTCAGTGAGGTTAAGAGAGGCCTTGAAGAAAGACAATGGAAGGTTGAAGGTGATCCTTCATCCCTTTAAGGCCTACTGTGAAACCAAAGTCCAAATTAGTAGCATATAAAAAGAGTTTCACATCCTTAAGTTAGAGGGTGAAGTAGAGGATCATGCCCAGAAATTAATTACCAAGGTCATAGAGTTCCCAAGAATTCTCAAACCTGAAAGTCTGCTGTGCCAAGATGAAGGCCCTTTGGGGAAGGAGTGGTACACGGTGCCTTGTGATACGACTCCGTGCATCTACACATTCACAGTCTCGAATCTCCTGGTTCCCCTTAACCCTCTGGGTTTGCAGAAGTGGCTCTTCCTCCCTGTTAAAAGGTGGCAGTACCCTCTTGTTTGAAAACAGCGTCAGAGGCTCCTGCCTTTGAAGATCCCATTCAAGAATGTACGCCTAGGGGCACCTGGGGGTGGCTCAGTCATTTAGCGTCTGCCTTTGGCTCAGGTCATGGTCCCAGGGTCCTGGGATCAAGCCATGCATCCGGCTCCCTGCTCTGCGGGAAGCCTGCTTCTCCCTCCTCCACTCCCCCTGCTTGTGTTCCCTTTCTCGCTGTGTCTCTCTCTGTCAAATAAATAAATAAAATCTTAAAAAAAAAAAAAAAGAATGTACCCCTACCTAGCCTTCTGATCATCACATGAAACATGAGGGTTAACTCACAGCATACCCCAGCCCAGGAAATGCAGGATCTGCTGAGAGATGGAAGGAACGATGGTGTCAAGGAATTACAGGACCTAGTGTACACACAGCCCTGGGAAAGTAGGCATCCTCCAGAGAGTGCTTGATCCAAGCATTCAAAGCATAAAGTTCAGTAGAGTTTATTGATATGGGAGCCAATCCTCAGGAATATAAACTAATGTATGTTTCCATTGCCATAGTAGTATATTTGTAAAGAGATTTACATTTGTTTGCTCAAAAATGTGTAGAAATCGAAAATCAAGATGAAAGATTTTATAGGCAAAGGTAAATTTCTAAAACTACGTAAGGCAAATAAAGGTTCAAGAAGTGGTAGCCCATCCGAAAAGGCCAATGCCATCCTTGGCAATATGCCATGTAGTATGTAATCAAAGTTTGTATTTTGTTTAGTTTCAGGTTTTTCTTTTTGTGTTTTGATTCTCGTTTTGGGTTTTTTTTTTCCATTTTAAATTAAACTTCTATTTGTTATGTCACGTAAGTAAGGGAATTTGACTTTTTTAATTTGAAAATGCTTTTTAGACCCTGGAAATTGATTTAATTTTTGTTTTAGAACAAAAGCTGGAATGAAAGGTTCTGTCTTCTTTTTTCTTCTCTTTTTCAACCACTAGAGATAAAACACAGCACTTTTCTCTTTTCCAGTCAGAAGTCACCACATCAATCATCCATGAGTGTTCTGTTTTTTTAAAACTAATTTTAGAAGAATTAATTACAGTGATTAAATGGGAAAATTGTCCTTTTTTTCATGAAATAACACAAATCATGTTTGCTTCCTTTGTATCATTGTCTCTACTCAATGATTTATTGTTCTTCATCCTTTATCTTCGAATAATTACATTTGTACCTTTAATTATTGTCTTTTCCAATTACTTAGTAGATTTCAACATTTTTTATTTTCAAAATTTACCATTGCATTACATTCTTAGTTGAAAAAGAAAAACTAAGTTTAACTTAAAGCAATTAAATAATGCAATCATTTGGTGGTATATTTTTTCCAATTTGCATGTTATTTTTTTATTATGTTAATATTTATATTTCCAATTTGCCTAGTTTCTTAGGATGCAAACACATATCAGTATAGTGATCTTTAAGAACTTACTTTTGAATATGTTCAATTTTTTTAAATGAAGAGTGTGTCTTATATCACCATTCCCTTTAATGTCACTTCTTAAAGGCCTAACATGCCCTGAAACCCAGTGATAGGAAGGCAGCGCTTTGAAAAGACAGAATACATGGTTCCAGCACTGTTTCCAAATGTGTAATGGGTACATATTTGACTAAGTAAAGCCATGCTAATTTGCTGATATTGTGTAAACCTGGTCCTGTACCAATGAGCATAATAAAGGAAGACATGATGAAAGCAATAGTGTGCAGGCAAGAAGGGTAGTTTGAAAAGAAAATTGGGACTCTCACACAAAGTGCCGGAGCCAGCTCTGCCCAGGCCCAGAAATGGTGAATATCCAAAAAAAAAAAAAAAAAAAAGCCAGAACAAAACACAGGGAAGAAACCAAACAACTCATGGAAAGTTTTTAGATGGTCCACCATTCTTGGGGACTAGAAGTAATAGTTTTCTTCTGTCCAAATGTTGAGCCTTCCCAGAAGCACCATTGTTAAATTGATTTTTTTTTTACTTTCCAGATATATTCTATGCATGTGTAGTCATATATGAATTTCAGTATTTACTTTTCATTTTGGGGAGGGGAGGGGCCTTTGTTTCATTTTGGTTTTGTTTTTTTAAAGAGAGAGAAAGAGAGCAGGAGGGGCAGAGACAGAGAATCTCAAGCAGGGCTCGATCAAGCCCCTTCCCCCCCAGCGGGGGCGGGGGTGCTCAATCCCAGGACCCTGAGACCATTGCCTGAGCCAGAATCAAGATTTGGACAGTCAGCTGAGTGAGCCACCCAGGTGCCCCTTTTTGTTCTCTTTGCTTTGTTCAGTAACTGACTTTTTCGGTAGTGTCTGTTTTCTTTTACACGGTGACTATTTTTAAATTTTGTAAATAATGCTTTTCCTTTCATTTCTGAGCTGCGCCAGCACTGTCCTATTGTTGTATCGTTATGTGTTCTCTGAAGGCAGTTAACTATTATTTGAGCTTGTTTTCATTTTATTGGCCATTTTGTCAGTAATTAATTTTAGGGAAAAAATGGTTTCTGAGTTTCTTCTGTTTGCTATTTTTTTTGTGTTGTTTTTTTTAATTTGTTGATGTATTGTATTCCTTTATTATTTTTTAAGATTTTATTTATTTATTTATTTATTTTTAAGATTTTATTTATTTATTTGAGAGAGAAAGAATGAGAGACAGAGAGCATGAGAGGGAGGAGGGTCAGAGGGAGAAGCAGGCTTCCCGCAGAGCGGGGAGCCCAATGCGGGACTCGATCCTGGGACTCCAGGATCATGACCTGAGCCGAAGGCAGTCGCTTAACCAACTGAGCCACCCAGGCGCCCTAAGATTTTATTTATTTATTTGAGAGGCAGAGAGAGAGAAAGAGCAAGAAGGAGGAGCAGAGAAAGAGGGACAAGCAGACTGTGCTGAGCACAGAGCCCGATGCGGGGGCCGATCTCACGACCCTGAGATCATGACCTGAGCTGAAATCAAGAGTTGGATGCTTAACCAACTGAGCCACCCAGGCACACCTTACTTGCATTCCTTTGCTCATATTTTCTTATAAGTTCTTTGCCTGTATCACATACTGTGTCACTTCTGATTATTGCTAATCTTGGAATGAGAGATATCATTTCTGGGCCAGCTTGCTGCTTAACAATAGTACTTCAGTTTGAGCCAGGGCACTGAGCTGGAAAATCACGCCTGTAAAATTTGGGTCAGTTATGCAAACTCACACTTTACTTTTGGGTCTATCTCTGCCCATTGATAGCAGAAGATATTTTTGACTCCTAGCAGAAGCCTACATGTCCTTTGCTGGTTTTTTACTTGTCCTTAGTTGCGAAGGATGAGAAATTTTAGAAATGATATTCACGTAGTGTACTCTCCTCCATTCTGGCACTGTGGGAAGAGCCTGAGGCAAAGATAATGTGTCCATGATATTCTTCATGTTACTCTGCTTCCCTTGTCACTCCATGGTGTCATGTAGGCACATGGACTTTCTTGCAGCCTTTATGTGCCTGTTGACCTTCTTTTTCCAAAAAAGTTGTCACTGATTTGCCCCCAGGCCCACCTTTTAGGGCATGCCACCTAATTTGGGCATATTCTGTATCCTATTTGAGATGTGAAGTGGTTTAAATCCCTAGAATCTTCCCTCTGTATGGCCAGTCTTTCATTATATTTGGCAGTGGTTCTTCCATAGTTTCATTAAAAATAAAAGCTTTTCTACTGTTTTCTGGTTTTGTTTTGTTTTGTTTTTATTGCACTGATTTCAGAGCAGAAGGTAGAGGTAGCAAAGACTCTAAACAATAACTTTTAACCAGAAAACTTCGTACTGAGTTTTGATTAAGGAAAGTTTCCATCAATTGCCATTATAAAGAAAACAATTCATAATTTACCTTCATTTTTATGTCTTTTTAAAAGTTCTTTAGGGATAAGTTTTTGAATAGTTAGGAAAAAAATTCTCTTTTGGAAGATTTCTAAAAGAACATAAATTAGTGAACATGCTATTTTTTTTTAATGTAGACATTCACAATAATAATAGTTTCTTTGTTTTTTGTTTTTTCCTGCAGTGAAACCAATGGTGGATACTTAGACTCAACTCTTTTTTTTTTTTTTAAACCAGAGTGGGGAACAAAAAGTGAAGCATACTATTAGGGAAGAAAAATGGCAGAATAGGTTTTAGATAAGCTGCCTTTCCTCCGCAGTACGTATATAAAACTACAATAAGCTTTATCTTTCACTGTTCCATTTGTTGAATTAGTTTTGGTTTAAGTGACTTTAATGAGTCAAATAAAGAATAGGTTTAGGGAACTTTTCATAAAAAGCAAAGGCTTTTTGTTTTCTCTCTTGGCATATCATCACAAGGGTGATCTGATGATCAGAAATTAATTTTTTAAAAAAAATGCTATCCGAGGGACGGAGAAGTTGCTTCTGAGAAGTTGCATTAGAGGTATGTTGTGTGATTCCATGGCCTGGCCTGTTGATAAAGTATGTGACTGGTGCTTAATTTATCCAGTCAGCAATTGACTCCATTCATTGAGCTCAGAAGACAGGTCAGCATCATGTTTTCTGTACCATCATAGAGGTTATCTTTACTACATGTCAATTTTGATTTCTTTTTAAAATGAGAGGAAGGAGATTGCACATCTTAAATTCAGTGGTTATTAAATTTATGTTCATAAATATTTTGTAGGTAACCTACACTGGAATGAATATATATATACATGCACACACACGCACATATATGTATTTTAGTATTCTCCTTGATGAAAATTCATCCACATTTCTTTGAACTGTTCTTATATTATCTTCTAAGTAAATTAAGTAGCTGCCCATTGAATTTGATCCTACCTCTGCTTAGAAACCCTATTCTTTCTCCTTCCCATACTCAAGTTCTTTCTAATATTACTTAATCCATTCCAAGCATTAATACTATACTGTTTCATCTCATCTGAAATCCCAATGTAAAAATTTGCATGTATAAAAATGCACATTGTACTCCATTCTCTATTGTGCGGCAGACATATTTCCTTTTGCAGGCATGTTTTTAACATAGGAAAATGTTAATCCCAAGAAGATTACATTTGGAAAGGTCAAGGCAACCACAGGGGAATTTTCTTAAAGCTGATCATTACAAACCGAAGCATACCCAGTGTTTCCCTATCACTCAGATGACATAGGAGACCTAGGGGACATATATTAGCAGTAGGCAGATGTTTTGCTCACTTTTAAATGGTTGTGTTTTGAAATCGGCATTACAGAATGCCTCTAAAACTCAACAATTACAGATAATTTTGAAGACAGACTAAAATTTGAGTTTTGAGTTATGATTTGCCATTGAGGTGCTAAAATACCAGCCTGTGTTAGTCACTTAAAACCTCTGCCATTTTGTTTGTTAGTTGTAAAATATTCTAATTAAACTGATAAGATATTTGGCAAGTTGGTAACAGTTTGCCTGCGCGTATGCACACGTACGTGCAGATGCATAAAGACCATTTCCCACACACATTCAATTGTAGAGAGAGAAATAAAAAGAATCTCAGTCAAATTTGATTTTCAGCCCCAGGAAATAAAGCAACAATTTGGCCATCCATTTACTCCATGACCATATTTCTGCTTTTGGACTCCCCCCGCTCATTCTCTCTCTCTCTCTCTCTCAAATAAATAAATCTTTAATAAAATTAAAAGAAATAATTTCCCTAGCTAATAATTTCCTAAGGGAGAAAAATTGTCCCCTCTTATTTCATCTTTTAACAAAGAAAAAAATGAGGTCAGGATGTGATATGGTAAATGCCTTTGCTCTGTCTTCGTGGTAATTTTTAATAACAATACTGTCAAATGCGTATAACACGGTATGGGCTGCCAGATCATCTTCTCTTCAATTTTCACTTCTTTTCAGCCCAGGGAAGAAACCAAACCCACCTCTAAGAATATATTTGTTTACATGTCTGTGGACGGTTAGACCTTTGCAGTAGATCACAATGGAGTGTTCGACTTCTCTGGCTACTCCGCTCCACCTTCAGAAGCGAAGCACGGGGGCAAACATCACATTAAAGCAACAAAAGGAAACAGCCACTCTTGGGTGGCTTTGCTTGAAGTAGATCTCCGTCCTTTAGCTTAAGTTGTCCTTTCGAAAAAAAACCTTTAGGTTTGACCTTAGAATCTGTGCTTTCTTTGAGGGAAAATAATTCGTCAATATATTAAGAATCGGTGAGATGACCAAGTGAAAGAGCTAAGAAAATAGAATTAATTTTTTGTAATCACCATTTTTTTAAATGTTTAAATTTTTTTTTAATGAGTCTGTTTCCGAGAATCAGTACAATAACAGCAGGTCTTCACAGATGTCAGAGTCTGATGTACTTGTTTCTAATGTGTAGTTTATGGCGCTTTTTTTTTTTTTTTTTTTTTTTTGTGAGGGTACTGATCATTCATTAGTTAATTTAATTTATCCCTTGAACAGGTGTTGAGCATCCAGTAAGCAAGCAGACACTGTGCTGAGAGTGTCTCTCAAGCATTAGACCTGAAATACGGCCAAACTTTGTCTTGTGTTGCGTTTGACATTTAGAACACAAATTTAAGTAAATGCCAGAGTTTTACTCTGAAGATGTAGCAATTTCCTCTATTTGAAACTGTTTGTCCTTTTTGGTTCTGTACAGCTCAGTCAAGAAAACATTTATACAGACTTCTGGTGGCTGATTCCCATAACCAAATTGTGTAAATCAAATACAACCACACAGTTCTACGAGAACAGGATGTGATTCATACCTTGCCCAATGTCTTAGTTTCTGTTTTTTTTGGCTTGATTTTTTTTTTCTTCTACTAGTATGGGATGCGTTAGTTCCAACATGAGCCACAGCAGCTTGCATTAATTATGTGGCTCCTCTGACTGAAAGAACACCAGATAAATATGTTTTCTTCATCATGTCACTGAAATGGGGTCCAACATAGTCATATAAAAATTAAAATCATTTTTGTAAAGTCGTTCCTCTGTAGGTTTTGTCGATGTGCCCCACCCCGTATGGTATTCCCCAAACTTGCAATCATTTGTCTTCTACTACTTAATTAAATTTTTCGATGTCAGTGGCTATGTGTAATCTACAATTCCTCAGTATTTTACATGCTTTTTGCTTTAAAGGGGGAAACTTCCCTTTAGTCATTTTGACAGCTAGTGGTTTGGAGCTTAAGTATGTGAGCTTTTCTTGAAAACTTGTTTAGAGTATACTAAAAGACTTCTGATTCTTAACTCACATCCCAACACCATCTCTTCTCCCTACCTTCACTCCTACCCCTGCTTTTGAATAAGATTCGCCTGTATTCCCATAACAGTGTTCTCGTGATAAACATTGGCACCCCCTTCCTCAAGGTACCCAAGTCTTTCGCATGGCACTTGATGGGATTTTTCAACAGAATCCTTTTGATAAAGCCATGTTACCACTTGAGTAAGGAAAGGAAAAGTTATAGCAAGGAGGAATGGAATCCCACTGCTATTTTCCCCAAATTAAAATCAATCCTATAATGGCTCTTGTAATACAACAGACTCTCTGTAGAGTTCCAGGACCAGAGACTCTATAGCACAAAAGACAAGACCTTTTCCTAAATGGGGAGGGCAGGTTGGGAAAGAAAACTCTATTTTAAGGAGAACCTCACTCTTTGAGATGCTCTTTAAATGTTGTGTCCTGAATGTATATAACAAGAGACCATAAGTGTGCATGAGTAAAGATCGATTAAGGAAATGGATTTTTCAGATTCTCAACTTCTGTATATGCTCTTGCTTGGGAGAATGCTTGCTCTGAATGGAAATGCCCGTTCTCCTTTCTGCCTCCCTTTTGGCAGTTACTCACACCTGTCCCCATCCTAAGTCTTCCGGCTGCATGACCCAGAAATGCGGAAGTTCCCAGGTGCTAAGGGGGAAACTCCATTAGTCAAGGCATTGTAGATAGATAGATTCCATCTATCTCATCAATAGATCCATTCCCAATAAAACTTTTTAAAATTTTTTCATGTTTTAACAATGTTACTTATGGGGCACCTGGGTGGCTCAATCGGTTAAGCGTCTGCCTTCAGCTCAGGTCATGATCCCTGGACCCTGAGATCAAGCCCATATTGGGCTCTCCATTCAGCGGGGAGCCTGCTTCTCCCTCTCCCTGTACCTGCCACTCCCCCTGCTTGTGCTCTGTCTCTGTCAAATAAATAAATAAAATCTTAAAATAAAATAAAATAAAATAAAAATATTGTTTATAACAATTTTTTAAAATGTTTTATTTATTTATTCATGAGAGTCAGAGAGAGAGAGAGAGAGAGAGAGAGAGAGAGAAGCAGGCTCCCCGCCTAGCAGGGAGCCCGATGTGGGACTCGATCCCAGGACCCTGGGACCACGACCCGAGCTGAAGGCAGACGCCTAACCATCTGAGCCACCCAGGTGCCCTGTTTATAACAATTTATAATGTTGCCCTGAACAGTTGGTTATTGCTAATAATTGTTAGAGTAATTCCAGGAGAAACCTTAGACACTTAAGACCTATGTTAACATAGGTCATATAAATATTAATACACATTTATATTTAATTATATATTGCAAAGAAATGTGAGAGAGTGTTCAGTAAAACATTCAAGTATAAAAATACATTAGGATAAAAATCTGTAGGGAAAAAATGGAGTGAAAATATGATTTCATTGAAGAAAAAGCAATCAAATTTTTTGAAGATTAAAAAGATTATGTTAGTATGTTTTGAACTGAATGATGTAATTATATCATCATGGTTATTTTTATAACCCTTTTGGATACATTTTAAAAAGTGATTTAACAGTTGTGTTTAAAATGGAAGTTTATCCTTTGAACTGTTGAAAATCATTAAAATATTTAGATTCCAACTTCCAAAATGGAGAGGTGTCTCACTTAACATTATCTTAGGAAATAAAAGACTTAAAAAATTGGAAGATCCACAGGCCTCAAGGTCACAGTTAATGAGCACTTACTTATAAGCATTGTACTTTGATTGTGTATTTGCCTTTTTTTCTAAAAGGGTCCTTTAGCAACAATGTTCCTTCTTTCCACCTAAGGCTCTTAAAACTCTTCTGGAGATAATATTTTTCCTTGGAAACAGATCTGTCACCGTAGGGCAGAGTTCATGCCAGCATCCTTCCCCAGGAGCCTTGGAAATCTTATTCTACATGTTGGTTTCCTCCTACAGGATCAATCTTAAAAATCTGCTCCCTATTTTGATGTCCCACAGTCATCTTGAAAAGAACAGTGGATGCATATGGATTGTTAGGCTGGTTGAGAAGGAAACTCCTAATGGCACTTGTCAGGAGCCAGAGGGTTTCACCTAAGGGAAACTGTGACCTACAGATGAGCCACTTTCTGGGGATAGGGAAAGAACCCTGGTCACCGCTCCAAAATTCTAACCTTATTTGAGCTTCTCAATGCCCGTTTCCTGAAATTACTGTCAAGATGTTGCTCATTGTTGATTATGAATTAAATCTAAAGGATATCTTTTAATGTGTCCCTCATTTGAATTCTCTGCATTATTTGACAGGGATGACAATCCCTTCTTTGACATCATAGCTCTCCCAACAGCTCCCTCTTGGATCACCCCCTATGTCTTCCACTTTTCCCTCTCAAGCTCTTTCATTTGTAGCTCTTGGTCTGTGTGCCCCCAAACTCTGCTTTTCTTACCCTGAACACTCTCTTTGATGACCTCACCCTCAGTCTGATCTTTAGCTACCAATAGGATATTAACACAGCTCCAATCTGTGTTTCCCCTGGGGTCTTTCTGCTGAGTTTCATGTTAATCTTGCAATCTACTCTCAGTATGGCTCTTTGTTTTGATGTCAATTACACGTCCCTTAAATATGAGTCAAATTGTTGTTCCAGAAAGATATACAATGCATATCCAGTGATTTCCCAACATAAAATATCAACCTGTAGTCACATACCTCTTAGGCTGAACAGAAACTTTAGCCATACTCAAGTTAGTCACTTATTTCTCAGCATTAGAACACTGCTTTAGCCCAATGGGTCACTTCACTCTCTAGTAGAACTGCCTTTAGTCTCTGAGCCTCTGGGACTGTGTCCCCACCTGGGATGCTCATCTTTCTCTTTCCTTACCTAAATACTCACCCTTCCTTCAAGGGTTGCTCAAAATTTCACACAGGCTGTCTTTCTTAACTATTGTAATGCCCCTTCATCTTATCATTCTAGAACTCCATGACAGTGTTTTGTGCCTAAAAATTCGTTTGCACAGGAAGTCATAGACATTCTTCAAATTCTGCGTAACAACTTCATGCATATATACTTTGCTTTCACAACTAACACTTAAGCTCTTGGAGTATCTAAATATCTGTGCGTATCTTTATTTGCTGACTTTGAATGCCTAAACAATGTTTTGAACATAATGGTGTTTAAAAAGCACTTGTTACATGAATAGTTTAAAAAGTCACTCATTTTCAAAGACAGGGTGTATTTAGTATTTTAAGGATAGTTGATAATTGGTAAGAAGTCAATGAAATAGGAGATTTATTATAATCAGAAAGTCCCAGAGCCAGTATTCTATTTTGCTGGAAGAAGCAGTCACCTGTGGAGTAGGATTTGAAAGTGTGAAAAGTATCTTCTTGTCCACATATATCCCCCTTAAAGATTCTGCTTCTGTGCTTAAAGTTCTCTTGGTTCCTCAGAGTTAACAAAGCCCAAGTAATAAATGCAAATGTTACTTGGAAGAGTATTTTGATTTAAATTATTGATCAGATTAGCCAGGTTAGTTGTCCAGACTTAAAGGGCAAGCAGCTTTGAGGAAGGCAGTGGCCAGAGAAATATTGAGGACACCAAGGATTTATGATCAACGTGTTGAATATGTGAGAAGGAATGAAGAGTGTGCTGTGAAAAAGTCATGGGTGCAGGAAGAAGTTCTTGAATGAACTGTATCGATGCTAGAGAGATGTGTTTTGTGTGAGGTAACTCTTTTTTTTTTTAATTCAATTAGCCAACATATAATACATCATTAGTTTTTGACGTAATGTTCAGTGATTCATCAGTTGCATATTAACATCCAGTGCTCATTATATCACATGTCCTCCTTAATGCCCATCCCCCAGTTACCCCATTTCCCCCACCCACCTCCCCTCCAGCAACCCGCAGTTTCTTTTCCAGGGTCCAGAGACTCTCATGGTTTGTCTCTCTGATTTCTTCCCCTTCAGTTTTCCTTCCCTTCCCCTATGGTCCTCTGCTCTATTCCTTTTTTTTTTTTTTAGTCACTAATTCTTTTTTTTTTTTTTTTTAAAGATTTTATTTATTTATTTGAGAGAGAGAGAATGAGAGAGAGCACATGAGAGGGGGGAGGGTCAGAGGGAGAAGCAGACTCCCTGCCGAGCAGGGAGCCCAATGTGGGACTTGATCCAGGGACTCCAGGATCATGACCTGAGCCGAAGGCAGTCGCTTAACCAACTGAGCCACCCAGGCGCCCATCCTCTGCTCTATTCCTTATGTTCCATGTATGAGTGAAGCCATATGATAATTGTCTTTCTCTGATTGACTTATTTCACTTAGCATAATCCCCTCCAGTTCCATCCATGTCAATGCAAATGGTAAGTATTCATCCTTTCTGATGGCTGAGTCATGTTCCATTGTATATATGAACCACATCTTCTTTAGCCATTCATCTGTTGAAGGGCATCTTGGCTCCTTCCACAGTTTGGCTATAGTGCGAGGTAACTTCAGGTGAGTCCATGTTGAGCCGAGCTTTGCATTTAGTGACAATATCATTAAATGTAGAATTAAAGTTGCCACCTTGAGAGAAATGTTCTATCAAGGGTGCTAAGTGCCTTGTACAGCTAGAGAGAGCACCAAAACTATATTTCCTTAGGTATTTTGACTTTGTTAGTTAGTGTTTATATAAGAAAGAAGGAGGATGATCAAGGAAAGGAGCAAAAGGTGGAACAAAGAGGAAAAAAGGAATGTATGTATGTTGCCCATTGGTGTGATTGGTACTGTCTAGGTGCTTGAAATATTTATTTTATGTATTTTCATAGTAAGAGAGTTACGGGTACCATCACTTCTTCAAGAAGAAATGGAGATTCAGAAAAATTGGTAAATAGTCCAGTGTCTTGCTTATTGGTAAGAGCTAAATATGGTATTTAACAAAAACTATCTATAATTTCACTTTCCATGCTTTTTTTTAAAGATGTATTTATTTATTAGAGAGAGAGGTGGGGGAGGGGCAGAGAGAGCAAAATCTCAAGCAGACTCCCCACTGAGCACTGAGCCAGACACGGGGCTCATTCCCTCCATCTCAGAACCCTGAGATCGTGAACTGAACCAAAACCAAGAGAAGGATTGCTTAACCGATTGAGCCACCCAGGCACCCCTCCATGCTTTTTTTAATTTTTATTTTTACAAAATTTCAATTAGAATGAGAAAGGAGTGAAAGGCAAAGAGAGAAACATCATGAGAGGTTAGATTAGCACTCACCCTGTGACTAGACACTTTTATGTGATGGGAAATTGCATAATATAGGAAGGTAGTCAGGTTTCTGCGTTATTAGCAACATAAACCAAATTTTATATTTTTTATGTGTTTTAGTTTATGTTCCAGGAGCAGACTCTCAGACAGGATTCATATGCAAAGAGGTTATTTGGGAAGTGATCCCAGTAACAGGAACAGAAGAATGGGGAAATGAAAGAGAAAAGGGAAAGAAGCCCCCAAAAGGTACATTATCAAACAGGCTGCTATTGTAGCTTAATGACAGAGGATGATGACCTCCAGGGGAGATCTGGGTATTGAAAGCCAACTCCTAACAATTGCTGATGAAGGGCTGCTTCTGTGGACCATGAATCCACCCAGTATTTCCAGACTGTTTTCCACCCACAGGGTGGGGTGGGCTCAGAAAGCCAGAGCCAGCCTTGAGGCAAAGAGCAGGGACTGACGGTTGGAAGTTGATTGGCAGGTCCTGAAGTCATCTGCTACATTAAGGCAAATAATGTTCTGAAAGAACACTAGGTTGTGGATGGAGTCGCCAGAAATGTCAGGTGACTGACAGGAAGTCCAGAAAAATTCCCCAAGCTCCTTCATGGGATGCATTTGTGACCACCAGCACGTACCTCACCCCCCTCCCCAAAATAGTGAAAGCTGCGCCAGGTGCATCCACAGTTAGCCCTGGACATATAGCACCCACATTAGCACCGCTGCTCTGGCTGCTTCTGGAGTTTGACCTTGCCGTAATGTTCCTCTCTGCCAGAGAGTTTCTATTTAGTCTGTCATCTCTAGAAATCTGATTAGCAACATAGTTCATTTGCCTGAACTTGAGCTGCGAGAGAACCTAAAAGAGTGAGTATCTGGAACTTCTGCTCCTTTGGTGCGAGGCACACTCTGACCATCCCATCACAGCGCACAAGTTTGTGACAGGTGATTCCGGAAGACTTGCAAAGGAGTTAAGATACTGTTCTCCGGCAAAGAGTAACAAATAGCCATGATATGCAGTTAATGTTTTTTAACTCACCATTTTAAATGACTCTGTTGGCCCAGTCTTCAGAAATAAGCTGTGCACCAAAGAATTCCATCAGGAAGGGTGAAAGGGGTGTTTGGTGGGAAGTCTCAGCTTTTCACTGAGGAGGTGCCCTGATTCCTTCATGCCCAGTCTTAGCTCAGTCTTGTTTTTGTGCCACTGTTGCTTTTCTGGGTCAAAATTCTTAACTCCTCTGGCTCTTTCCTTTACTTTCTTTTTTTTCTTTTGACATATCAGAAACTTCACTGTCTTTCTCCAAATGCAACCCCAGGGCACCATTAAAAACCCAGAGCAGCAGGCTCTTCTCCCTCTTTTGGATCTGTGAGTCACTCCCTCAGTCATTCTGTGCGTCATGAGCCTGAGCCTACCCATAACCCTGTGAAGGCAATTCATTTTGACAGTACTATGCTATGCGTCAAGAACTGTCTGAGGCAAAGAAAGAGGTAAAATAAGAAGATAAGAGGGAATTGGCCTCAAGGGAGCTTATAACCTCATGGAGTACCTAAGCTAGCCAAGTGTGTAAGTGACTGTACTCTAAGGGCATAAGTGAAGAAGAAGATAATCTTCCTCACAGGAATGGGGAGTGGGGTGAGGGACAAGACGACCTCCATTAGGCATTGGGTCACAGGTAGTTTAGGACATTTGAACAGCGACTACTTGAGGAAGAATTTGGATATAAGAGTTGTTGAGATGTTGAGACCGCTGACTTCTCCTGAAACCTAATCAGGAAAATATGGGATGTGTCTGAGAAAGATTAGATGGCCTCATTTGGTCAGAATATTTAGTGTGCGTAGAGTAAGAGGGAGACACAGAAACCAGAAAGGTAGAGTGCAACTAGTTACCATGTGCCCATCAAGTCCCCTGGTGAAAGTCCTCTGGGAGCCATGGAAATTGTAACCCCCACCAAGACCTAAGCTGTGTTTTTCTTTTCATGTTCGGCAAAGTGCCTGCTCTTCTGTCCATCTGCAGGCATGTAGTTAATTAATTTAGCTTTGAATAGGAAATTCACAATTAGAAATCACACACTCTTCAGGCCGTTATCACGTTCAAAGATAAAAAGGGTTTGCATGCACTAAATGTTGAAATAGACATTATTTTACTCAAGCTGATCTCTCTTTGTGCTCTAGTCTCACATCCTTCTGAATATCTCAGTTTTACAGTGAGAAGTACCTTGCAGATAATAAGACAGATTGAACGGTTCTTAAAAACATAAAAGTACAAAGGTTCAAGAGTGTCTCTCATACTCTTTCAATTTCTGCCACAACTTAATAGTTAAAATAATGCCATTATACCAGTTTCCACTAAGTATGACAAACTGTTCTAATTAAGCCATTTAAAACAACAATTTTATTCCTAACATATGTGCAACCAAATGTGTTTTTAAATTAATTTTCCATTGCTCTTTTGTGCAAATTAGAGCTTTCATCATTGCAAATGTGATTCTGTAAAATGAAAATACTAGAAACCAGAATTTGTGACAAGAAAATTAATTTCTTGCTTATTGAAATTTGCACCAGCAATATGTTATATAACAAAACAAAAAAACAACAAAATACAAAACTTCACTTCAATAATAAAAGTATTAACTGATTTTTAAGCAGTAAAAATCTAATATACAGTATTTTTAAAGCAGAAGTATAAAGTTCTATTAATTATCTTACTAGCACATATGTGCTTTAGAAAATATTAGATTAATTTGAGAGTATTTTCCCTTCAGGTGAAGTTGAAAGAGGTTTTTCATTCTCCCATTTACCTTATCAGACCTTTTGAACAGATAGGCAAGCTTGGCTTAGATGTTTTGGTGCTCTACAATTATTTATATGAATTTTTGAGTGTTTCTATATTTCCTGTTTTTAACTTACGTTATCTCCATAGTTAATAAAGCTCTAACATTTCAATAATTTGGGTTTGTGTATTTTGTGAAAATTATGAATTTTACAATAGCATAAAAATGAGATGTGAAGAACTTTAATTACACCATTTCATAATCTGTAAGTAATAATAAAAAAAAAAGCCAGAAGTAAAATTTCATCTTAATTTCACAGTTCCTTTTACCTGGAACTCCTCTACCACCAGCCTATGCCAATAAAACAGCCAGCATCTTTCAGCTGGACTACTATCATTGACCTCCTAAATAACTTCCTGACAATCATTATATCCTTTGTTCAGTCCATTCTCCACCAAGCAGTCTGAGCTATCTTTTAAAACTGAAAATCTAATAATGTCACTTCACTTGCTTAAAACTTGTCAATGGCTGCTTATTGCTTTTGGAGTAAAATTGGAAAATATTAACTTGGCCCAGAAAGACTTGGATAATGTAGGTCTTGTCAAGGTCTGGAGCCTGTCTGCAGACCTCTCTTAAAAATGACTGTGGAGTCTCCCACACTCCTCAGTTTCTCAAATACTCTATTCTTCTTTCGAGAATGCTTCCCTCTTCTCCATTTCCTAGTTAGTAACCAAATATCCTTCAAATTACAGAACATACCACACCACATTTCAGTTCAGGTCTTTTCCTTTGTTGTAGGATCACCTAGAGCCATGTTTTTTCTGTTTATAATGTTGGTTTTAATTAGTTACTAGTAAGAATTTGTGTGACTATTTGAATAAAGTCTCTCTCCCTAACTAAACTAGGAGCTCGGGCGCCTGGGTGGCTCAGTTGGTTAAGCGACTGCCTTCGGCTCAGGTCATGATCCTGGAGTCCCGGGATCGAGTCCCGCATCGGGCTCCCTGCTCGGCAGGGAGTCTGCTTCTCCCTCTGACCCTCCCCCCTCTCATGTGCTCTCTCTCATTCTCTCTCTCAAATAAATAAATAAAATCTTTAAAAAAAAACAAAAACAAAAACTAGGAGCTCATGACCGAAGGGATTATGTATGATTTTGATCACATTTTCATCCTTATTGTCTAGCAGAATCACTGGCATTTGTTACTGGATTTAATGAGTTTTAAAAGATACTAACACCAAAACAAGCAAACTATAAAACCAAATCCAGCAATGCATAAAATGGATTTCATACTATAACCAAGTGGGATTTATTGCAGGAATGCAAAGTTGGTTTAACAGTTAAAAACCAAAGTAATACACCATATTAATAGAATTAAGCACAAACATCAAATGATTATCTCAAAAGATTCAGAGAAAGCATCTGATAAGATCTAATACTCTTTCATGATAAATGCTCAACAAACTAGGAATAGAGAGGGTAACTTCTTCAATCCAATAAAGCATATCTACCAAAAAACCTACAGCCACGAAGTGGTAAAAAACTGAATGATTCTCCTTTAATATCAGGAACAAGCCAAGAATACCTACTCCTGACAGTTCTGTTTAAAATTGTGTTAGAGATCCTAGACAGGTTAATTAGGCAAGAAAAAGAAATAAAAAGCATCCTGATTGAAATGGCATATGGCAGAAACTTAAACATATAAATTATACATAATACATTAAAAAGCATTAGAACTAATAAACGAGTTTAACAGTATTTCAGGATAAAAGATGAATGTATAAAAAATAAGTATGTCTAAATACTAGTTATGAAAAAATAAATTAAGAAAACAATTACATTCATAATAGCATCAAAAAGAACAAAATAGTAAAGTTAACAAAAGAAATTCAACACTTGTACATTGAAAACCACAAAACATTGTTTAAAGAAATTGAAGAAGATCTAAGTAAATGGAAAGATCTCCATGTTCATGGATCAGAATTCTTAATATTATTAAGCTGGCAGTATTTGCCAAACTGATCTAAAGAGTCACTGCAATCCCTATCAAAATTCTAACTTTTTTTTTTTCTTTTGCAGTAGTGGATAATCTAGAGATAAAATTTTTATAAAAATGCTAGGGGTCCAGAAGAGCCAAAAGAATTTTGAAAAAGAACAAAGTTGGAATACTCACAGTTTCCTACTTGAAAATTTACTACACAGCTTCAGTGATCAAGAGAGTATCATGCTCACCTGAGGGTAGATACATTGAATAGTAGAATAGAAGTGAGAGTCCAGAAAGAAAGTCTTGGATTTATGGTCAATTGACAAGAGTGCCAAACAATTAAATGAAGAATATTTTTTCAATAAATGGTGCAAAGACAACAGTATGTCCATATGCAAAAAAATGAAGTTGTGTATGTCATTCCATACACAGAAATTAAATTGGATCACAAACTTAAATATAAGAGTTAAAACTATAAACACCTTACAAGGAAATACAGAGGTAAACTTTACTCTGGGTGAGTCAATGGTTTCTTAGATGTGGCAGTAAAAGTAAAAGCAAAAAAAAAAAAAAAAGAGAGAGAGAGAGAGAAAATAGATCACATGAGTTAAATCAAAAATTTTTTTTTTTTTAAAGATTTTATTTATTTATTTGAGACAGAGAGAGAGAGCACACGAGAGCGGGGAGGGTCAGAGGGAGAAGCAGACTCCCCGCCGAGCAGGGAGCCCAATGCGGGACTCGATCCCGGGACTCCAGGATCATGACCTGAGCCGAAGGCAGTCGCTCAACCCACTGAGCCACCCAGGTGCCCCGAGTTAAATCAAAATTTTTTAAAAATTGTTTTGTGCTTCAAACGATACAAGCAGGAAAGTAAATAGACAACTCACAGAATGGAAGAGAATATTTCTGAATCATATATCTGATAGAATACTTGTATCTAGAATATATTAAAAATTCTTACAGCTCAATAATAAAATACAAATAATTAGAAACAGAAAATAGATTGAAGAAACATTTTTCATATAAGATATGCAAATGGCCAAAAAGGATATGAACATCATTTGTCACAAGTGAAATCCACATCAAAACCACAACAAGATACCATTTCACTCCCACATTCATGGGTATAATCAAAAAGAGACAATAACAAGTATTGTTGATGATGTGGAGAAGTTGGAATTCTCAAACATTGCTGGTGTAATATAAAACTATGCAACCACTTTGGAAAACAGTATAGCAGTTCCTCAAAAATATGAGCACAGAGAAACCAGATGAACCAATAATTGCATCCAAGAGAGTGAAAACATTTATCCATGCAGAAACTTGTACGTGAATATTCATAACAACATTATGCATAATCTCCCAAAGTGGGGACAACCCAAATGTCTATCAGCCTAAGAATAGATAAACATTACATATTCATACAAAGGAATATTATTTGTCAATAAGAGGAAATGAAGTTCTGATACATAGTACAACTGGATGATCTTTGAAAACATTATGCTAAGTGAAAAAAGCCAGTGACAAATAATCACATATTGCCTGATTCCATTTATATGAAGTGTCCAGAAGAGGCAAATCTATAAGGTCAGAAATCAGATTAGTGGTCAGTAAGGGATGGATGGGGATTTTAGGGGAAGCAGTGGTTTTGAAATTTCTTTTTCAGGGGACAGAAATGTTTTAAATTTAATTTGTGGTAATGTTTGCACAACTCTGTGAATATACTAAAAAACATTTAATTGTATACTTTAAATTTAAGGGAGTGTCTGGGTGGGTCAGTCAGTTAAGCGTCTGGGTGGGTCAGCAAATTTAAAAATTTGAGAGTGTCTGGGTGGATCCGTCGGTTAGGTGTCTGACTTGATTTTGGCTCAGGTCATGATTTTAGGGTTGTGAGATCAAGCCCTGCATTGAGCCCTGTGCTGGGCATGGAGCCTGCCTAAGATTCTCTTTCTTCCTCTCACTCTGCCCTTCCCCCTTTAAAAAAAAGGGGGTGAATTTTACAGCATGTGAATTATGTTCCAGTAAAGATGGTTTAAAATAATTGAAGGAATGAATGAACAAATTAGTACTAACTCAGTGTTATACATTGAAGTTATTTTAAAATAAATATAATAAAACTTTAAATACCCTGTTGTATATTCAGTGGATATAAAATGTAAACTCCCCCAATGGCTGTATTAATTAGAAATCTGCATCTATTTATAAAGCAGGTTTTCTGGAAGCCACTCATAAACAACAATTTGTATTTATAATCTGTATGTGAGTATCATCCTTTAAAGGGCCTCTCTTTTTTTCCCAACCTTAAAATAGGACTTGGCTTTTCAATTAAATCCACTACCAAGTGATTAGTGAGCTGTGTAGATTTTCCCAAATTATGTGTGTCATGTTCAAGGAAGGAGAGAAAATGGTTTAAACCAAACTCCAAATGGAAAATACCTTAATAAATATATCTCCTTTGACATGTTAATCATCCCATAAATTCCTTCTCTGCCTGTGGCTTGTTTATCTCAACTTTCCTTCCCCAAGTCTAAACCAGTTTCTGCATGCCTCTTTCCTTATGCAGAATTTCTTGTTGATGTCATAGATGTACTACTCATAGTAAGTGCCAGCTAACACATATCCCTGGGCATATAACTTCCGAGTAAGTTTATTAATGACCTTAGCTCAAGAAAACTGCTGACATTTTGTTGCTTTGTATACAAAAAACACTTTGTCTGTATCTAGATACTTATAATTAGATAAATGAATATCATGAAGGTATTTTGGAACACTAACTTTATTAATATGAGTAATTAACATGAACATAGTACATAAACTTTGTAATTTAACTGAACAACTATTTATTGACAGTGTGTCAGATATCATGGTAGATGCTGGATATAACCAAATATGAAGGTCATGGTCGTTGCATGTAAGAAATTCACAATCCAGTTCTTTTACAAACATGGTGGAAGTTAACATTCTTCCATCCCTGGAAAGAAACTAAGTCAAAATGAGAAAATTAAGGCTCAAGATAATCATCTAGTGACTGGATTTGCACTCCCAATTTCTAATAATAGATTTTTTTCTTTGACCAGTGAATCACACTGACTATAAAAGAGTTTGTATATAGTATGTTTTTTAGGTTTAGTAGAATCCCATTCACAGATTCCAGAAACATTTATTCAGTATACTTTTATAGGTAATATTAATACCCATATCTGCCAGAGTTCTTATTTATGTAAAACAGAATCCACTATAGCCAGCTTGAGCATGAAAAGAATTGGTTACAGGGCAATGAACATTGTGAGGGAGTTCTTTGTTGTGATAGTGAGAGGGACCAGTCTCATTTTGGTGCCTAACAATGTTTCTAGACCCACATATTCTGGGTTGGACAAAGAAGGAAACAGAACCATATATTAATTGCTGACTCAGAGAATATACTAGCTCCCGAAGGATGATTCCAAAACATTTTAAGTGTATTTCTTAGCAAGGACTGTATTCGCCTTTATTATTCCTCCCTAGTGGTCTATAATTCAGGTTGTTTGCAAGTGATAAGGTACATGGCAAAACCAATAAATCCCATGGACACAAGCCCCATTGCCTTATGTCTTTTGTAAGAATATGAATTTCTTGATCAGAAAGATTAGGTAGAATAATGCAGTGCCAAGATATTTCATAATATAGATATGCTGCTTTTAGAAGTGTGATAAATGAAAAAGTCAAATTATATACAAAATGTGTTTATTCCCATAAAAACAAATTTCCCTCTGTCAGGGATATACTTTATCTGCCATCAGGTGATTTGTTACTCAGTTATTTAGCCATATGGAAAGTTAGATATTGCTATCATTCAATCAGGCAAAATTGGTGGGGGAAAAAAAAACCATTTTTGGTGATAGCCATCCTGTGTTTTTTGCATCTATACATAACATCCATTCTTTCTACCACAGGCACTTTGTTAGTAATCATTAAGTGAATATGGGGGTGGTTGGGGGAAAAGGCTGACTGATAGCTATGTAATAGTTTACTTCATCAATTTAGTCACTAAGTGTATATTCAGCAGCCGGATGAGTACTCACATAGAACAAAATTACTCCTAGACTGATGTCATTCCAAGAGGAAAATTTTCCAAGTTTTTACCAGTTGTCTGCTCTCAGCCTTCCAAGTCTCTGACCATCCTGAAAAAAATGGTTACAGTGATTCTCTTATGTTTAAATGTCAGTTATACTTTAAAATATATTTCCTACTAAGAAAAAATAATTTCTGCCTACAAGGACGTTTTCTCTACTTTGTTATCCTCAGAGCCATGCCAGGGTAGGGCTGGAACATCTTAGTAGTCCCTTCAAACAAGTGCAGCTATACTCTCTAAAACCATTTACAAGCTAAGTGTGTTTTTCTTTTCTCCTCATTAGACTAGAAAACTCCATATGAGGCTAACGTTGTCTGAGGGAGGATGGGCAATAAAGTAGGAGGACACTGAGAATGTGAGCCATCTGCTTCAGAATTTGTTCATTCATGGCTATGCCACATCAACTTCAAATGATATGGAATGATCCTGGTTATATCAGAATTTATGGCTTGTTGGATCAGAAAATACCCAGTTAATGATAGGCAGTTGAAGTCACATGGTTACCTGATAGCTCATGGCAGGGCAGTCTCAACTATATAGCCCAAGAATAAGTTGTGAGCTAAAAAGGACTCTACTGTGATTCCTCTAGTGCAATTTGCCTACCATCCCTATCATGTACAGACACTTCATACACCATTCAATGTGCTAGACCAAAATAGCCAAAAGACAAGGCTGCTTACACCACAGACTGTGCCTATAATGAAAACTGAGAGTGCTTTGCTTCCTGCAGATAAGTGCTGCAATTTATAATTTTCAGACACATAGAAGTTGAGATAGCTTATCAACAACAGACGTTGTTACAGAAAATAGTGAGAATGTATTTAACAAATGAGAAAAAATTTATTCAGGAAAGAAGGGCTGAGATGCAAGAAATAATAATGAACAAAGAAATTGGTACATGTCTGGGAAAATATGCATCATCAATATTATTATCTAATTTGGGAAGTTAAAAATACTGATAGTAACATTGTGGGCAACAGTATATAAATCAAAAAGAGAGGATTGATAAGAGTTGAAGTGACCTCAAATATTACCTAGGTAGAATAGAAAAGATTCTGATTAATCTTTGAATTATATATGTGTGGTAAAAGTAGAATGGCAGCCACTAAAATAATTGAAATGTATGCAACTTCCAGAAGAAACAGGGAGGAAATGGAATTTTAAAAAAATCAATCTTGAAAAAAGCAAAATAAAAACAAATGATATAAGCAAAATAGGACAAAAAAAGCTCAAAACAAAAGAGAGACATCAATTCGTGCATATTTGTAATTGTAATACATGTGAAGGAAATAGATTTGCAGGTAAAAACAAACAAAAATGAAGATATTGATTGATAAAATTGATAAAATTCAGAGATATGCTGTATATAGGAAATATAATTAAAAATGGGCACAAAAGGAATGAAATCAGTATCATGATGGCCTAAGATGTCCCCTGTTTGTGCCCTGGTCTTCAACAATAAAATTTCAGTGTCCATGGGTAAAAGTGTCTTTGACGTAAGTGTGGAATCCAGCACCATATACAAAGGGACCCAAGAGGAGTCTTGCTCATCTGTGCATCAGTAACATATAGGGAGACCTTGATCCCAAATGTGCACCGTGTAGTGGTTTGTGAAAGCAGTTCTAGCCCCTCTCAGCCATGGTGCAGGAGGCCCCAGAGAACACTAACTTAGTCATTCATGGACAAGAGAACCTTTGTAGAAGTCCGGGTTTCCAGAGGAGACGTTTCAGCATGTTATTGAAGTAAATAAATACATACGTGGATCCATTGGAATGAGTAAGAGAAGCAGTTTTATGTTACCCATATCACTCTTCCTGCAAGGCAGCACATCTTGGTGCCAAGAAAGATTTTCCTTGATGGGCGCCTGGGTGGCTCAGTTGGTTAAGTGACTGCCTTCAGCTCAGGTCATGATCCCAGGGTCCTGGGATCGAGTCCCGCATCGGGCTCTCTGCTCCTTGGGAGCCTGCTTCTCCCTCTGCCTCTCTCTCTCTGTCTCTCATGAATAAATAAATAAAATCTTAAAAAAAAAAAAAAATAAAAATAAAAAAATAAAAAAAAAAAGAAAGAAAGATTTTCCTTGGCTCATGATTTATCCCATGGGGGAAAGGGAGAGTGTTTGAGTGAGCAACCAGCTTTCTGAACCACGTGGGATGCTGCCAGAGTGGCTGATTTCTCTCACACACAATCCACAGTACTGAGCCATGAGCTACATGACTGGGGGACAGGAGGAGGCAGCAACACTGATAGCTAGAACTCCTGGAGAACATTGAAGAGATGTGGTTCCTAACTGTATTGTGGATTCCATCAAGAAGCCCATCCATAAGCTATTGGAAATGCCTCACTCATAATCCCTTCAACTGGTCTGTGGGCACCCCAGTGCTCTGCATGACTCACCCCCATCCACACTCCACCCTAAGGCCAGCTCTCCATGTGCAGTCCCCACAGTGGCAAAAGTGGGCTTTGGCAGATGACTAGTGAGCATACACAGAAATTTGGTCAAATCTGCAGACCAGAAAGAGACCACAAATTTCAGCTTTGGCACCACATTTGAGAAAACAAAAGAGATGCTGTCAGCACTTGGCTTGGTGCACTGCAGCATCCAGAGAAGGCATACAGGGCTAAGATTTCTGCCATAAGAGGGAACAAGAAGTATGAGGCAGGTATACTACAGAAGATCTGAGATAGCCTCAGAATAGCAGTGCTGATGAAAAGTTTTTCTATCCGGAAGGCAGTAAATACTGGAGGAGGTGACTGCTACTTCAAAGAACGTGAAAAATCAAGGTACCATGGCACCACCAAAGGATTTCAACAAACTTCTGGTAACTGAGACCCAAGACAAGCAGAGCTGTGATTTACCAAATAAAGTATTCAAAATAGCTGTTTTAAGGAAACTCAGTGGGCTATAAGAAAACATGCAAAGACAATTCAGTAAATTTGGGGAAAAAACATCTGAGCAAAATGAAAAGTTTAACAAAGATAAATATAAAAAAGAAGCAGAAATTCTGGAGCTGAAAAAATAGAATTAATGAAAAGTGCAGTAGAGAGTATCAACAATAGAATGGATCAAGCAGAAGAACCTGTGGGATAAAGACAGGAAATTTGAAATAATCTCATCAGATGATAACAAGGAGGAAAAGATGAAAAAGAATGAAGAAAGCCTATATGATCTGTTGGATACCATCAAAAGGATCAATTTATGAATTGAGAAAGAGAAGATAGAGAGAAGGGGGCAAAAAGCTTATTTAAAGAAACAATGGCTGAGAACTTCCCAAATCTGGCAAGAGATGTAGTTGTCCAAGTTCATGAGCCCATAGGTCACCAAAAAAATAAACTGAAAAAAATCTTTTTCAAGACACTCAAATAAACCTGTCAACGATTAAAGACAAAAAGTATCTTAAAAGAAAGAAGAGGTTAAAAAAAAACACCTTGTAAATTACAGTGGCCCCCCCACATACAGCTATCAATGGACTTCTCAAAAGAAACCTCACAGGCCCGGAGAAACTGGAATAATATATTCAAAGTCCTGAAAAAGAATCTGTCAACAACAAATATTCTATCCAGAAAAGTTATCCTTCAGAAATGAAAGAGAAATAAAACTTTTTCAGACAAGCAAAAACTGAGAGAATTCAACACTATTAGACTGCCTTACAAAAAACACTGAATGGAGTCCTTCAAATTGAAATGAAAGGATGCTTATTAGTAACATGAAGATATATGAAAATATAAAACACACCTGGTAAAGGTAAATATATAATCAAATTCAGAATATTCTAATACTGTAATATGGTGATGTGTTAGCCACTAAACTATAGTATAAGGTTAAAGTACAAGTGTATTAAAAATAATCAGAGGTACTATAATTAGTTAATGAGTGCACAGTATAAAAAGAGGTAAATTGTGATATTAAGAATATAAATAGGGAAAATAAAAGAATATAGGTTTTGTATACTGTCAAAGTTATCAGTGTAAAATAGACTGTTATATCTAGAAGTTTTATGTAACTTTTTGATACCCACAAAGCAAAACTTACAGTAGATTCACAAAAGATGTAAGAAGGACACCACTATAGAAAATCATCAATTCACAAAAGAAAGAAACAAGAGAGGAACAAATGGAAAAGGGAATTACAAACAGCTAGAAAACAGTGAATAAGATGACATTAATAAGTCCTTACTTATCAAGAATTACTTTAAATGTAACTGGATTAAACTCTCCAGTCAAAAGACATAGAATAGCTTGATGGATTAAAAAAAGAAAAGACCCAGCTGTATGTTGCCTACGAGAGATTCACCTCAGCTTTAAAGACACACAGTCTCAAAGTGAAGGAATAGAAGAAGATATTTTGTGTAAGTGGAAACCAAAAGTGATCAGGAGTACCTATACTTATATTAGGCAAAGTAGACTGTCAGCCAAAAACAGTGACAAGAGACAAAGAAGTTCATTATGTAATGATAAAATGGTCAATTCAAGAAGACATAACAATCATAAGTATATATATACCCAACATTGTAGCACCTAAATATATAAGGCAAATACTTACATATCTGAAGGGAGATCATCATCATCATCATCATTATAGAGTACAATAATAACCAATTGTCTTCATACCCCACTTTCAACAATGGATAGATCAACCAGGCAGAAAATCAACAAGGAAACATTGGACTTGAAACATAATCTAGACCAAATGGACGTAACAGACATCAACAGACCATTCCTTCTAACAGCAGCAGAATGTATAATCTTCTAAAGAACACACAGAACATTCTCAAGGACAGATAATATGTCAGGTAACAAGTCAAGTCTTAGCAAATTTAGGAGGATTGAAATCACACCAAATTGTTTCTGACCATAATGGTATGAAGCTAGAAATAGGAGAAAAAGCTGGATGATTCACAAATATGTGGAAATTATACAATATACCCTTGAACAGCCAACAGGTCACAGAAGAAATTTTTTTAAGTTTTGAGACAAGGAGAAATGGAAACACAACATGCATACCAAACCTATAGGATGCTGTAAAAGCAGTTTTAAGAGCAAAGTTTATAGTGATGAATGCATACATCAAGAAATAAGAAAGATCTCTAAACAACATAACTTTACACCTCAAGGAACTGGAAATAGAGAAACAAACTGAGGCCAAATTAACAGAAGGAAGGATATTACAAAGATCAGAGCAGAAATAAATGAAATAGACACCAGAAAAATGATAAAAATATCAATGAAACGAAGAGCTTGTTTTTTGAAAAGATAAAGTTGGCAAACCTTTAGCTAGACAAAAAGAGAGAAAACTCAAATAAAATCTGAAATAAGAGATATTACAACTGACCCCAGAAATACATAGCATCATAAAAGACTACTATGAATACTTACTTGTCAACAAATTACATAATCTAGAAAAATGAATAAATTCTAAGAACACACAATTTACCAAGACTGAATCAGGAAGAAATAGAAGGTCTGAACAGACCAATAATGAGAAAGGAGACTATAACAGTTATTCTAAAACCTCCCAACACAGAAAAGCTCAGGACAGATGGCTTCACAGGTGAATTCTAACCAATATTTAAAGAAAAATAATGTCAATCCTTCTCAAACTCTTCAAAAATAATTAAATGAAAAGGGATATATCTGAACTCATTTTACAAGGCAGGAAATCACCCTGATACCAAAACCAAATAAGGACACTACAAGATAAGAAAACTACAGACCAAAATCCCTGATAAATATAGATGGAAATGTTCTCAACAAATTTTAGCAAACCAAATTTAGCAACTCATTAAAAGGATCATATGCTATGACTAAGTGGGATTTATCCTTGGGATACAAGGATGGTTCAAACATATACAAACCAATAAATGTGATACACCACACTAATAGAATGATGGATAGAAATTATACTATTAATAAATGTATAAAAAAAGCACTTGACAAAATACGATATCCTTTCATGATAAAATGCTCAGCAAATGGATTATATACAAGGAACATACCTCAATACAATAAAGGCCATATACAACAAGCCTACAACTAACATTATACCCAGCAATAAAAGATTGAAAGCTTCTCCTCTAAGATCAGGAAAAAGACAAAAGTGCCAACTATCACCACTCCTATTCAACATAGTACTGTAGTACTAGCCTGAGCAATCAGGCAAGAAAAAGAAATAAAAGGCATCCAAATTTGAAAGAAAGAAGTAAAACTCTATTTGCAGATGACATGATAATATGTTTAGAAAACTCTAAAGAGTCCACCAAAAAACTCTTAGAACCAATGAACAAATTCAGTAAAGTTCAAGGAATAAAAGCAACATACAGAAATCATTTGTATCTAAACACTAATAACAATGTCTGAAATAGAAATAGGGGAAACAGTCTCATTTACAATTACATCAAAAACAATAAAATATTTATAATTAAATTTAATCTAGAAAGTGAAAGATTTATAAACTAAAACTACAAGACTTTGATGGAAGAAATTTAAATAGACACAAACAAATGGAAAGACATCCAGTGTTTATGGAATGCAAGAATTAATATTAATATTTTTAAAATATCCTTACTACCCAAACTCTTGTATAAATTCAGTGCAATCCCTAACAAAATTCCAATAGCATTTTCCAAAAAAAGTGAAAAATCAATTTTAAAATTTATATGAAACCACACAAGAACCTAGATAGCCAAAGCAAAGCTGAGAAAGAACAACAAAGCTGGAGGTATTATGCTTCCTGATTTCAAAAATAAATAATTGGACTACATCAAGCTAAAAAAAAGCTAGTGAACAGCAAGGAAACAACAAAATTAAGAGGAAACCTATGGCATGGGAAAAGATATTTGTAAACCACATAGCCAATAAGGGGTTAATATCTAAAATACATAAAGAAATCCTGTAGCAAAACAAACACACAAACAAACAAAAACAAGCAGTTTAATTAAAAAATGGACAGAGGAACTAAAGGTATTTTTGCAAAGAAGATATTTAAATGGCCAACAGGTAGGCAAAAAGTGTTCAACATCATTAATCACCAGGGAAATGGAAATCAAAACCACAATGTGATTTCACCTCACACCTGTTAAAATGGTGATTATTAAAAAGACAAAGTATTGGCGAGGATGTGGAGAAAAGGGAATATCCTATCGTAGCTACCTTGTTGGTGGGAATATAAATTGGTATAGCCACTATGGGAAACAGCATGGAGTTTGCTCAAAAAATTACAAACTGCAATATGATCCAGCAGTGGTACTTCTGTAGCATTATTTATTTCTAAAAGAAATGATAACAGTATCTTGAAGATATATGTGCCTTCATTGAGGCATTATTCACAATAGCCAAAATATGGAAACAACCTAAGTGTCTGTTAGCAGATGAATGGATAAAGAAGGGGTGTGTGTGTGTTTGTGTGTGTGTGTGTGTGTGTATACACATAGTGTAATATTATTCAGCTGTGAGAAGGAAGGAAATCTTTCCATTTGCAACACCATACATGGACCTTGAGGGCATTATTCTAAGTGAAATAAGTCAGACAGGAAAAGACAAATACTGCATGATACCACTTATATGTGGAATCTAAGAAAGTTGAATTCATAGACGTAGAGAGGAGAATGGTGTTTACCAGGGGCTGAAGGGTGGGGGAAATGGGGAAATGTCAGCCAGAGGTTACAGATTTCTAGTTACAAGATGAACAAATTCTAGGGATAATGTGTATGAGGGTGATTAGAGTTAATTATACTGTATTACGTACTTGAAAGTTGCTAAGAGAGTAAGTTAAATGTTCTCACCACAAAAAAAAAAAAAATGGTTATTATATGATGTGTTGGAGGTGTTAGTTAATGCTATGGTAGTAATCATTTTGCGAATACGAGTGTAACAAAACATGGTGTATACCTTAAACTTACACAGTGTTTTATATCCATTGTATCTCTGTAAAGCCGGGGTGGAGGTGAAGCACACAAAGAAAAAAATATTAGAAAAGAGTACACTAGGCAAATGCTGACTAAAAAAACCACTGGAATGGCTGTTCTAGAACCAGACAAAATAAACTTTAGGCAAAAAAAAATTGTCAGTACATTAAAATTATAATGATAAAATGCTTTAGTTTATCAGATCAATATACTAATTACAGACTTGATTTATCTGTTAACACAAACACACAGCTTATCAGTAGAAATGAACAAATCCACCAGCAAAGGGGAATATCAAATAGGTTTAAAATTATATAAAAAATTAGTTATGAACAATGTGTGTAGGTATTTTTATGCATAATATATAAATAATATCAAACTCATTGTGCATATATTGAATTTTGTATATGACTTCATCTAACAGTTATTACACTTTCTTTTCAAACTACACTTTACGTTTTACCTAGTTGGCCATGTTTTAGCCTGAAGACTACAAATAGTTTTTAAAACTCAGTATTATAGTCCACGTTTTGAGCACATTATAATTATATTTGAACTCAATAACAAAAACATTGATTAAAATATCAAACATTTAGAATTTTAAAAGTACACTTTAAATACCTAATCATTTAAAGAAGAAAACAATGTAAAACTAAAACTACTTTTAATTGAATGTTAAAGAAATTTCTCCATGTCACACTTGTAGGATGTAGCTAAAATAGTACTTAGAAGGAATTTTATTACCTTGAATGTGTTTACTACATATAAGTAAATGTACTAAACATCTAATTTAAGGGTTTAAAAATGAAAATAAAACAATAGGAACACCTGGGTGGCTCAGTGGGTTAAGCGTCTGCCTTCGGCTCGGGTCATGATCCCAGGGTCCTGGGATTGAACCCCACATCAGGCTCCCCACTCAGCGGGGAGTCTGCTTCTCCCTCTGTTTGCCACTCCCCCTGCTTGCGCTCTCACACTCTCTGACAAATAAATAAAATCTTTAAAAAAGAAAACAAAACAAAATAAAATAACTCCAATGAAAAGAGAAGAAATAATGACCTCAAGTTGGGAAATCAGTGAGATTCAGACAAATACACCTGCAACAAGCAGAGTCTTTTCTTTACAATGAAAAGACTAATAAGATGCAGAAATTTTGGGGGTGATCGAACTCATATTAAAAAAAGAATCTTAGGGGCGCCTGGGTGGCTCAGTCGTTAAGCATCTGCCTTTGGCTCAGGTCATGATCCCAGAGTCCCGGGATCGAGCCCCACATGGGGCTCCCTGCTCAGCGGGAAGCCTGCTTCTCCCTCTCTGACTCCCCCTGCTTGTGTTCCCTCTCTGGCTGTGTCTCTCTCTGTCAAATAAATAAATAAAATCTTTAAAAATAAATAAATAAAAAGAATCTTAATTCAGAAAAAGTTACATTTTTTAAAAAGATTTTATTTATTTGAGAGAGAGCACAAGCAGGGGGAGGGGCAGAGGCAGAGGGAGAAGCAGACTGCCCATGGAGCAGGGAGCCCAATGCAGGGCTTGATCCCAGGACTCTGGGATCCTGACTGAAGAAGGCAGACACTTAACCAAAAGAGCCACCCAGGCGCCCCAAATAAGTATACATTTTAAAAGGTGGTAAAAGAACACTTTGAAAACATTATGGTAATAGTCCTCTCTGTGTAATGTAGGTTAACTCTATATATCCTGGAATTTATCAAAACCTACTCAAGAAATATGAATGTGTTTATTATCATTGAAGAAATTAACCCATTATTTTAAAATCTTTTCACACACAGGAAGCCCCCCCTCAATCCTCTTGATGGTACACATAAAATTTTACCAAACGTACAAGGAATTATCATTTCAATCCCCTCTAGATTCCTCCACAAAAAGCAGAAGTCAGAGTACCTATGGTAAAGAGAATGATTGTCCCTCAAAGATATCTGCATCCTGAGCCCAGGACCTGTGAACATGTTACTTTATACAGCAAAAGGCACTTTGCAGATGAACTAAGAACCTTAAATACACCAGATTATTTAGAGGGACCCAGTGTAATCCCCAGGGTCCTTCAAAGTGGGATAGGGAGGCAGAAGAGGGGTGTCAAAGAGATATGGCAGGGAAAGCAGGTTCCAAAAAGCTGCTACATGATTGGCTTTGGAATTGGAAGAAGGAGCTCTGAGCCAAAGGAAGGTAGCCTCTAGCAGCTCAAAAAGCAAGGAAATGAATAGTCTCTTAAAGGCCTGAAAATCATACAATCCTGCTGACATCCTTGCAGGAGCCCAGCCAGACCCATGTCAGATTTCTAACCGGTAGAACTGTAAGATAATAAATTTGTATTGTCTTAAGCCATTAAGTTTGTGGTAATTTGTTATAGCTGTAATAGAAAACCAATACATTCCTAAGTGAATTTATGAAGCTAATACATTCTTGATACAATTCCACATACATTCAGAAAGAAAAAGAGAAATTTTATGTCAATCTTATTTTTGAAGCAAAAGGAAGAAAAATACCACCAAACTGAATTCACCGATGTGTAGAAAATTATACACTTTATTTTATTTTTTTTAAGATTTTATTGAGAGCGAGAGAGACTGTGAGAGCTTTGGGGGAAGGGCAGAGGCAGAGGGAGAAGCAGACTCCCAACTGAGCAGGGAGCCCAACTCGGGGCTCAGTCCCAGGACCCTGGGATCATGACCTGAGCCCAAGGTGGCAGACACTTAACCAAATTAGCCCCCAGGTACTCCAAAAATAATACATTTTAGACTAGTATGGTTTAATAAGGGATGCAGACATGTTTTAACATTAACCAATTAGAGGAGAAAAACCATAAGATCTGCACAATAGATTAAAAACCTTTCCATAAAAAATCACCACATATTTATAATAAAAAGTCAAACCAGAAGTTGAAGGAAATTTTCTTAACTGCATATATGCTAGCTTCTGAAAAACTTCAAGAAAGAATCTTACTGGTAAATGCTGGAGTAATTTCCTTTGACATCAGAAGATAAGGATACTCACCATCATCTCAAAAAATATTCTATTCGATATAACTACTTTAGGGAGATAATAAGAAAAAATAAATGATGTAAGAAGAGGAGAAAAAGAAGCAAACAGTTACCTCTATTCTATTTACATATAATAGGAAGTTTTTACATATTTGTAGAAAGGGATTTGCCAAGGACTTCATTAGTATTGCTAATATACTGTTTCTTAAGCTGAGTGGTATACACAGTGATGTATAATACAGTATTATCCAGTCCTTGTTGATGTTCTTACATATGTACTATGACAAAACATCTTTTTTAATCACAAAATGTTTTTTTAATTTTTGTTTTATATCTGCAGTCTCTTGTTATGTATTATATGTAACTTGGTGTTTCACTATCACTTTCTTTACATCCTTTGTTAGTTACACTATTCAGATCTGGAGTCAATAAATACAAGTTTTTATATGACTCTGCAGATCAGAATGGCTATTGATTATTTCCCGAAATGTAGATGTTGTAGGTTCTTCTGATACAACCTTCATCTTGAATATTATGGGTTGTTTAGAGAGCCACATCATTACTAATTCATATTCCCTTTTCATTTAACTGCAGTATCTAATCCTAAACTATTTAACTGAATGAATGTGTATTTCATTCTTCCTTTAACGTTCAACAAATAGGAATTGAGTGGTATATCTTAAGAAATCTGTTGGACCCTGGGGTTTATGTCGCTCAGAGTCTAATGGGAAAGAGTGACACGGAATTAGTTAAAATACAGCGTAATCTATTCTAAGTCAGATTGGGTTGGAATGAAGTCAGGAGGACAAAATAAAATCTTTCTCAGAGAGGTCCCAGCATTGGCATTTGTCACAGCTATATTATATCACAGAGTGTTCAGTCGAGCCATTTGAAATCCAGAGCTCAGTCTACACGGCAAGAAAAACAAAAAAACAAAAAAACTGAAATGTGAGGCAGGAACCAGAAGGTTTGCTCGTGTTGTTGTTACCACATTAAAGAATTTATATCCTATCCTGAAGGTGTTGGATACCAACTTCCTTGCAACTTCAGCGAGGAAGTGAGAATATAAGTTTTACACCTCTAAAATACTACTTTGATCACCAAAGCAGAGAGGAAGCCTGAAGAAGCTAAATCGTACACTCAAAAATTGTAGATGAAATCAGAGGTGGGATTTTCAGCAGGCATTTGAATTACAGTCCCCAAGGTAAATCTACTATTAGCCTTGTAAAAGTGCTGTAATGTCTTCTCAAATTGCATATTTGAGTCCTGCAGTCTAGGGTGTGTATGAATGGGAAGGAAGTTTCTAGGAAAGCTACAAGTGAAGTGTTCCTCTCATGCACTGTTACATCAATAAAGGATGAAATCAGCAAATAGCGCGTGCTTTGTTTTCAGTGTTTACACAAGTTTTTTACCCATGGAAAGTTTATTTCGACAGCTAAACTGCCTTAGCTTACAATTGCAGGATCTTGATGCTTCTTCAGAGTCTCCATCATGAAATACTCTTAAATGAAAAGAATGGTAATAGGGTAGGTTAATTTCCAGCCTTTAAAGGTGTTTAATCAGCTTCTCTTCTAGCCCACCTTCTAAATTACTCTCGGAAATAGTAAGTAGGCATTAACTATAAATACTAGCATTGTTGTCTTGGAAGACAGAAATATAGTGTTAGATAACCCCCTCTACCCCTTCATTTCGGGCATTTTAAAGTGTGAATTTGCAGTAGGCCAGTCCTTTATAGGCCCCCAAGGGGGCTACGCTGCTCTGAGTCACAAGCTTAACAGGACTTACGCTGAAGTCCTCCTGTGGTGGAGGTGATTTGCATCTCCGTTCAAATGTTTCAAGTCAGAATAAATTTTTCCCTGTTGTAAGCTAGAGAGCCAAGAGCCATGATGAATCAATTATCTATATGTTTAAGGAAGCTTCAAAGGAACTCTAAAAATCAGCAACTGGGGCAGTGTGCGGAGATACTCTGCCCCGTTGTGCTCTCTGAGAAGCGAGATGGTCTTCTCAGGGGCCAGAACCCCCTTTTGCCCACAGCCCTTAACGACATGGGACAACTCTTGTTTCCTTCCGTACGTACAATCTGTGTATTATTCTTTGTTCAGTCTCCTCAGAGGAGATAGTGGCTTTTTAAAAATCTAGATAATATCACGTAGCGCCAGTCTTCCTCAAAACCTTTCAAAAACCTACTGTGGTGCACTTGGGATAAACTCCAAAATCTGTAACACAGCCCCCGAGCTCTGTGTGAGCTGGTCAGTGACTTCTCTCCCTTCACGCTCTTTGCTAGACTGACTGGCTGGTTCCTCAAACACACACAGATTCAAAACCATCCGATAGTTCCTCAAACTCACAAAATTCTCATCCACTTCAGGAGGTTTCCACTTGTTCCCAAAACTAGAACCTCTGTCATTATACTCAGTACTGAAGTAATTCATTACAACCTTCAGACCTCAGCCCAACCGTGACATCTGATCATCATCCCCAATCTAATGAGGAACCATTATATTTTCCAAGTACAATTATAGATTCTTTCATAGTTGATGGAAAGGAGTTATACTGACATATTGAGAGGAGATCCATTCCAAAATGAATATATTAAATATTGTGCAAATTGTATTATGTTACAAAAATAGGTCATCATATGTTTGTGTTTAATGAGTGTGTATTCCACCTTTAAACACTATATACTGAAAATCCTTGAAAATAAAGACCATTTTGTTGTGTTCATCATTGTATATCCAGCACATGCTCAAGGCCTGATACTTTTTTAAATAAATGCATAATTATTTATGATAAATAAAAATTAGTTATAATAAATGAAAAAAATTGAAGACATGTCATATAATTCATTCATTGACAGCAACCCAGCACATGGCAAAGACTGGGTTCATATTTTGGCCTTTATATTTCAAATAGAAGTAGACCAGCAGATGTTTCTGAGGTTTTGCTAACCTTTATTTTAATTTAAAGTGAGATTACCAATACTGAATTAAGATACACTGTTAAACAGACAGCAGTTCTCGTGAACAAGTGACTTATTTTTATCTGTAATTCCAGCACCGTTGGTTGAAGAGGCTTTGCTTTTCCTATTGAACTACCTTTGTACATGTGTAGAACTATCTGTGGACTTTCTCTCCTGTTCCACTGATCTAGCTTTACATTATTACCCAATGATCTTGATTACTGTGGCTTTTGCATAATTCTTGATACTGTTGTATAACTCTTGCACTCTTTCTTCTATTTCAAGACTGTTTTTTTATTTCAGGATCTTTTGTATTTTTTGTACGAATTTTAGAACCAATTTGTAAATTTCTAAAAAAAAAAAAACACTGTTGAAATTTCTATTGTGATTACATTAAACCTATACAATAATTTTAGATCTTAGCATGTTATTGTCTTCCAATCCATGAAGATGATATATCTCTCCATGTATTAGGTATTATTTAATTCACTTAGCAATGTTCTATAGATTTCAGTATGGGGATCTTGCATATCTCATGTTAAATTACATCATAAGTATTTTATTTTTGATGCTATTGTAAATGTGTGGTATATTTGACTTTAAATTGTTTCTTGCTTATATACGGAAACACAGTTTGTTTCAGAATCTTGACCTTCTGTACAGTAATGTGTTAAATTCACTTAGTTCTAGTAGATTTGGGTGATTCCTTGGAGTTTTTAATGCATATAATTATTGGTTATGAATAAAGGCAATTTCTTCCTTTCAGTCTTTAGTTCTTTTATTTCCTTTCCTTGTCTCAATGTACTGGCTAGTAATATGATGATGACTATAAATTTTCATAGATACATATTATTGGATTGAGGAAGTTCTCCTTATTGCCAATACATTGAGAGTTTCTTTTATGTATTGTAAATGGGAGTTGATTTTAAAGACTTGATATTTTTCTACATTGCTCTGTCAATGTGGCAAATAAATAATTTTTTAATTTTAATTTATTTTAATTTTTTCTTGTTATGTTAATCACCATACATTACATCATTAGTTTTTGATGTAGTGTTCCATGATTCATTGTTTGCGCATAACACCCAGTGCTCCATGCAGAATGTGCCCTCTTTAATACCCATCACCAGGCTAACCCATCCTCCCACCGCCCTCCCCACTAGAACCCTCAGTTTGTTTTTCAGAGTCCATCGTCTCTCATGGTTCGTCTCCCCCTCCGATTTCCCTCCCTTCATTATTCCCCTCCTGCTATCTTCTTCTTCTTTTTTTTTTTTTAACATATATTGCATTATTTGTTTCAGAGGTACAGATCTGTGATTCAACAGTCTTGCACAATTCACAGCACTCACCATAGCACATACCCTTCCCAGTGTCTATCACCCAACCACCCCATCCCTCCCACCCCACCCCCCACTCCAACCCTCAGTTTGTTTCCTGAGATTAAGAATTCCTCATATCAGTGAGGTCCTATGATACATGTCTTTCTCTGATTGACTTACTTCGCTCAGCATAACACCCTCCAGTTCCATCCATGTTGTTGCAAATGGCAAGATCTCATTCCTTTTGATGGCTGCATAATATTCCATTGTATATATATACCACACCTTCTTTATCCGTTCATCTGATGATGGACATCTAGGCTCTTTCCACAGTTTGGCTATTGTGGACATTGCTGCTATAAACATCGGGGTACATGTGCCCCTTCGGATCCCTACATTTGTATCTTTGGGGTAAATACCCAGTAGTGCAATTCCTGGATCATATGGTAGCTCTATTTTCAACTTTTTGAGGAACCTCCATACTGTTTTCCAGAGTGGTTGCACCAGCTTGCATTCCTACCAACAGTGTAGGAGGGTTCCCCTTTCTCCGCATCCCCGCCAACATCTGTCATTTCCTGACTTGTTAATTTTAGCCATTCTGACTGGTGTGAGGTGGTATCTCATTGAGGTTTTGATTTGGATTTCCCTGATGCCAAGTGATGTTGAGCACTTCTTCATGTGTCTGTTGGCCATTTGGATGTCTTCTTTGGAAAAATGTCTCTTCCTGTCTTCTGCCCATTTCTTGATTGGATTCTTTGTTCTTGGGGTGTTGAGTTTGATAAGTTCTTTATAGATTTTGGATACTAGCCCTTTATCTGATATGGCATTTGCAAATATCTTCTCCCATTCTGTCGGTTGTCTTTTGGTTTTGTTGACTGTTTCTTTTGCTGTGCAAAAGCTTTTTATCTTGATAAAGTCCCAATAGTTCATTTTTGCCCTTGCTTCCCTTGCCTTTGGTGATGTTTCTAGGAAGAAGTTGCTGCGGCTGAGGTCGAAGAGCTTGCTGCCTGTGTTCTCCTTTAGGATTTGGATGGACTCCTGTCTCACATTGAGGTCTTTCAACCATTTGGAGTCTACTTTAGTGTGTGGTGTAAGGCAATGGTCCAGTTTCATTCTTCTGCATGTAGCTGTCCAAATTGGACATTCTTTGCTGCTTTGTCAAAGATGAGTTGACCATAGAGTTGAGGGTCCATTTCTGGGCTCTCTATTCTATTCCATTGATCTATGTGTCTGTTTTTGTGCCAGTACCATACTGTCTTGATGATGACAGCTTTGTAGTAGAGCTTGAAGTCTGGAATTGTGATGCCGCCAGCTTTGCTTTTCTTTTTCAACATTCCTCTGGCTATGCGGGGTCTTTTCTGGTTCAATACAAATTTTAGGATTACTTGTTCCATTTCTTTGAAGAAAGTGGATGGTATTTTGATGGGGAATGCATTGAATGTGTAGATTGCTCTAGGTAGCATTGACATCTTCACAATATTTGTTCTTCCAATCCATGAGCATGGAACGTTTTTCCATTTCTTTCTGTCTTCCTCAATTTCTTTCATGAGTATTTTATAGTTTTCTGAGTACAGATCCTTTGCCTCTTTGGTTAGATTTATTCCTAGATATCTTATGGTTTTGGGTGCAATTGTAAATGGGATCGACTCCTTAATTTCTCTTTCTTCTTTGTTGTTGTTGGTGTATAGGAATGCCACTGATTTCTGTGCATTGATTTTATATCCTGCCACTTTACTGAATTCCTGTATGAGTTCTAGCAGTTTTGGGGTGGAGTCTTTTGGGTTTTCCACATAAAGTATCATATCATCTGCAAAGAGTGAGAGTTTGACTTCTTCTTTGCCGATTTGGATGCCTTTGATTTCTTTTTGTTGTCTGATTGCTGTGGCTAGGACTTCCAGTACTATGTTGAATACCAGAAGTGATAGTGGACATCCCTGCCACATTCCTGACCTTAAGGGGAAACTCTCAGTTTTTCCCCATTGAGAATGATATTTGCTGTAGGTTTTTCATAGATGGCTTTTATGATATTGAGGTATGTACCCTCTATCCCTATACTCTGAAGAGTTTTGATCAAGAAAGGATGCTGTACTTTGTCAAATGCTTTTTCTGCATCTATTGAGAGGATCATATGATTCTTGTTCTTTCTTCTGTTAATGTATTGTATCATGTTGATTGATTTGCGGATGTTGAACCAACCTTGCAGCCCAGGGATAAATCCCACTTGGTCGTGGTGAATAATCCTTTTAATGTACTGTTGGATCCTATTGGCTAGTATTTTGGTGAGAATTTTTGCATCCATGTTCATCAGGGATATTGGTCTGTAATTCTCCTTTTTGATGGGGTCCTTGTCTGTTTTTGGAATCAAGGTAATGGTGGCCTCATAAAACAAGTTTGGAAGTTTTCCTTCCATTTCTATTTTTTGGGATAGTTTCAGAAGAATAGGTATTAATTCTTCTTGAAATGTTTGGTAGAATTCCCCTGGGAAGCCATCTGGCCCTGGGCTTTTGTTTGTTGGGAGGTTTTTGATGACTGCTTCAATTTCTTAGTGGTTATAGGTCTGTTCAGGTTTTCTATTTCTTCCTGGTTCAGTTTTGGTAGTTGATACATCTCTAGGAATGCATCCATTTCTTCCAGGTTATCTAATTTGCTGGCATAGAGTTGCTCATAATATGTTCTTATAATTGTTTGTATTTCTTTGCTGTTGGTTGTGACTCTCCTCTTTCATTCATGATTTTGTTGATTTGGGTCATTTCTCTTTTCTTTTTGATAAGTCTGGCCAGGGTTTTATCAATCTTGTTAATTCTTTCAAAGAACCAGCTCCTAGTTTCGTTGATCTGTTCTACTGTTCTTTTGGTTTCTGTTTCATTGATTTCTGCTCTGATCTTTATGATTTCTCTTCTCCTGCTGGGTTTAGGCTTTATTTGCTGTTCTTTCACCAGCTCCTTTAGGTGTAGGGTTAGGTTGTGTACTTGCGACCTTTCTTGTTTCTTGAGAAAGGCTTGTATTGCTATATACTTTCATCTTAGGACTGCCTTTGCTGCATCCCAAAGATTTTGAACAGTTGTGTTTTCCATGAATTTTTTAAATTCTTCTTTAATTTCCTGGTTGACCCATTCATTCCTTATTAGGATGCTATTTAGCCTCCATGTACTTGAGTTCTTTCCGACTTTCCTCTTGTGATTGAGTTCTAGTTTCAAAGCATTGTGGTCTGAAAATAGGCAGGGAATGATCCCAGTCTTTTGGTACTGGTTGAGACCTGATTTGTGACCTAGGATGTGATCTATTCTGGAGAATATTCCATGGGCACTAGAGAGGAATGTGTATTCAATTGCTTTGGGGTAGAATGTTCTGAATAGGTCTGTGAAGTCCATTTGGTCCAGTGTGTCATTTAAAGTCTTTATTTTCTTGTTGATCTTTTGCTTAGACGATCTGTCCATTTCAGTGAGGGGGGTGTTAAAGTCCCCCACTCTTATTGTATTGTTGTCAATGTGTTTCTTTGCTTTTGTTATTAATTGGCTTATATACTTGGCTGCTCCCATGTTAGGGGCATAGATATTTACAATTGTTAGATCTTCTTGTTGGATAGACCCTTTAAGTAGGATATAGTGTCCTTCCTCATCTCTTATTACAGTCTTTGGTTTAAAATCTAATTTGTCTGATATAAGGATTGCCACCCCAGCTTTCTTTTGGTGTCCATTAGCATGGTAAATGGTTTTCCACCCTCTCACCTTCCATCTGGGGTGTCTTTGGGTCTAAAATGAGTCTCTTGCAGACAGCATATCGATGGGTCTTTTTTTTTTATCCAATCTGATAGCCTGTGTCTTTTGATTGGGGCATTTAACCCATTTACATTCAGGGTAACTATTGAAAGATATGAATTTAGTGCCTTTGTATTGCCTGTAAGGTGACTGTTACTATATATTGATTAGAGGACCCCTTTCAAGATTTCTTGTAGGGCTAGTTTCATGTTTGCAAATTCCTTTAGTTTTTGTTTGTCCTGGAAGCTTTTTATCTCTCCTTCTATTTTCAATGACAGCCTAGCTGGATATAGTATTCTTGGCTGCATACTTTTCTCATTTAGTGCTCTGAATATATCCTGCCAGTCCTTTCTGGCCTGCCAGGTCTCTGTGGATAGGTCTGTTGCCAGTCTAATGTTTCTACCATTGTTAGTTACATATCTCTTCTCCCGAGCTGCTTTCAAGATTTTCTCTTTGTCTATGAGACTCGTAAGTTTTACTATTAGATGTTGGGGTGTTGACCTATTTTTATTGATTTTGAGAGGGGTTCTCTGTGCTTCCTGGATTTTGATGCCTGTTTCCTTCCCCAAATTAGGGAAGTTCTCTGCTATAATTTGGTCCATTATACCTTCTGCCCCTCTGTCTCTTTCTTCTTCTTCTGGGATCCCAATTATTCTAATGTTGTTTCGTCTTACGGTATCGCTTATCTCTCGAATTCTGCCCTCGTGATCCAGTAGTTGTTTATCTCTCTTTTTCTCAGCTTCTTTATTTTCCATCATTTCATGTTCTATATCACTGATTCTCTCTTCTGCCTCATTTATCCTAGCAGTTAGCACCCCCATTTTTTATTGCACCTCATTAATAGCCTTTTTGATTTCGACTTGGTTAGATTTTAGTACTTTTATTTCTCCAGGAAGGGTTTCTCTAATAACTTCCATGCTTTTTTCAAGCCCAGCTACTGTCTTTAAAGTGATGATTCTGAACTCTAGATCCGACATCATACTAATGTCCGTATTGAGTAGGTCCCTGGCAGTCGGTACACCTCTTGTTCTTTTTGTTCAGGTGATTTTTTCCGTCTTGTCATTTTGTCCAGAGGAGAACAGATGAATGAGAGAACAAAATGCTAACAGGGTAACAAGGTCCCCAGAAAATATACTCTAAGTAAATCAGAAAAGACCTGAAGCCGGGGGAAAAGAAAGAGAAAGAAAGAAAAAAGAAAAAGAAAAATATAAAAGGAAACAAAAACAGAGCATAACAGAAAAAACCAGAATATGATCAATATGATCAGGCTGGTGCATAGATCAGTACCACACACTAGATTTGGGGTGTATTTTGGTCTGTTAGAAGAAAGTGCCTCCCAAAATTTTAAAGAAAGAAAAACCTATATATGTACAAAAATAAGGGTTGATATGATGAAGGGATGGAATATGACTGTAAGATGAAAATTATAAAAAATTTTATAAAAGGAATTGATAAGTTGTTTGAAAAAAGAAAGAAGAGGATTTAAAAAAAAAAAAAAGGGAGAGAATGTGTTCAGGCAGGAGAGTAGAACAAAGCCATACACTAGAGATTTAGGGTATATTTTGATCTTTTAGAAGAAACTATCTCAAAATTTTAAAGAGAGAACTTATATATATATGCCAAAAATACAGGTAACTACTATGAAGGGATAGAATATGAATCTAAAAATGAAAATTAAAAATGTTTTTGAAAAAAGGGATTGATAAGATATTGGTTGAAAAAGGGAAAAAGAAAATTAAAAAAAAAAAGACAGTTAAAAAAAATTAACTTTGAAAGACTAAAGAATCATGGTAAAAAAGCCATGGATTCTGTGTGCATTATTCCCCTCACGCTGGAGTTCTGCCGTTCTCATTGATCAGTAAACTTGGCCTTGGCTGGCTGTTCTTACTGATCTTCTGGGGGAGGGGCCTGTTGCCGTGGTTCCCAAATGTCTTTGCCAGAGGCAGAATTGCCCCGCCCTTGCCTAGTCCGGGCTAAGTAATCTGCTTGGGTTTGCTCTCCGGAGCTTTTGTTCCCTGCAAGCTTTCCATACAGCTTTGGAGGCCAAGAGTGAAAATGGCAGCCTCCCAATCTCTGCCCTGGAGGAGCCGAGAGCTCGGGGCACCGCTCCTCACTGCGCCCCCAGAGAAAAGCAATCAGTCACTCCCGTCTCCCCGGTCTCTAGCGTTTCTATCTCTGACACCCGACCCTGTGTAGTCTCTAAACCCAGCAGATCCCTGTGGTGCGCTCCCGCGCTGCTCCTCCCAGGGGAGGAAGGGGAGTCTCCCCAGATCTGCTGCTTGTTGGGTCCCTGCTGGAGGAGCAGGGGCCTGACTGTGCCGCGAATCACAGTTTATGAGAACCCCGAGCTGAGAGCCTGCGCCTCGGCTCCGTCTCTGCATCCAGCTTCCCCTCTCCGATACCCAGGAGCTCTGCTGCACTCAGGCACCCCCCGGTCTTTCTGTGACCCTGAGGGTCCTGAGACCACACTGTCCCGTGAGGGTTCCACCCCCTGCTTAGCCAATGGAGTGACATCCCTCAGTGGAGCAGACTCTAAAAGTTCCAATTTTGTGCTCCGTGGTTCTATCACTTGCCAGAAGCGGCCGACGGAGGCCCCTCCCCCGCCGTCTATCCTCCCGAATATCGCCGCGGATTCACTTCTCCGCACGTCCTACCTTCCAGAAAGTGGTCGCTTTTCTGTTCAGAGAGTTGTTGCTATTCTTTTCTTCGATCTCCTGTTGAGTTTGTAGGTGTTCAGAATGGTTTGATCCCCATCCAGCTGAATTCCTGATACCAGATGAAATCCAGGTCTCCTACTCCTCTGCCATCTTCAGCAAATAAATAATTTTTAAGTATTAAACTAATCTTTCATTTCTGGAGTAAATCCCATTTGGTTGTGATATGTTATACATTTTATATATTTCTGGGTTTAAACCACTCATATTTTGTTAAGGATCTTTCACATCATTCTCTATGATGGTTTTTAGTCTGTGATTTTCTTTCTTAAAATATCTTTGCATAAAAGTTTGCATAATACTGGTATTATTGTTGATATTATTTTTCCTTAAAAGTTCATGTAATTCATCAGTATGTAATGTAATCAGCTAATAATGAAAAATAAATGGTATATTTTAAAGTATAGAGGATAATAAGGCAATTTTTATAAAGAACTATTTTTCCAGTTTTTAATTTTTTCCTTTCATTTTCATGTTATTGTTAGTGTTAGCAGTTAAGAAAAAAAGTGAGAGAATAAAAATAACATTCTACAAAATTATCATCAGAGTATTTTATTGTCTCTGGTAAGTGTACCTGGCAAGACAAAATAGAAAAACTGTACCTACAAAAGAGATCACTCAGGTGTAGAATTAATATAGGAAGTCATTTATTCTGACTCCTTCCTATCAAGGACAAGATATTAAGGTTTGAGAGAGTTTAGTGGTTAGGGGGAATGGGATGGTATAATCTATTTAAATGAAAGGAGAGTTTATTCACCCATTAAAGATTATGTAGATGTCACTATAATCTTCCTTGCAATAAGAACTTTCTCCTAGCTAATGGTAACTTTTAAAAAAGGATAGATAGAAAATCAAATACTTCTGTCTTTCCTACTCTCTTTCCCTATTTTGAGCCCAGTTTTCTCATCATTAGGAAAGTATAGATTAGTTTATAATCAGTAATAACTATTTTTTATCATTTATCTTTGTCTACTTTTCTGTTGAGCTAGTTTAATACTGCAGAAGTTTAATCATACCAATACCAGCCCAATTAGCATGTTTTTAAATTTTTATTTTATTTTTTTTTAATTTTTTAATTAGCATGTTTAACACACACAACACACACACGTTTGAAAAACACCAAATGCAGTAATAGTGTAAAATATAAAAACAATAACAATGATAATAATAAGAGGGAAATAGAGGACAAAATAGAGCCCTCAAGACTTAATTGCATACACCTGTGCAGTAGCTGGTCCTTGTCCTGTTATTATACCATTTTCCATGTCTTTTACTGTTCCTCAGCTCTTTAGCTAGCACTTTTGGACACTTTTGCCAAATAGAGTGGCTTACACTTTTATTCTTCAAGAATATGAGCAATTTAGAGTTCTACCTGGCTACATTTGTTATAGCATCCTAAAATATTTACAACCAAGCCTATTTCCTTCGATATTGGGTATTAGTCTAGACCCTGTGACCTTATTATCTGCCTGATTCCATGACATTAATGGTTCAACATGGTCAGATGATAGTTTTAGTTTCCAGTTATTATCAGTCCTGGTTGTTAGTTGAAAACAAAGGAATCTAGTTTGGTTACTTTCAGTGGAAAGGTAAATATTAAGGAGTATAGACAGCTTTTACAAATACTGGCAGAGCTGAAGTAACAACTCTCTTTGAGTCTTGAGGAATGAGCCTCTCCAAAGATGCTTCTGATTCTGCTACACTCAGACTGCTCTCATTTCTTTTTTTTTTATTCTTATGTTAATCCCCATACATTACATCATTAGTTTTAGATGAAGTGTTCCATGATTCATTGTTTGTGCACAACACCCAGTGCTCCATGCAGAACGTGCCCTCCTCAATACCCACCACCAGGCTAACCCATCCTCCCACCCCCCTCCCCTCTAGAACCCTGTTTGTTTTTCAGAGTCCATCGTCTCTCATGGTTCGTCTACCCCTCCGATTTCCTGCGCTTCATTCTTCCCCTCCCGCTACCTTCTTCTTCTTTTTTTTCTTAACATATATTGCATTATTTGTTTCAGAGGTACAGATCTGAGATTCAACAGTCTTGCACAAAGACTGCTCTCATTTCAATGAGCCATCACAGAAGCTGCTGCTTCCAAGAGCGTTCTGGTTCTGCCACAATACAACCAGCATAATATACATCCCATTCTCACAAAACCAGATTCTGGGTTAAAGTCCTGTGTGTGTGTGTACATCTGATGGACAAAGCAGTGATAACATACTGAGCCTTAACTGCAAGGGAGTCTGAAAAGAAAGTTTTTATTTTTCTGTCCCCTGCACATGAGAAGTGGTTTGGAATAGGCACTGAGTGAGTCATTCACAGTATACAAGACACTTGATGAAAAATATGCCTTCTCTGAATAAGTAAACCTTGAGTTTGCCACAGCCCAGAGTAGAAAACATATACAACATCCCTCAAGATAGCTCCCAAATTCGTAAATTTTCATCTTTATGTGAAGCCACTGGTGAGACTTCAATAAGGCATTCTCTTCCAGTACTTCCAAATATTGAATGCATGAAAATACCAGTGAATCTCAAACACACATGCCTCTTAGCTTATTTATTTCCTCATTAAGTGTGCTTATTATGCCCATGAACAATTGTGTGGAATATCATCATGATATATAGGGAATTGGGTAAATCCACGAAAGATGATGCCATCAGAAGTAAATTCAGAATAAGTGTCTTAGTGTTATTCAGAAGAAGAAGAAAATTACTGTTCATTTCATGATGGAAGGGATCTAATAGAATCTATTGGCCACCAACACTTGCCACTTACCTTGATGCATGTTCCTATAAAGGAATCTCAAGGCTAGTTGATTTTCTAGAAACATGTACATTCAGCAGCCAAAGGGGGTTCCAGCAGTAATGATGGGATCATTAGTGATGGTAGAGTTGGCCTTGTTGAAGGCAGTCTGTGTAATTGTGCCCATGCACAGTCTACTTCCCTATCCCATGGCAGCTTTTTCAGGATCATTGAACAATGGCAAAGAAGGATAACTGATATTCGCAAATAGGTCATCTTACTCCTTTCATTTAAGACTCTTTCCTTGAGGGGTTCTTTTGGTGAGCATCTAGAGAATATTCAAGTTCAAAAACTATCCTGAAAAGTTGATTCACATACTCTTTCTCCAATCACATTGCCATTAAGCCTCCATCTATCATGTGAAACCCTGACCATTGGGCCACACTGTTAGCTACTGGCTGGTCCGTCTCTTCTTCTAGATGAAGTAGATAATAAAAGTGCACTCCTCAGAGTTCTTCCATTGCACTTCCAGAACACAACGATAGAAGCTGGAATACCATAAAGTTCTGTTTCTAAAAAGTAGACTTATTTTTAGTACCTCTCAGGATTTTGGATTTTATTCCATGACTTAGTCCAGAATTTTAAATCTGATTCTGAATCTTTTATGTTATTTAATGCTATAAAAAAGTATGTTTCTCTAGACCCATGATATTTGCTTTAAATTTTCTGTAGTATCATTTGTCCAGTTCTTCAGAATTTCTACCTCACTGAGGTCAGTGGATCACAGGAAATAACCCAGTTCACTAGTTCTGACCTCATGTTCCATGAGCTGATTGCCAGTCTTTCTTGGTATGACATTCCATTCTAAATATTCCACATGTCCCAGTTGTGGGGATGGGGTAACTGGGGGATGGGGTAACCGGGTGATGGGCATTAAGGAGGGCACATGATGTGATGAGCAATGAGTGTTACCTACAACTAATGAATCACTGAACCCTACCTCTGAAACTAATAATACACTATATGTTAATTAATTGATTTCAAATTTTAAAAAATTAAATAAATAAATAAATAAATAAATAAATAAATAAATAAATAGTCCACATGTCCCTGCATATCTGTTGCATACAATTCACTGTCTGGTATCAATATCTGTATAATTTAAGTTTCCTTTTTATTGACAGGTGACAGAAACCACCTCTGGACAAATTACTAACAGTAACAAGACAGTTTATTTGGAAAAAGAGCTGGGGTAGAGAATAGGAATCATGGGAATAACTGAGGAAGTGAAGCCAACAGAGAGATTAAATGAGAAAATTTGTGTTGATGTCAACAAGAATACATGTATCTTCTCTTTAGGGAGTGCCCATCAAAGTATTCTACTCCAATGAATGTCTTGACGTTACATTGCCCAATTTTCAAATTCCTTGGATAATATCTCTCTCTCATTGGCTCATTTTGGCAGTTTTTAAGGGAGTAAGCTTCAGAGAACGGAAAAGAAGTCTCATGGCTGTTAAGAGTCTAGTGGGTCTCCTGGGTACGGGTCTCTCCCTTTACAGAGAAAAGGGAATCATTGACATGAGGGTGCCATCAGAATGTCTTATAGTCTTTTCTCACGCCCTTAAGGATAGGATAGAAAGGCGCTAATGGGCACAAGTCATCTTCAACATTTCTAAGGCTCGTTCCTGTATAAGCAGAATGCATTTCCTCTCTACTTTTTTCCTAAAGTTCATGGTTATGTAAAACTGTCATTTTTGTCTAGTAAATTCACTGACACACTAGTCTCTCCTAAAGAGTTTACGTAGTGTATTCTTTATGAGCGTGTTTGTTCAATAAGTCATTATCAAATATTTTTCCCTTGTAAGGTTAAACTACTTATTTCAGCTAATTTAGAAGCTGTAAAATATTTCAACCATGTAAAATCAATGAAATGTATATTTTTATAGATGAGAATTCTTTTTCACTTGCCTGCAGCTTTTATTTGCATTTTGAAGATTTATCGAAGTATGCTGAGAGCAGAAAATAGCACTCAGGGTTCTGAGATAACTAGGTAAGTCATAGGGTTATTGGATATATTCTGGAGAAAGTTCCAGTAAAGTAACTAAAAAGGAAATTACTAGACAGACAGTGTTAATGGTGTTAAACAAATTCAAGAAAGACTCTAGTGGCAAGACTCTGGCACCAACATCATTTTTAACTTTAGTCTTAGGCTCCAGAGCACTTATATTCATCCCATGGCCATTTGATCACCATCTGAGTTGGATGTTGCCTTAAAAATAATAATAATAATAATTGTGTAAAAGTAAAAAATACCAAACTATTGCCGAAAGAAAAGTGACTGTGTCATCCCTAACGGAAGATAGATGGAATAACTGATAGGTTCATCACATTCTTGATTTTACTCCCACCTCCTTAAATAACCTCAGTGTTTTTATTCCTTTCCCCATTGTACTTTCATATCATTAGTTTGACTATGTAATCCTGTTGCTTGGTCTTTGAGGCGTTTTGGGGGAAGAATCCAAGTCTTTTCTCCTCTATTCCAGATGTTTGCAATAATGTGTGACTGACATGAAGTCTAACAGTAAAAGGATATTTTTTCACAGGAAGTAGTTTGTAAGTCACAATAACTCAGAGTACAAAGAGGCAAGGTTAAAAGGCTTTGTTGTAAAGTTAAAGAATTAGCTGCTAATCCACACAGAGCTATGCCCATCAGATGATTAGCACATCCGGAAACCAAAGTTAGGAAAGGAAGCTTGAAAAGAATAACCTGAATGAAGTATTAGACCTAGAAACCTGTGTATGGACTAAGACATGATTTAAAACAAACTGAACATAAATATTATATTACCAAGATACAGTATTGTATAGTAAAATATAAAACACAATATGAGTCTTGAGACTATAGAGAAATTGTTCCTTCACTCTTTATTTCTATTTTTTATTTTTATTTTTATTTTTTTTAATTTTTATTTTTTTAGATTTTATTTATTTTTTTGACAGAGAGAGATATAGCGAGAGCAGGAACACAAGCAGGGGGAGCGGGAGAGGGAGAAGCAGGCTTCCCGCAGAGCAGGGAGCCCGATGCGGGGCTCGATCCCAGGACCCCGGGACCATGACCTGAGCCGAAGGCAGACGCTTAACGACTGAGCCACCCAGGCGCCCTTTTATTTTTATTTTTTAAAAGATTTATTTATTTATTTGAGAGAGAGAGAGAGAAAGCAGGGGGAGGGTCAGAGGATGAAGGAGAGAATCTCAAGCAGACTCTGCACCAAGCGCAGAGCCCAACGTGGGGCTCCATCTCACGATCCTGAGATCATGACCTGAGTCAGAATCAAGAATCGGACACTTACCTGACTGAGCCACCCAGGCGCCCCTATTTCTATTTTAATTAAATTCATTTACCTCCAAACTAAAATGAATCACAGAAAAACTAAGATGACATTTTTGCTGCTAGTAGTTTTCACATCAAGACAGAGAACATTTGTGTAGATGGAGACATTAATTATATATTTACACATATAATTATATATATGATGCATATATATATTATATAAATATCTGCATTGGGCACAATGAAAATAAGGCATTTTTAACATTTTGAATGAAAAGTATTAATGACGGGGCACCTGGGTGGCTCAGTCATTAAGCGTCTGCCTTTGGTTCAGGTCATGATTCCAGGTCCTGGAATCGAGCCCCGCATTGGGCTCCCTGCTCTGCGGGAAGCCTGCTTCTCCCTCTCCCACTCCCCCTGCTTGTATTCCCTCTCTCGCTGTGTCTCTCTCTGTCAAATAAATAAATAAAATCTTTAAAAAATAAAATAAAAAAAAGTATTAATGACAAGGATGAGATTTATTGCTATAAATAAATGCATAGGAATTGTTTTATGTGGGTGACTAGGGTCTCCTGCTATAAATTCCAACTCCCCCCCCCAGGAATTTATAATAGATATCAGGACAAACAACTTATAGAGACCCATAAATATGAAATCAAATTGATTACTCACACAGTAAACCACTAAAGGACTTCCAAAACTGAAGTGTTGAAACTCTGCAAAGAGCAAAGCAAAGAGAGGGTCCTTGTGGTGGCTTGGGCGTGGGTCCGGGAAAGAGTCCACATACTTGGGGGTGGGGGGAGTTTGCAGGCGGGTTTGCCACTGACCTCACAGGATGAGTGGCACAGGGGGCTCATCGTGCTTGCCCTCTGTGGGGCAGCAGGAAAGATAGGTGGGAAACTAAAAGCTGTCAGAGCAAACATAAAAAGTGGTGTACAGATTAATTAACCCTATAAGCATGGGTTTATTTCTGGGCTTTCTATTCTGTCCCATTGATCTGTGTATCTGTTTTTATGCTGGTGCTACACTGTTTTGATGACTGCAGCTTTGTAGTGTATCTTGAAGTCTGGAATTGTGATGCCACCAGCTTTGTTCTTCTTTCTCAAGACTGCTTTGGCTATCTGGGGTCTTCAGTGGTTCCATACAAATTTTAGTATCATTTGTTCTAGTTCTGTGAAAAATGCTGTTGGTATTTTGATAGGAATTTCACTGAATTTGTAGGTTGCTCTGTGGTGAGCATAGCATAGCATATAAACTTGTCCAATCATTATGCTATACAACAGAAACAAGTGTAACATTCTATGCCAACTGTACTTCAATTTTTTAAAAAATGGAGTCCAGTTCTTTTTTTTTAAGACTTAAAAAAAAATTTTTGAGAGAGAGAGAGCACGTGGAGGGAGGGGCAGAGGGAGAGGAAGAGGGAGAGAATCTCAAGCAGACTCCCCACTGAGCACAGAGCCCAATGTGGGGCTCGATCCCACGACCCTGAGATCATGACCTGAACTGAAATCAAGAGTCTGCTGCTTAACCAACTGAGTCACCCAGGTGCCCTGGAATCCAGTTCTTTATTATAAGAATAAATGTAGAAGATATCATGCAATATTTTAGAAACTGTAGTGAAGAGAGGAGATGGAGTAAGTAAAACAGGACTTTGAATTAGAGAAAATCCTAATTTCTCTAGGTGAGAAAATCCTCTGTAGGGCTAAGAAGAAATTTGGCAAGGTCTGAGTGCTGTCTCAGGGAGAGACTTTTGTGGTGACTCTGGGAGTGATGAGACGAGGAGATGGGCTGTGCTAAATTAAGAAGTATTTGTAAAGAATTTGAGAATGCCTTAGTAAAGGTTCCCTTAACTGATGATAATTTAGAATGATAAGAACAGGAAAAGGGAAGATCATAAATGAAGGTTTCTCAGGGAAACGTCTGAAGAAGGTAGAATTATGATACACATTTTCTCTACTTGGCTTACTAGGTCTGGCATTCCATTGGATGTTTGGGTTGATAATAATCACCTTTAGTAGAACAGTATATTTAAAATCGCTTGAGGAAAATTATGCTTTCCTGAAAAACACTGTTATCTACAAATACTTATAATGTGTGCCCTGTATACATTGTGTTAGATACTTTAGTATGTATAAGGATTGATATTTTCAAAAGCATGATTATTTAACATGTAAAACATTTTTTATCTAGAAAAATAGGCTTTCAGTGGGATAAATTGCATAATATAAAACCTGACTCTTTTCTATATGTTCCATTCAGTCAATGTTTTTCTTTAGGATAAGTTGCACTTTTTATCCCCCAAAACATTTTTTTAAAGATTATTTATTTATTTTTGCACACACGCGTGCAAGAGAGAGAGAGAAAGAGAGCAAGCACAGAGCGACAGGTAGGGGCAGAGGGAGAAGCAGACTCCCCACTGAGCAGGGAGCCCGATGTGGGACTCCATTCCAGGACCCTGAGATCATGACCTGCTCCGAAGGCAAAAGCCCAACCAACTGAGCCACCCAGGTGCCCCTCCCCCCAAACTTTTGTTGCTAATTTATTTAGTAAAATATGTTTCATAATTTTTACATATTCGTTATAGAAAAATTCAGACTTACCTTCTATCTATCCCTGTATGAGGATTCTTTCTATTCAGAATAAAACTGAATAAAAGAAATGTTCACTGAAACATTATAGCTTCCCATTTTTAGACCATTCCAACAAACTATCTTAGTCCCCAGCAGCCTCTGAGGACTGAGTGCTGAGTGGTATGTGCTTAAAAGGAAGAGATTTTCTAGGCAATATTTGAAGACAGTTTTGTTTTGTTTTGTTTTGTTTTGTTTTGTTTTGCACAACTAAGAAAAAAATAATAGGTGGTCTCTCCTATTTCACAAAACAGAGAGTGAACCATGCAGCAGTGACATTGTTTGGGTAGTCTTCATACCTAAGACTTTAGGCGTACAAAGTTTACCTACAACCTGATTAAAAAATGGGCCAACAATCTTAAAAAGCCCCTTACCCAAGAAGATATACAGATGACACATGAGCATATAAAAACAATCTCCACATCGTATGTCATCAGGGAAATGGAAATTAAAATGAGATACCACCACACACCTATCAGAATGGCCAAAATCCAAAACACTGCCAATACCAAGTGTGAGCAAGAATGTGAAATAACAGGAACTCTCATTCATTGCTGGTGGGAATGCAAAATTCCCTCCCACCAGCAATGGGGAAGCCACTTGGGAAAACAGTCTGGTGTTTTTTTGTTTTTGTTGTTTTTTAAACAAATACACACTTATGATATAATCCAGCAATTGTGCTCCTTGGTATTTACCCAAAGGAGTTGAAAACTTATGTCCATACCAAAACCTACTCATGAATGTTTACAGAAGCTTTACTTATAATTGCCAAAACTTGGAAGCAACCAAGATGTCCTTCGGTTGGTGAATGGATACATTAACTGTGGTACTTACAGATAATGGAATATTATTCAGCCCTAAAAGGAAATGAGCTACCAAGTTATGAAAAACACAGAAGAACTTAAATGTCTATTGTTAAGTGAAAGAAGCCAATCTGAAAAGGCTACAGAAAATAGTATTCCAACTATATGACATCCTGGCAAAGGTTAAAAAAAACTATGGTGAAAGTAAAAAGATCAATGTTTGCTGGGAGTTGTGGGAAAGGCAATGGAACGACCTTGTATGATACTAGTCACTAGTAGACACATGTCATTCTGCTTTTTCCAACACCCCAGAATGTACAACATCACGAGTGAACCACAGTGTGAACCGGGGACTCTGGTGACCATGATGTGTCATTGTAGGTTCATCCATACTTAATGCACCATTCTGGTCGAGCATGTTGATAACATGGAGGCTATGCCTGTGTGGGGGCAGGAAGTATAAGGGAATTTCTGTGCATTTTGCCCAATTTTGCTGTGATCCACAACCTGCTATGAAAAAGTCTAGTTTAAAAAATGAGTTTACCTTAGGTTATTATACATAGTAAACACTTACTAGTAAGCCTTTATTCCTATTAATACTGTTTTTATAATCACTAATACAGTCTTCCGTTGACTATAAGACACACAGTGAATTTAAATTTCTTAATGTTCATTTAGCTCTAATGTTAAAGACAGGATAAGAAATAGGAAGAACTTTTGTACCATATGCACTGTGAAACCATATATTGCAGTTCATTAACTTATTTGGACAAGTGTTTTGCTAATATTATAATCCTCATTTGGGCGAGTTAGCTGTGTTTTTTCTCTAGGCATAGATTATATCCTGTATCTTGGTCTTCTTTTAATGCAGGATTTTGATAACAAGGAGGAATGGAAGAAGAGGGATAGGTCAACATATCCATAAATTAAACTAGAAAAAATAGCTCAAAATGTATTTCCATCAGAGTTATTCAGTGCTGTCACTTCTGACTTCCTTGTTACGATAAGTGATTATTATATAAAGCAATTGAGTTCATCTTCCAAGATGGTGTTCCTTTATTAGATAATTATATTCGTTGTGTATATAAGAGGCACATATTTCTTTTTATTTGAGGCACATTGGGTTATGATGGGCACATCCTAAAAATTAGAATTTTCAAAGGCCGTGTAGTTACTGCCTGTCATATTACTAAGCAAAGGAAAATGTTTACTTTTTTGGGGTACCTTTCAATTTATAAATAATTTAAATTTACTTTCTCTTCATCCAGTCCACACCAGATTGTTAGAATCTCAAATTTCTTGCGCGATTTATCATTTGTTGAGGTACATGGTGCTTCTTTTAAAAAAAAAGACACAAATCAAAACTTTAAAGAATTACAAATTACATTACACACACACAACTTCTGTCAATTCCATCACAATCAAAACATAGCCAGCTGCTTCTGAGACGATATCAAGTGGCAATTAAAATAGCACCAATACTGTTACAATCCAGTTAGGTACAGAAAAATATTTTATCTGGAAAAAGCAAGGAGTATATTTAGATGGCTGGGATTTATGTTCCACATTAAAAGAACAGATGCCTTGAGAGAGGACTCTTTGGTGCCATCATGTCTCTTTGTGCAGACTGTGGGACATGATGGGGGTTGTGTGGGCCAGATGCCTTCCTTGTCCAACTGGAGTCCTCTAAAACAGTGGCCTCCAAATGCCTTCTGCAGACCATTAGTTCAGTAGAATACTAATAGGTATTCTGTCAAAAATGGGTGCTCTGGTCAAACGAGATTTGGAAGCAGCTTGTGAAGCTGCGCGTTTTTCTCTCCGGTGAACTGTCAGACTCTTTAATATACTCACACACGTTATGGACCTTCTAGAGGAAATGCATCACTTCTCCCAAATTATTGACCTCTAGAACCTGCACCAGAGGGGACACCAGCAAATTGGGGAAGAAAAAACCTTCTATCAATATTTAATATTCGTTTGAGGCACCAAGGAAGTTAACACCAGGGAAGTCAGAATTTTGTTGGGCTTGTTGGCATTTCCCCCACAGTCTAATGGGCTTATTTTGGTATGCACGATGGGTATGAACTTGACTTTTTTCAGTGTGAAAGACCTTTAGTGGAACTGATCCAGAACTCTTTTTTTTTTTTTTTTTTTTTTTTTTAAGGAGCACCTACTGGGGTAATGTTGCTTGGAACTCACTTAGAGAATTGTTGTTCTAAATTCCATTTGTCATATTTGTCATTCTTCTCATCTAAGGACACTGTAATGCTTTTCCTTCTTGGAACCCGCTGGCACTGCCAGGTCATCTGGGATAACTGTGGATTCGACATGGCTGCCTCAGGGTTCTGTGGTTAAAGAAGGACCTGGTTAACTCCCCAGATTATACCAGGGCCCAAGATCACGTTAGGAGGACATGGAGACACCAAAGAGGTCTTCTGCTTTGAGCACTGGAGGTGGCGGAGCAAGGTGACCTGCATTAACCCAAATCTCCTCTCGCTAAGCCAACAAGAATCCTGCCTGGCACTAGAATTGACACCTGGCATTAGGACCCAACCAAGACAAAATGGCAAAGCAGATGGTTAATTTTTTTTTTTTTTTTTTTTAGCAGCCTCTTTCCCTGTCCTTTCTCTTCTCTCATCTCCTCATCTGTGTGCTCTCTAGGGCCCCCAGGCTGCTTTCCGTTTTATTCAGATCCTTCCTCTGCAAGAGCCCACTTCTCTCCACTGCTTTGAAATTACCTCCCTGCTGGGCCATGGCATTTCTGTACTCTCTCTTCAAATATTTAACTAAATGACAGTGAGTGAATTTTTTCAGTGGCTTTATCACATGAAAAGAAAAAGAACTGGAGCAGAGACAGCCTAATAGAAGGGAGCTACATGACTTAACAAAACAGAGAGATTTAAAACCAAAGTGCATGCAAAACCAAAGACATACAAAAGACAAGGAAGGCAGTTTGCCCTGAAGAACCCATAACAAGCTCAAAACCTTGAGGGACTGTATCTACCAGGAATTATGTGGAGCTTAAACCAGGGTGATTGGTCAAAAACAGAGTCCTGCATTAAAAACAGAGCTACCCTATGACCCCGCAATTGTACTACTGGGTATTTACCCCAAAGATACAGATGTAGTGAAAAGAAGGGGCACGTGCACCCCAATGTTCATAGCAGCAATGTCCACGATAGCCAAACTGTGGAAGGAGCAAGACGTTCGTCAACAGACGAATGGATAAATAAAATGTAGTATATATGTACTATATATGTATATATGGAATATTACTCAGCCATCAGAAAGGATGAATACCCACCATACGCATGGACATGGATGGAACTGGAGGTTTATGCTAAGTGAAGTAAGTCAAGCAGAGAAAGACAATTATTATATGGTTTCACTCATATGTGTAACATAAGGAATAGTGTGGAGGACCACAGGGGAAGGGAGGAAAAACTGAATGGGAAGAAATCAGAGAGAGAGACAAACTATGAGAGATTCTGGACTCTGGGAAACAAACTGAGGGTTTCAGAAGGGAGGGGGGTGGGGGAATGGGGTAACTGGGTGATGGGTATTAAGGAGGGCACGTGTTGGGATGAGTACTGGGTGTTATACGCAACTAATGAATTGTTGGACACTACATCAAAAACTAATGATGTACTATATATGTTGGCTAACTGAACATAATTAAAAAAAAAGTCCTGTAGACCTTCCGAGTTCATTACTATCCTTACCCCAGAAATCTAGAAGTCAGCATGCACTTTTCCTCCCCCCAAGCTGACAAGATTATTTTCTAAAGAAACTGAAAGAACCTCAAGGGGGAAATTCCTACAGATAGTCATAAATGAAATGAGGGTAATGAAAAGCCTGATGTATTTTATAAGTTGACTATAAGGAAGTCAGATGAACCAGTGTTTCACAAACTTACATGTGCATGCGAACCCCTTACATCTCACTAAAATGTGGATTCCAATTCATTCATTCTGGGGTGTGACCTGAGTTTTGCATTTCTAATACTTCTGCATTTCTGCTGGTCCTTGAGCCATACTTTGAATGAAAAGGAATCAGACGGCAAGTGCCTGTGTGAGGGGAGTAACCAGTTTGCTGCATCCGTTTAAATACTGGGAGACAGAGAAGTTATCAGCTATCTGAAGGAAGCTTCCTGCATAAAAAAAAAAAAAAACAGAGACCCAAGATAGATATTAGGAAGAAGAAGAAAAAGGAACATGAAAGATCTGGAGAGGCTGTTAAGTACAGAAGAAAATACTCTTCAAAAGAGTGAAAACTGAAAACCCCCTCTACATATCATCATGGAAATATGAAGTTTATTTATGAAACCAGAACAAGAGTCTAGGGAGAAATAAGAATCAGCAAGCAAGATAGGAATTCTAGAAATTTAAAATATATGAGAAAAATATCATTAGAAGTGTTGGAAAATAAAACCAAATGAATCTCCTAGAAAATAGTGTGTGTTCATGCCCACACATGCGTGCATGTGCACACACTCACCCAAAAGATTGAAAATAAGGAAGAATGGTTACAAAATTAAGAATCAACCCAAGAGAGTGAACACCTGAAAAAATGGTAGTTTTAGTCAAAGAAAAATAGACATTATGAAGAGAATTATATAAGAAAAATTGTTGGAACTTAAGGGATGAGTCTCCAGATGGAAAAGGCCCACTGAAAAAGATCTACTTCAAGACACATCAATACAATGCACACCAAGGATGCAAATTCAACCTCAGAATCTAAAAGATAGTGTAATAATGTCATAAAAATCCAGATAAAAATTATTTCCAGCTTAGAATTCTATATCCAGATCAAATAGTAGTCAGTTCTTATGACAGTATAAAGACATACTTAGATACGATGACCAAATAATTTAGCATCTGCTATGTATGCATTTATAGGAAGTTTCCAGAGGACCTGCTCTTATCAGATGAAGTATGAAACCAAGAAAGTAAAAAGACATGGGATTCGGGTGAAAGGTAGCTCATTAAAGGATACTGAGAAAGCAATTAATCTCCGAGGTAATGAGAAAGAAGAGTCCCAAGTAGACAAATGGGTAGCAAGCCCAGAAAGCAACAGGTAGAATTGGATCCAAAGAATCAAGGACTCCAGATAAAGGATCTCTAAGGGAGAAAAATGGAAGGAACATACTTGAATATATAAAAACTAATCACTGGTGTGGTGAATATTTCATATTTCTGAGAAAAGTATAAAAAGCACATTAGGAAAAAAAAAGTGAAGTAGGTTCATCAGTGATAATAAATGTACCACGCTGGTGGTATTGCTAATGCAGGAGGCTGGACATTGAGTGGAAAGTGAGAAGTGGGAAATTTCTGTATCTTCCTCTCAGTTTTTCTGTGAACCTTAAGTACTCTAAAAATAAATGAAGTCGTGACTTAAAAAAAAAAAAAAAAGGCAAGGGACACCTGGGTGGCTCAGTCATGATGTCAGGGTCCTGGGATCGAGTCCCGCGTCGGGCTCCCTGCTCAGTGGGGAGTCTGCTTCTCCCTCTCCCTCTGCCTGCTGCTCCCCCTGCTGTGCTCTCTCTCTCTGTCAAATAAATAAAATCTTAAAAAAAAAATTCAGCAATTATTAATTCTAGGAAGAAATGATGAGAGATACAGGATTGGAGAAATAGCTGTAGTGAATATTTGTACTTGTTTCAGTGGGGAACAACAATGCAAATTCAGTCATAACATTATCACTGACTAGTAGTTTAGCAAAAAATAAATCATGTAGGAGGAGGGTGGAGACACCATATGGGTGAATGGAGTATTTTCAAGTTAAAACCTCATCCACCATGGCCAGAAGTAAATAGATCATCTGTAAAATTAATGAATCAAGAATTAACAGCACAAGCCCATTAATTAGAAATACAGAAATAGTATGGTGACTAACATAACATAATAAAATTTAAAAAATTAAAAAAAAAAAAAGAAATACAGAAATAAAGACCATAAACAATAGCTAGAAGAGTTGATGCTAGTTGCCTCCAAGAGGTAGGACTAAGGGGTCAGAAGTTAGACGGGGACTTGATTTTTCAATATAAGACCCCTAGAGGTATTTTTTAAACTATATGCATTCATTACTGTGATAATAATGTAGTTAATTTAAAAAGAAGCAAGCAAGGCGAGGGCCATAAGGAGCTCTGTATTTCTTTTCTTTTTTTTTTTTTTTTAAAGATTTTATTTATTTATTTGACAGAGAGAGAGACAGTGAGAGAGGGAACACAAGCAGGGGGAGCGGGAGAGGGAGAAGCAGGCTCCAAGCTGGTGGAAGGGAGCCCGATGCGGGACTCAATCCCAGGACCCTGGGATCATGCCCTGAGCCGAAGGCAGACACCTAACGACTGAGCCACCCAGGCGCCCCAGGAGCTCTGTATTTCTACTGTCATGAAGGTGGAGTCTTCATCGGGGCTGGTTGGAAGGGGGCCCCTATTTCTCAGCCACACTTGCCGGAAGTTATCTGGGGGTAGAATGATAAACGCTGACAGACTTGCCCCCCACGGAGAGCATAGGCCTCTGACTGGGGGCTTTAGGGAGAGGAGTCCAGTTCTTGGCTATGCCCACCTGGAGTGGTGTTCCTCTTTTTTCCCTGAGTTGGGAGGAAGTAGGTCTTGGTTCAAATGGGAGCTCATTGTGCTTATTGAGTTTTAGTATATTTTCTTTAAGAAATCTTTCTTCTTCTTCTTCTGTATGCTCCTAGAACCACTTACAGAGACTTCAAAGATTGTCTTTTAAAAATAGTTTTCACCGGTTTCACTGGGGAGGCAGAGCCACAGAACTCCTCACGCTGTTCTACTCGAAGTGATTCTCTAACCAGCTTTTGATTTTATACCATCGGCTCAACTTTTCTTAAATTCAGTTATTTTTTCTTTAAAACCGAGAATAATACTGTTCAATTTAAAAGGTTTTTGTTAGTGTTAAATAAAGCCTAAATATAAAGTACTTATTTAACATAATGTTTGTCATGTGGAATACATTTTTTTTAAGATTTATTTATTCTAGAGAGAGAGAGTGTGAACGAGTTGGGGAGGGACAGAGGGAGAAAATCTTTAAGCAGAGTCCCTGCTGAGCCTGGAGCCCCACACGGCTGGATCTCACGACCCCTGAGATCATGACCTGAGCTGAAACTGAGAGTCTGATGCCTAACTGACTGAGCCACCCAGGCACCCTGGAATGCATTTTTGCAAAGAGTAACTATTATCATCTTGAATCAAAAGTGATCATGTGTTCTATATTCATTCATTCACTCAAATACTTTTTGAGTACAGCCATGTATGCTATTCTAGATGGTAGGAATTTTTAGCAAATCAAAGGCGATGACTTCACGGAGCTTACAATCTAAGGGACGAGAAACAACTTAGTATATAAAATAATGTCACGAAGTGCTAAGCATGATAAAGAACATAAAACAGGTTGAGTAACTAGAAAGTGTTGGGGGCTACCAGATAAAAGGAGTTGCAAGTATTCTATTTTCTCCATTAAAATGTCAAGCTAGGGACACCTGGGTGGCTCATTTGTTAAGCATCTGCCTTTGGCTCAGGTCATGATCCCAGGCTCCCGGGATCAAGTCCCTTGCTGGGCTCCTTGCTCAGCGAGGAGTCTGCTTCTCCCTCTGCCTGCCACTCCCCCTGCTTGTGCTTTCTTTCTCTCTCTCTCTCTCTCTAACAACTAAATAAAATCTTTTAAATAAATAAATAAATAAATAAATAAATAAATAAATAAATAATAAAATGTCAAGCTAATCTAAAATTTCTAGATTTTGGCATTTGAATGCCTTTTGTCTTCAGGAGTAGAGCAAAAATCTTTTTGTCAATTCCTGATTCTCAGTCTTGGATTTTTGGAAAATATGAAAACACACACACACACACACACTGCTTAATACAATAACCATTAGACATTGCTTCTGCTCTTTTAAATTCAAACCTGCCTAAAAGTGGTAGAGACAGGCTTATAGGCTCTTTTGGTCACTTCTAATTCTGTACTTATATGACATAAAGACAATCTATATATATGAACGGGAATTTGGAGAGCAAGGGAGAGACATTACGCTAAAGATCCTATAAATCCAATAAAATACTACTGGAGTTAAAAGTATTGGAGATGTTAGAATTTATTATTCTGATAAAAACATTTAAAAAGAGAGGGAAATATAAACTGTAATATAGGTTACTACTGAAGAGAACTAATTACTAACTTGATTTCTCTGCCTTAGTACACTCTTCAGAAGAGACAATATTCCCTAGACTTCTAAATCACAAACACAGAAAATCTCTGAGCACCCAACATTATCAGAGGGTGTGTGGTTATTATTAAGACATATGTCCTGCCTTCAAGGAGTCTGTATTATAGCAGAACAAATAAAACAAATCCAGAAGTAACAATGTAAATCTCATATCCCCAGGCCACCAGCACAGGACTAGTGTTAAGATGAAGTTGGACTAAAGCAACACTAATGTCTGAACTGTTGGACCTTCTTCCTTTGGTCTCATAAGAAGGTGGATAATTCAAGGGGCAAGAATGATTTCCTGGATGTCTCCTACAGCCTTGTCTTACTCCTGATTGCCCCGACACTCTCAGAGAATGAGGTGTAGCTGGAGGAGTCCCTAGCCTGCTGTTCCAACCATGACTTCCCCTCTGCCTCAGTGGGATTGGGCACCTTCTCTGTGCATGGTCTTCCCTTGCCGTGGTCAGGAAGTTGTATGCTGGGAGCTTGTGCAGAGAAAGTCCGCAAATTTTTGTGTTACTGGAAGAAACTAGGGCGTTTCATTGCACAGCTGCCCTTCCCTCTGAGACAGTAGCTGTGCTCACAAAGCCATTGCCACCATTCACAGCTGGCTCCCATCATGCATTGACCTTCTGCAACAGCCCCCCCGACAGATGCTCTTCTCACTGCTTGAAATAGCTTATTTTCTTCTCTCTTTACAGCTTCCGGAAGGTCTGGGCTGCAGGTTCCAAACTTACCTCTAAGTCTTGAGGAATTATCAATTACCTTGTTACTTCTTAAATTGCTGATCGTGGCTGACCTAAAATCCCCTCTTTCCCTTTACTAGAAGTCTCTTAGAAGTATATCCATTAAACACCAAATTATTCTTTTGGAGACTCACCTCTCCCTGGGGCAACTTCCAATTCTAATCAACCAATCCCTTTCCCCAAGGCTACCAGGAGATTTATTTTGAGAATTTTGGAAAGGACCGAATTGATCTGAAATACATTTGGAAGGTACGAAGGGCAGAACTTAGTGACTGATGGGATGTGAGTAATGGAAGACTGCAAGGAGTTAGGGCAGCCTCCTGGATTCTGGTATACACCAGCGGTAGAAGACAGATGATAGAAATTCAAGAAGATAGGGCGCTAGCTGGTCAACAGGCTTTGGTGACCCCCAAGATTACGTTTCAAAAGTCATGACAACCATCCAGCTTCAAAAGGGGAGGGTAAAAGTAGAGAGAAATTTGAACAGGACATGTGTGGAAAGAAACAAAATGTAGGCAGTCAAGAAAGATGACCCTGGCTTGGATCAGTCCTATCAGTGGGTGCCACCCTAGACCCATGCCAGAACTTTCACTCAGGTGATAATAACCAGGAGTCTAGGCCAGAAGAGTCTTCTCATGTTGATGTAAAACTATTACTTGATGATAGGTGCATGGCAGCTCTTTAAGAGCTGAAGTAGCAGATAGAATGGAAATGAGAAAGTGGGAGGTAGAATTTAGGGGTATATGATCTGAGAATGAGAGAGTGAAGTTTAATGTTTCAGAGCTGGATAGCTCTGGACCATTTAAAGACTGGCCTGGAGGTAAAAGACATTGGAAATATAGGACATCGAGGAATTGTGCATCTAATGCATTGATTCGATAGGGCATTCTCATGGGGTTTGTATTAAAAAGAAATAGCCAAGAACTATGAATAAAGCAAGTGATTCAAAATCCCTCTTATGATGGTAACTAGAGTTAGGGGAGTAGAGTAAATTATGGGGAAGATAAAAAGAATATGACATTCCACCCCAGCCCTGTCTAATAGAAATGTCTGCAGTGATGGAAATGCTCTATGTCTGCACTAATCAAATAATAGCCAGCGGACACACTTGCTACTGAGCCCTGGAATAGGACTAGTTTAATGGAGGCACTGAATTTTTAATGCTATTTAATTTAATTTTAATTAAGTTCAATTTACATAACCACATTAGGCTAATGGCTACCATTGGACATTGCAGTTCCACAGATTTGGAAGAACAATGGACTAAAACCATAAGGGCAAGGTAGTATATCGCCAATCTTACCACCAAACTGAGCACAGAATACAAGTGAACCCACAGTGTCCTCTACTTGTCTTTCCAGGCATCTTACTATCTACCCTACTCCTTCAAGGGTACAATGACGTGGAGACCAAAAGAGTAAGTCATGTTTAGGGAGCAGAGAGTAATATATTGTGGATAATTATAAGCTCTTGTTAACTAGGTACTCCTGATAAATATGTGTTGTTGTAGTCTTTATATACGCTATTATTTTTCCTGCCAGAATGTCTCTTAAGCTTCTTTATCTAGAGCAGCAATTCCCAAAGTTTGGTCCACGAACATGGGGTGTGGGAGGAGTCCCAGGAGCCTTTAAGGAGGTCCAGGAGATCAAGACCATTTCCAGAATATACTGTGACTGCTTGCCTTTCTTCGCTGTGCTAACATGTGCAATGATATTACAAAAGATTTTATAAAATGATACATACATTTGGCACCAATCACAGCGATGGCAACAAAGTATACAAGTGATTACTGTATTTTTCATTGCCAGCACTTGAAGTTGGGGGGAGAAGAATTTTACTTAGGAATATCTTTAAAAAAGCAGTAAGATTCTTATTTTTATTAAATCATGACTCCTCTTTACTCAACTTTTAAACATTCTGTGTGGCAAAAAGGGAAGTACACGTAAAGCATTTATTCTGGACACTGAAATACAATGCTTATCCCCCAAACGTTGTGCAGTTGTTTGAGTTTTGAGAGGAACCCACCGTATTTTTTAATGAAAATGCATTTGAAAGAATAAAAGAAACCTAAGATTATTCAGAATCAGGTATTTGGCAGACCTCTGGAAAATGAACAAAGTGAGTTTATCATTTCAAGGAAAAGAATGGATAGTATATGTTACCAATGATAAAATTTGAAATTTGGCATCACGGTTGGAATTCTGAAAAATTTTTATTCGCCACTTAGGCTTGGCCATTTCTCAGTGCTTAAAAGACAGTTCTGATAATGATTGGGATATTTTTATACTGCAAATGAAAGGTGTCAAAAATGGAAAGTTCTGCATAAGTCTATGAATGAATATTTTTCAAATGGCCAGTGCACAGCGGTTCATGTAAAATATGAAAGTGCAAAACAGGCCAGTGCCTTTTAATGAAACAGTAAGAATAATTCATTGATACTGGTTTTGGATTGCACATTACAACTAACCTGTATGAGTTTACCACTTGTCAAGTGTTAGTGTAATATCAAAGAATGATATGCTCAATTATCTGATAAGGCTATTAAAATTATCTTCCCTTGTTCAATATATGCACTTGGGATGCAGACATTTCTTTACATACTTCATTCAAAACAACGTTCTGCAAAAGACTTAATGTAGAACTGATATGAGAAGCCAACATCATTCCTTTAAATCAGACATGAGTTTGCAAAATTGTAAAACAATGATATTCTGACTTTTTGGGGAAAATGTGGCTATTTCCTATAAAAATATATTTTATGTGAACATCTAATGGGTTTTTATGGTTATTTGTAAATCAATTTAAAATATTTTATAAATTTTTTTAAAAAAAGATTCTGTTTGAGAGAGAGAGACTGAGAGAGAGAGAGCACAAGCAGAGCAGAGGGAGAGGGACAAACACACTCCCAGCTGAGCAGGGAACCTGACCCAGGGCTCGATCCCAGGACCCTGGGATCAAGACCTGAGCTCTAGGCAGACACGTAACCGACTGTGCCACCCAGGCACCCCTATAAATTTCTTTTTCAAATTATAGTATGAAAATACTCAGAGATAAAACTCAGATAAACAAAACCTCTTTGGGATCCTCACTTACTTTTAAGAACATAAAGGGTCTGGAGATAAAAGTTTGAGAACCGCTGGTCTAGAAAAGTCTCATTGATTCTTCCAGAACGTGGCTCAAGCCTCAGTCTTAAAAAACTTTTTCTCCATCTCCCCGGCCACTCGCTCCCTCCCTGTTCTGTGTTTGTATAGTATTTGTATAATCCATGCATATAATACATGCCAGTGCATGTGTGTATTTTGTGTGCAAAAGAGACAAAGATGGACAAACTCATATACAGGTAGAATCAAGCAATAACCTTTTGTATAAGGGGCAGACAATGGTCCCTTCATGGACAAAGACAAAGGTGCCAGTGGAGAGGGAAAATAAAAATTAAAAGAAAAATGCAGGACAACGAAGCAAGAGCATTTGCTTGATTTTTAAAAATACGGTTTGTGAAAAAAGAGTTAAAGTAAAAGAATTCATCTTGGAAAGCAGCAACTGTGTTTTTCTATCTATATTGAGAGAGGTTAGAAGTGAGAAACACTTTGTATTGGTGAAATGACAACTAAGGATGATGAGAGAGACCATGTTAAATGGCCTCATCCTTTAAAAAAAAAAAAAAGAAAGAAAGAAAACTCCACTATCGACTAAAAGAAAAAAAAGGGAGGGGAACTTGGAATCATGACCATGAGACCATCCTGGCTAGGAAACCAACAGAGATGAAATAAAAGATTTGCAGCATGTCGAAGGGAGCGTGGCCATGGTTAGTGAGTTCAGATGTTTGTTAGAACCTCCCTGACCTTGCCCTTGACTTTCTCTTACAGAACAGGGCAGAGAAAGCTACTGAGAGCCAAAGTCAAGTTAAGAACCAAAGTCAAGTTAAGAACCAACAGAGACAAAGCCATGGAAAAGGGAGCCAGTGAGCCCCCTGGACCGGCACGGAACTCTGCTATGAAGGAGTTTTACAGAGGGGTTGGTTTGTTGGCTTTACTTGGCACATTTGGCTGTACTTTTATGTTTTGTTTTATTTTCCATTTGGCTGTACATTAAGCTTAAAGCAAATGATATGAATAACTTACTCTGGCAAATAATTGGTGTGTATTATAATTTTTGATGTCTGGCTAATGTCTAATTTAATTAAGAATAATGAGCAACTTTACTAATTATGACTCTAATTATAATGCTTTTATGGGGATAAGGAGTCCTCGGGGTAAAACAAACTCTGTGCCTTAGTTCTAAGAAAATGGTATTTGTGGCTGGCATGTGGATTCTCTTTGATTAGCAATCACCCTTACGTGGCATTGGTGAGGGTCCAGCAGTTCATGTAAGTAAGTTATAGTCTTTTATAACAGTTATAAACTGGATCTCCTTAATTAAGTACCCTACTGTTTTTGCCTCTTTTGAAAATTAACCAGTGTTTGGTTTCAGTCTTGTGACCCCAAAAAAGGAGTTAACATACAAGTTTGTGTATTTCCACCAAGAGAGACTTTTGATTCTTCTTCCAGTTAGCTCTTATATCCTCCAGTGAGTGTTCCTTGATTTCCCAAGGCTAGCCAGATACCTTTCTACTGGGTTCCCATAATTATGTCAACTTCCCTCTTGGAATATATCATTTGGTATTATATCACTCATTTGGTGCATGAGTGCTTACTCATTCACTTGTCTGCATCTCTCAGACAAAAAAAAATCCTAAAGGAGAAGATATATATTTTATTTATTATATCATCCTCAGAGCCAGACACAATGCCAGGGAAATACTATATAATTTGTAAATATTTGTGATCAAATTGAACACCCACAAAAAAATAAGAAAGTGCTAAAACAAGTCACAATAGCTTTAACCTAAGGTGGTCTTTCCAAGCTAAATAAAGGGCAAGGTGATGTACAGGGACAGGTTTCAATACTTATATTTGCATATGCAAGCCTTGTAGCTCTTTAGTGTGGACGCAGGAGGCTCTGAAGGAAGGATTACACAGACAACTAGTCTATCCATGTTCCTTTATTATTTAAGCATTTGGGGTCACATGTTATCTAACATATAGTCACATTTTTTGCTGAAATACTTGAAGTATTTTGTGTCACCTTCATCCTAATTGGGGATATTCTACTAGCCAGAGAATCTCTAAAACCATAATGAATTGTCATGCACCTCTCTGGATATATATTTAAATTAGAAAAAATATTCACCTAATTCAGTTAACACTTATTTTATTTTTTTAAAGATTATTTATTTATTTATTTATTTTAGAGAGCGAGAGAGAGAGCATGAGGGGGAGGGGCAGGAGAGGGAGAGAAATCTAAAGCAGACTCCACGCTGAGTGCGGAGCCTGACGTGGGGCTCAGTCTCATGATCCTGAGATCATGAACTGAGTCAAAACCAAGAGTTGGTCGCTTAACCGACTGTGTCACCCAGGTGCCCCTCAAATATTTATAGGTAATTTTAAATGATGCTTTTGAATATGCATTACATGCAGTTAGCACATTACTCAAAGATTACAGAAGAATATGCATAATAGAGGAAGTCTTCTTCCCTTCCACATTGTCCAGCCCCATAGCTTGATATGCTCAAGGCAAATACTGTTGAAGATTTTATAGATCATTTGTAAAATGGGAAATTAAGTTAGGTAGAATATATTTTTTAAATAAGTTCTCTCCTGACCCTTCCTGTTGGCTTACTTTCTTTTGTTAATTGATCCTGTAGTATCAGATAATTTCTCTTACACTATGTATTGTATCTACAACTTAGTATACAATATCTGTCTTTTCTCCTGGACCATAATTTTCATAAAGGAAGGTAAAAAATGTGCATCTTATTTCCAGGTGGGCTCTTACCCTTACACTGCCTTGCCCAAGTCTGATATGTAATGAAGTCTGGGTGAATGAATGGGAAATAAATAAGTGTGGGTCAATCTATAAGACCAATCCAAAGAGAGAGAGAGAGAGAGAGAAACAGTAGTCGGTCTTTCAAAAAGAGAGAATAAAATTCAAGGAATTGTTTGCATAGTGATAGAGTTGCTGGTGAATCATTCCAGGATAATGAGGCAAACCCAAGATTAATAACAGCTGGAAGCATGACTAGTCTGGGAGCAGACGGCACAGAGGGAAGAGGTAGTGATACCAGATCCAAAAGTTGGGCTGCGTAAGGGGAGCTAGGACCATGGCCATCAGTGGTTGGGGTGCAGTGGGGGGCGGAGGGGTGGGCCTGTTCTGCAGGAGCTAAGGAGATGAAGCCCCTGCCAAAGATGTTGCCACAGTGTCTAACCCGAATATTATGCAGCCATCAAAAAAACCGAAATCTTGCCATTTGCAATGACGTGGATGGAATTAGAGGGTGTTCTGCTGAGCGAAGTAAGTCAATCAGAGAAAGACATGTAGCATATGACCTCACTGATACGAGGAATTCTTAATCTCAGGAAACAAACTGAGGGTTGCTGGAGTGGTGAGGGATGGAGTGATGGGGTGGCTGGGTGATAGACATCGGGGAGGGTATGTGCTATGGTGAGCACTGTGAATTGTGTAAGACTGTTGAATCACAGACCTGTACCCCTGAAACAAATAATACATTATATGTTAAAAAAAAAAAAAAGGAAGAAGAAGAGGATAGCAGGAGGGGAAGAATGAAAGGGGGGAAATCGGAGGGGGAGACGAACCATGAGAGATGATGGACTCTGAAAAACAAACTGAGGGTTCTAGAGGGGAGGGGGGATGGGAGGATGGGTTAGCCTGGTGATGGGTATTAAAGAGGGCACGTTCTGCATGGAGCACTGGGTGTTATGCACAAACAGTGAATCAGGGAACACTACATCAAAAACTAATGATGTAATGTATAGTGATGAGCATAACATAATAAAATAAAATTTTTAAAAAATTTTTAAAAAAGAGAGAGAAAGAAAGACTCCCGTTTCTCTTATGCTCACCTCCTTGTTTTCACCTTTGCCTAAACCTGCCAAGAAGCCAGTTGGCAAGAGAAGCTAGCTGGCAGGAAAATGGTGTTCCCTGTGATGTAGAACAGAGCAAGGATGAAAAGCACAGAAAAAAGGATTAGTGAAGTAGCAAATACCCAGTAAAATTGACCCTATAACTACCTGGCAGACTGATTTCCAACAGAGCCAGCCCATGGCCAGTGGGACACAAAGTACTTCAGTGTCGGTGAATTCAGTATAGATGTCTTTTCTGGCATTACTTATTTTAAGAGAACAAGAAACAAAATACGTCTCTTTCAAGATGAAAGTGTTACACAGACATTAAATCTGTGCATATTCATAAGATGGCACAGTGTATGAGAAAACACATACTAAGTAATTAATAAAATGAGTTACATCCGTACACAATAGAGAATCATGGTGAGAGTAATCATTTCTGACATGTAGAGTGTGTAAGGCTGCTAGAAACACAAAGAATAGAATAGCAAAAGTATTTTAATACTTTTGTGGGAAACATTTATAGCTTCTGGGATGTAAAAATGTGTGATCATAAAAGATCCTGTGTTTTTCTGACATCAACTTTATGGTCCAAGTAATAGATTTCAGCCATCAGAGGAAACATTCCAGACCCCCTTTTCATTGTTTCATTCTTAAAGAGCTGGAAATAAAATGAGAAAAACAGTTTGTCAGTTACATAATTATGGAGTGTTTTTAATAAGTATTTTCTGTGTCTAGAATAAAGAAAATATTATTAGGGTAAGAAAGATGCCCAATTATTGGTAAAAAAAAAATTCTGTGTCTATGTGTCTATAATATTGGTGCATAGTATCCAAGGAAAGAAGCAAAGAACACAGGTGATGACTTATTTTTGTCTCCTGGTAAAATCTCCTATGAAAAACAAAGTAATGCAAGAAAAGTAAATTGTTTGAACTAATACTACCCAGGTCATCGAGTGGTGTGCTTTAACATTTCTGGGCACCTGATGTGAGCTCACTAAGTAAATGATTAATTGGATATATGAAATATTGCAGGTGGAAAATTTATTAGAGTTCATAAAATAAAATGTTATCATTGTACAGGTGAAAAATTGAGACCAAGAAAGAACAGAAACATATTCAGGTTTATTATAGATTCATGACAGATAATGGAGTTCCTATTTTTAGTTTTTTCTTTCTTTCTTTTTTTTTTTTTTTAAGATTTTATTTATTTACTTGAGAGAGAGAGCACAAGCAGGGGGGAGAAGTAGAGGGAGGGGGAGAAGTAGAGGGAGAGGGAGAAGCAGGCTCCCCGCTGAGCAGGGAACCCAATGAGGGCCTCGATCCCAGGACCCTGGGATCATGATCTGAGCTGAAGGCAGATGCTTAACCAACTAAGCCACCCAGGCACCCTTGTTTTTGTTTTAAACTCCGAGTTAAAGTAGTGGGTAAGGCTACTGAATTTGCAGTCAGTCAGCCTTGGGATTAATTCAGAACTCTGCTACTTCTTGTGCAGAACTTCTACATGTAATTAAGTTCTTTCTTCCTCACTATTTTCATCTGTACATGGGGATAAACATTATGGAACTTAGGATGTTTAGAAAGATGGAATGAGGCACCTGGGTGGCTCAGTTGGTTGAACGACTGCCTTCAGCTCAGGTCATGATCCTGGAGTCCCGGGATTGAGTCCCACATTGGGCTCCCTGCTCAGCGGGGGGTCTGCTTCTCCCTCTGATCCCCTTCCCTCTCGTACTCTCTGTCTCTCATTCTCTCTCTCTCAAATAAATAAATAAATCTTAAAAAAAAAAAAAAAGAAAGATGGAATGAGCTAATGCATCTAAAGCATTGAGCAGAGTGCATAGTAAGGACACGAAGATATTATCTTTTTCGTGTTCTCCCATACCCCAGACTTTACATCAAGCACTTATTATTCAAGCTTCTGAGTTGAAAAGTTGGTCTAAATTTCTATGGTGATCTCTAGGGAGCAGGGAGACAGCAGTCATTCACAATTTCCTGTGATATTTTCTTCAGGACCCACTCTTAAGATCTTCCTGCTATCATTGTGGTTTTCTTGTCCAAACCAACAATCTAGATTTATTGTTTCCTGATTAGTCTTGTTATCTAAACTAAACAGGCTACTCAGCAGCAAACTGACCACTGGAATTTTTAGTCTATTTGGACAAAGAACTTTGTGATTAGGCCTTACTTAAAGGTGTGGAATTAGGGAGAGTTCAGTGAGGACAACACTTCTGGCTACATGGTTTTTACACAGGGGCCTGGATATGAATGACAGTACCACATCAACACAAAATAAGCAAGAGAAGGCAGTAAGTATTCAGTGAGATGCTTTGTACATAATTGGTGCTCATAACTTTCTGTTACAATCAACTGGATAAAAAGAAATGGAGTTGTAATATGTTCCAGGCATGGTTTTTCTGGAGAATGTAGCAAACCTATTGAGGACTTTGCAAATGCCTAGCATTCAGTCAGAAATACATATATAATATCAGTAGCCAAAGTCAGGGCCTTGATAGGTAAGGGGTGGGTGCATGAGACTAAGGATGGTTGGTTATATTGAGGTAGAGGCAGTTGAAATATACCAACTCCCAGATTCCCCTGAGCCCTCTAGGCCTGTGGACTTAGTGTACTCTGCCTTATGAGAGAAAAGTGGTCACCCTTGTTCAAAGACATAACTGTGGCAATTGCCTCTCAGGACATCCTGACCTCTTCAGGATTATCCCTCAACTACCCTCCTTGCCACCATACCAATAATTTTGCCCAATCTGAGCATGACTTGAAAAGGGAAAAGCTCATTACAGGAAGCAAAGAGAGGAATGTTTTACCAAAGGAACTATCAGAGCTGCCTAATAGGACATGCCTCACACATGCCAAAAAGAATTGGAGAGTAGCCCTGTGAGTGGAGATTACAGGTACTGAACCAGAAGGGACAAGAATATAATTGTGGATAAGAGAGAGCTTTCGGTTTAAAGCACAAGTTTCATGCCTCAGGAATTAACCCCTGGGCACAGGCCTTTGGAGATGATTTTCATAGGCTTCTTGGATGACTCTTAGAAACTTGCAAAAGGTGATGGCCCACCTTAAGTGAGTTAGAGATGGCAGAACAGCTATGGGAGTGTGTGCAAGATAGATCCTCAGGTTCAGAGAGGAGCAAATGCTAGAATGAATCTGTTAGGTAAAATTGGAAGAGACTCCAGTTGAAAATGCCAAAGCAATAAAGGATGTGCTGGTGAACACCAGCATTCCTGAGCACTTCAATAATGGCTGTCCTCTGTATGACACAATTGGCAGTGGATAATTCTGTCACTTAATGAGGTTGAGAATATCCCAGAATAGTCAAGGTCCGGGAGCAGCACTTAACCATCAAAAGCAACGTGGGTGTAATGACCAGAAAGGGCATCTAAGTCAAAATGGCAGCCTTGAGACATCTGACAGTTGGCTCATCTTTGGAGAGGACTCCTAAAACGTGGTATACTCAGAGGCAACCAACAAGAATATCTGTTTCATATATATAGCCTTGGTGGTGCAACTAATGTTTAAGAGCTCTTCGTGGGACCAGACTAGGTCATAGTAAGAGGCCAGTCTTCTTCTGAAACTGTGTCATGGACTGAATGTTTGTGTCCCCTCTGGAGTCCACATGTTGAGCCTTCCCCTCCCCACCACTGTGATGGTATTTGGAGATGAGGCTTTTGGGATAGAATTAGGGCTAGATTGTTAGATGAGGTCATAGGGTGGATTAGGGCCCTCATAATGGGATTACTGCCCTTGTAAGGAGAGACTCCAGAGAGGCTCACTCCCTTGCTCTCTGTCTTTCCCTGTAAGGACACAGTGAGATGGGGACCACCTACAAGCCAAGAGAAGAGGCTTAGAATGAACTTACCTTTCTGGCATCTTGATCTTGGACTTCCCAGCCTCCAGACTGAGAAACAAAGGTCTCTCATTTAATCCACCAAGTCTATGGTATTCTGTTATTGCCTGTTTTCTTTATACTCCCTTGCTTTCCTTACATCCTTCCATGCTGTCCTTGAGAGTACTCTCCCAGTCAAGAATCTCTGTCTTCGGCTCTGCTACTGTGGAACCCAACGTAGGATACTAATGTTTATTGAGTATATGCCAGAAATGCCCACACTTGGTATACAGTGGTGAATAAGACAAGTATTTAGTGGCTTCATAGGGCTCAGAGCCTAGTGATCTCATTGGCATTATTTACTAAGCATTTTATTAATGGGATTTGACAGTTATTTATAAGCATACTTTTGTTCATTTCATAACATCTTTTAAAGTTTTATTGGCTTCTGGATGTATTGCTTTTTGATCAGAGAATGTGCCAAATACTATCTTACTTAGAGAAAGTGTACTAAGAGCTTAATACATTTTATACATATTCCAGAAATATTCAAAGATCGAGTATATTATTTGACTTCTTAACCTGTTCTTGTCTTATGCTTTTCTGGTATTGTTTCTTCAAGCATCCTCTTATTATTTTTCAAGTTAATTTTTGTTTTACTTGTTGTGCAGCATTTGATTAAATTAAATTAAATTCCCATATTCTTCGGTTCGTTCTCTCCCTCTCTCTGCTCCTGCTGCTGCTGGTCCCCATCCTTATGTGAGGAGATATGCTCCCCATCTCAGTGTTTGCCAGCAATCATGGACCATCAGTTACCCTGTTCTTCCCACATTCCTCTTGGGTAATATTGGGGACCTGAGTACATAGTTCAGCTACAGCCATAAGGCACATTGTGATACATGAGTCCAGGCTCATTCTTGGCACTTAGTTGGTATATTTCTGCCTTTAGAGATGGTCTTATTTTACCCTCTGCAGTCTTCTTATACATCAAACTTAAAGAAGTATGCTTTATGTGAAAACATACAATTTCTAGTGTGCAGAGCTACATCTTGGTCTTTTCCTAGCTCAGTTAATTTTACATCCGAGGGCTCTACCCTCCCGCCTGGGTTTCAATTTGCCACCACTTATATCTCCTCTTCCCCTAGTTGCCCTATTGTTACCTGTCAGCCACAGCCTCTGCGTGGAAGGGACTGTGCAGGTGGACATTCGCTGTATTCTGATCACACAAAGAAGATATGCTCAGCAGTGATGAAGATTGCTTTCGCCTCATATTTTTGTTAGTGGTCCAGCGTCTAATTTTGAAAAGAAAATTTAGGGAGGCAGAATCATCAAACACCACAGGCAAAAAAAACACTTAAAAGCACAATCAGAAAAAATAAATAAATAAAAGCACAATCAGCTAATTACATTTTGAGATATTAAAATGTAGTGCTAACTTTGGCTATATTTTCCCAAAGGACAGACACATTCACACTCACCAAATACCCTGAGACCTCTTCTTGGGAATATGATCAGCTACACTCCACCTGTTCCATGCCCCAATGAAAATCCATCCAACATGTCTTTCAAGTCTTCCATTTTATGGAATTATCGTGGAGACTAGAGCAGTCTAACAGTATATAACTCTATAGAAAAATGCAAATGCTGTGACAAACCGCACAGTGTTGAGTTGCATCTGCCATTATAAAATATTCAGATGAGAACACTTAAATAGGAAGAATAAGCCAGCACAGCATGGAAAGAAACTTGAGCTTCTGGCGGAGTTTCTAAAATAATTAACATATAAAGCAATTTTATAGTTTTTTTTAAAGATTTTATTTATTTATTTGAGAGAGCGAGAATGAGAGAGAGCAAATGAGAGGGGGGAGGTTCAGAGGGAGAAGCAGACTCTGCTGAGCGGGAGCCCAATGCAGAACTCGATCCCGGGACTCCAGGATCATGACCTGAGCTGAAGGCAGTCGCTTAACCAACTGAGCCACCCAGGCGCCCCATATAAAGCAATTTTAGTATGTTCTTTTCAAGTTAATCAGCAGTGCACTTGACTATTCTTATATGAAAGATGTAACCACAGGAATTAAACATAATTCAACTGCATTTTAAAAATATTTATTTCCACCTATCATTGCATTGCCTGATCTCTTTTATTTGCCTAATCTTGCTTGTGGAAAAAATTATACACACTGATAATGTCCAAATATGTCTAATAGCTTAGAAGAATAATATGAACAAGGTGTGTATGATGGAAAAGTTATTTGCACGATTTAAATGTGAGAGCTAAAGAAAGAAAACTAGGAGAAAAATATGAAATATTATGCATCTGTAAAAACATGTTACTTTGATCATTTAAATTCACCAAAATTCTGTTTTGAGCTAAAATGTAAGTAATTTATTAAATAAACTGGATATGAGTGCACTCATATTCCAGGGTGGCCATGTGGGTGGGAGAATGAGTCAGAAGATATACCCTATATTGTAAAACACATGTACACATTATTTTCCTGCAATGACAGCTCAGGACAAAAGCTGGGACCCTAGCTCACTCTTCTCCTAGAGGGAAAGACTTCCTGCATGGTTCTTGTATAGTCTTGCAAGTAGGGCCCTCACTGGTGGGCCAGCCATACATGTGCAGACATGTTCGACTTTGTAGTGTGTATAATAAGGCAGGGTGAGGTAAAACATGGCACTTTCGCATAGGGTCATTGGAAAGGAGCTTAATAAAGGGACAGTGGACAAATGTGCTCAGAGTATAGTGACACCAAGCAGTGGTACAGAATGTCAGGTGAAGCCGAGGTCTGAAGGGAAAAGTGGGGAGAACAGAATAAACAGAACCCAGGAAGGCTTTTGTCAAGGGCTGTGACTCGGGGACCCAACCAACCTGCAGGCAGTATGCTAAAGAAATATTCTTCCTCTTGGGACACATGAGGGGCTCAGTTGGTTAAGCTTCAGCTGTCGGCTTAAGTCATGATCTCGGGGTCCTGGGATGGAGCCCCACATCGGGCTCCTTGCTTAGCGGGGAGTCTGCTTCTCCCTCTCCCTCTGCCCCTCTTCCTGCTCATGCTCATGCTCTCTCGCTCACTCTGTCTATCTCAAATAGATAAATAAAATGTTTAAAAAAATATATTCTTCCTCTTGTCTCCATCATCTGAACCAGTGTGGAAGGCAAAGAGCAAAGGAATGCGTGGATGCGGTCCACACAAGTGAGTCTCCCGGGCACAGATCACTGCAAAAACTAGTGGACAGTTTGTCTGGTTTCAGTAATGTGAACTCTTGCTTTGGTGACCGCCTCATCAGGCTCCATTCATCACCCCCCTCTCTCTCACCTGCAGCCCAGCACGCGGTTTATGGTAGCAGAATCAGCGTGGTAGAAAGTGAAGGGGGAGCTCCATTTTAATTTCATCACTTTACTAGGGTTAGGCTTCCAAAATTGACCGAGAAGATTTTAATGTGTGTATTATGTCAAAATCAAAAGGATAATACTAAATTAATTCTATAATATGTAATTGATGACTGGATTTAGGGAAGCCCTCTATCTTCCCACGGTTTCCAAGTCTGCAAACATACATGTTGTCAGATAAATGAGAAATAGCGTAGACCCCAACTTAGAATCAATATTGCATAAGTTGTTGATTTGTAGGCTGCAGCTCATAAAACAATAAATAAGTAAAAATCCTGGATCAGGAGCAAATTGGATCCAGTGGTGACATTATTGCAGAATTTGGTACACGGCATGGTTTTCACACCATCCTGACCATCCGGTTCGCTTGGCTATAAATTACCTGGCATTCAGCTTATCAAACGAGGAGCCAACCGAATGTTACCTTGTGCTAGAGCCTGGTGATGTGCCAGTGGAGTCTAAGTAACACTTTCTGGTCGGGTGCTGCTACACTGAACAGCTCAGAAATGTCAAGAATGTTACCGGGCTGCCAACGTGTCAAATGCATGGTGGAAAGTACCTGGCAAAAAGCTTTCCCTTTTGTTTTCTTGGTTGCATTAGTGTATTCTGAGCTCTTTTATGGCTCCAGATGGGCAACACTTGAACAATTGCTTTTCTTTCATAGAAAACATTGTCATTCCCTTGTAGCAGGGAAAGTCCCATTGTTTATAGCACAGATTGTTCTCTGCTGTGGAATTATTAACCCAAACCTTTGAGTGGATTCAGTCTAACGCTTAAAAAATCTGACATAGCCACAGTTGGAGGTTTCTAGAATAAATCTTGGTCTGAACTTGAGAATTGGAGACTTTTCCTGAGGTAATTCAAACCAAAGAGAACCTTCCCAACCTCTCTCCTTCTCTCTCCTATTCCCAAAGACCCTGTAGCGAATAAAGATTGAGTTCAGTTATCAGGCAGCTAAATATAAGCAAATTCTCCCCTTTACGTGTCTGACCTAAAGCAGAAAATACACTAGTTTTTGGCACTGAAAGACAGCAAAGAGGATTGGAGGTGCACGGTATGAAAGACTAGGAGTCTGGAAGCTTTACGTCGTAGGAGGAAGCTCAATGAGCAAGAATGAGGACACCTGCTTTGTGCTGCTGGTCCCACAACAGTTGTGTGATCTCAATTACGGCTCCTAACCTTAAAGTGAGGATAATGGTACTTCCCCGCTCTAGTTTTATTGCTCGATCCTGAGCCTCAAGGGAGATGATGATGTGACATTAGGCAGTGGGTGGAAAATAGTAGGGATCTATACAAATACAGCATGAATAAAAATAACAGAACAAAATTTGTTATTTGGAAAAATATATGAGCATAAAAATGCTACAGAAACATACAACACAATTTCTGATAAAGCCCTCCTATATCGAATAATCGTGGTATACAGAATCAATTCTTAGGAAAAGCAAAATATGATCAAGTGTAATCATCATTCAAAGCTTTTGGAACAGATCTTACTAAATTGTGTTCTATGAAATTCTTTAAGCAGAATATTTACAGGTGTTATGTTAAAAGAAGAAGGAAGGGAGGGGAGGGGAGGACAAGACATAGAAAGTATGGGATCCCATGGTCAAATGAAGTTAAGTTTGGAAACAAAAATTGAACAGATAAGATGTTTCAGACTTTCATATCCTGATATTCACCTTCATCATATGTAAGAGGGGTACATAGTATGCAGTGTTTCAAAATTTAAAAAAAAAAAATTGAAACGGCTAGAATATACCTTGAAAAATTGCTGTTGTAGAGGGGTTTACTTAATCAAGCAATTCTGGAAAGCAGCCAAGTCCTGGAACAGGGGAGGTAGCAGGGGAGGAAGCACAGAGAACATCAATCAGAACAAACAAAAAGATTAACAGTGACTAACATTTGTTTGGTAATTCACAGATTACAAAACGTTTCCACATAATTATCTCTTTTGATTCTCAATTCACTTTTGCAAATAGGTACTGTAACCACACTGGTGGAGTTTCAGTGTCTAAGATCACAGAGCTAGTGACAATATGAGTTTCAAACCAAAGGTGTCTAACTTCAAATCTACTCAGTTTCCACCATCCGCCTGCTGCTTTATGGTTTAGAAAGAATAAGAGAGACAGTGTAACACTTTGTACTAGTTCTTTAAAAACCCCAAATAAGGGATAGAGACTTTCCCTTCTATTAGATCCCCAAAACCACGCGGCAAAGTAGTTTTTAAAGGAAACTCTCCAGGGGGTCTTTTAGACATCTGGACAGTTGATATGAGGGGCATTTAATGGAATGAGGGACACTCTGCTGTCCCACGGTGCTACGTGGGAAAGGGCTGAACCATTTTCAAATGCCCTGCTAAACTACTAGTTGAGCTGGTGCTAAGCACAGTGGAAATACAGCCTGATAGGACTTTACACATGGTAATACTAAAAAGTTTTTATAAAAATTATGTGAAAAACTAATATAGAAGGCATTATAATGGGATGCCACTATGGAGTAAAGACATTGTCTTAAATTGATCAACACTGAGCATTCTTCCCTATTAGTTATAACACTTACAAATACACGCTGGATTGAAAATGGTTGAAAAGAATTAGAGGGACCCCTGGGTGGCTCAGTCAGTTAAGCATCCAACTCTTGATTTTGGCTCTGGTCAGGATCTCAGGGTTGGGAGATCAAGCCCCACATCTGGCTCTGCTCAGCATGGAGTCTGCTTGAGATTTCTCCCTTTCCCTCTGCCCCTGCCCCCACCCCTCTCTCTCTGTCTCAAAATAAAATTTAAAAAACACCTTTTTCAAAGAATTAGAAGTTATTGTAAAAGAAATGAAACTGCTTATAAGTATGGAAAAGGTATTAAGAAAAACTTAACAGAATTAGAACCAAATATTATTAAAATAGAGATAGCAAGGCTTTGATCAAATTTCAGTAGTGACAGATGGTTAAAAATATTTCCTTGTTGCCATCCTATACACATATATTCAATTTGGAAACATAACATTAAGAAATCTGTGTTATAAAGTTACATACTAATTTTTTTTTTTCTGTATTATCAAGTTAACAGTTTCTTTTCTATCTTATTCTGCTACTGTCCTTGGAGGTCTCCTATACAGCTTTTCTAGAACCTGTAGTATTAAGGTTCCTTTTTCTAATCCCTGCTATCTTTCAAAGGATATTGTAATCAAGACCTTTTAAAGTACTAGAGATTGCCCAGAGGCCTCAAGATGTAGGAGCTTTTAAGGTAGGAGAGATGGTTCTTATGATATCTCATTATTACATAATGCTTTTGAAAAGAGTTTAGGGACAACTAATGTTTTGACCTATTTGTATCATTCGAGGGTCCATGTATGACCAAGTATCAGAAGGTCTGATTCTGATCATTTAATTCTGTGTGATGTCTCTGAACTCAGTGTCTATATCAGTAAGATTAAAAGATTTGGATTATATGGCTTCTAAGGTCATTTCTAATCCTGAAATTCTAAGATTCTCTAAAATCTCACTGTAATAAGTATAAGTATTTTTCATTAGGGTGCAAGCACCTGCTTATTTTGTGATGTTGACTATTCTGACACAGGAACTTTGATAATAATATCTGGTCTTTAGGGCGCCTGGGTGGCTCAGATGGTTAAGCGTCTGCCTTTGGCTCAGGTCGTGATCCCAGGGTCCTGGGATCGAGTCCCGCATCGGGCTCTCTGCTCCTTGGGAGCCTGCTTCTCCCTCTGCCTCTCTCTCTGTCTCTGTCTCTCATGAATAAATAAAGAAAAATCTTAAAAAAGAAAAAAATCTGGTCTTTAAATGATATATCATTTACATACACACTTGACCTCTGCAAGAAAACAGCGCATCTGACCACTTGGTTTCCTATTAGATGAAACATTCATCTTGCTTATTTTTCCTTCAGTCCAGCAAAGTGCATCATTACCAGATTATGCATGACTTCTAAGTATATTTCAAAACCTATTCGAATGAACACTTGGAAATGACATGGTCTCAAAATCTTAAAATCAAACTTGACATCGGTCTTTCACACCGATGTCTTGAATCAGTTGCCAGAGCATGTGGCTTATACCTCCTCTCATTCCTGAAAAGTCTATGGATTATTTCCAGTCCAGCCTCATTATTCCTGCCTAATGCAGGCCCTGAGGCTGTTATCAACTGTGCATCCATCCTAACCAGGTTAACTGCTGTCTCTCTCTCTCCCTACTGCTTTCTGTCTATTTCAGAGGAGTTAAACTTTCAGCTTCACAGCTTGTGAATTGCAAAACCCCAGAGAGCATTGTTCACATACACACTGCATGCACTCGCCAGACTCCACGGCTTAACTCACACATTCTCTAAGAGATGACGCCCTCTTCATGTAATTACAGAACTCCTCTGAGGTGGGTAATGCCTATCTTAGAGAGCTCCGGATGCCATAACAACATACCATAGGCTGGGTGGCTAAAACAACGGAGATTTATTTTCTCGTAGTTTTGGGGGCTGGGAGTTGGAGATCAGGGTGCCAGCAGATTTGGTTTCTAGTGAGAGTTCTCTTCCTGGCTTGCAGATGGCTGGCTGCCCTCTTGTTGTGCCCTGACAAGAAAGGGCCTATCCTTGGTCTTGCGCAGAGAGAGACAGAGAAAGGGAGAGGGAGGTAAGGAGGTGAGGGGAAGGGGAAAGAGGGAGGGGTGAGTGAGAGAGAAGTATTGAGAGAGGGCTTCTTCTTACAGGGTGGTCACTAATCCTGTTATGAAGGCCCATTCTCATGACCTCGTGTAACCCCAGTTACCTCCCAAAGGCCCCATCTCTAAATAACACTGGGCTCAGGGCTTAAACATAGGAGTTTTGAGGGAACACAAACCTTCAGTCAATAACATTCTGCTTCAGCGCCCCCCAAACTGAAATCCTTCTCACATGCAAAATACATTCATTGCATCCCAGCAGCCCCCAAAATGTTAACTTGTCCCATCATCAACCCCACAGCCTAAAGTCCAAAGTCTCATCTCAATATCATCGGAATCAGAAGCAGAATTGCCCTTTAGCTGTGAACTTTTGAAACCAGAGCTATGGTTTCTGTGCTTCCAACACACAGTGGTGGGACAGGCATAGGATAGACATTCCCATTCCAAAAGGGAGAAATAAAAGGAAAGGGATTTGGGTCCCCAGCAAGTCCCATATCTAGTAAGGCAGATTTCATCATATGTTAAAGCTCGACAGTCATCAATCCTCTTTGGATTGCTCTGCCCTACAGGCCTGCTGGGGCAGTCGTCCCACCTCTGTGGCTCTGCTGGGTGGCGTTATGCCCCCAAGGCTGTGGGCTGCCTGGCCCCATGGCTTTGCAAGATGGACTCCTCCCCAGGTCTTTGGTTGAAGCCTATCCAATCTGTTAAAACCAAGAGGGTGGCCCGGATGATCTCTGAATTGCCTTTGGGGTCCTTCTTCCCCTTTCTTGAAGGAGAGTGCAAGTTCACATCCTAACACTATGACCCAATCCTATAGGATCTAACAAGTTGTATAGACTTCCTTTATTTTGTCCCATCTCCATCCCCTTCAGTTCAAACTGGCTGTGTTCAATTTATATATTCCCAGCCACGCCTTTGGTGTTCTCTTTGGCATGGGTTATTTATTATTTAGTTTTGCAAAATGGTCAGTGCTTATTTGTATTTATTTTTGCAAAATGGTCGGCTCATAGTTTTCTTAATGTTTAAGTTCTTGTTCCTTTTTACCTAACAATTCTTCTCTCCCTTCTTGCGTTAAACTGTAAGCAACCAGGAGGAAACACACCGCTCCTTCCACTTTTTGCTTAAAAAATCTCCTCTGTTAAAAATATCCACTTGCATCGCTCCCAAGTTCTGCCTTTTACAAAACAGAAGAATTCCAAAACAGTTCAACCAAGCTATTTGTCCCTTTATAACAAGGATCGCCTTTCCTCCAGTTCGCCCCGCCCCCCGCTTTTTTTAAAGATTTTATTTATTTATTTGAGCATGAGAGCGAGAGAGATAGCACAAGCAGGGAGAGGGGCAGAGGGAGAGGGAGAAGCAGGCTCCCCACTGAGCAGGGAGCCCAATCCAGGGCTCGATCCCAGGACCCCGGGATCCTGACCTGAGCCAAAGGCAGACATTTAACCGACTGAGCCACCCAGGCGCCCCTCCTCCAGTTTCCAATACAATGTTCGTTATTTCCATCTGAGACCGCACCAGAATGGCCGGTCATGTCCATATTTCTACATTCTCTGCATGAGTGTTTATGTGCTCTCTAAGAGGATAGAGCCTTGCTTTCTAACTCTCCTCTTTCTCAGTTCCCACCAGAGTAGCCCTAATATCCGTAGTTCTAGCATGTACCTCAGAACCCCTCCAACCTCTACCCCTCACCCAGCTCCAAAGCTGCTTTCACATTTTTACATATTTGTTCCAACACTGCCCTACTTCTCAGTATCAAAACCTGTCTTCATACTACCATATGACTCAGTAATCCCACTTCTGGAAATATATCCAAAGGAAATGAAATCAGGACCTCGAAGAGATATCCATACTCTCCCACGTTCATTGAAGCATTATTCACTATAACCAAGATATGGAAACAACCTGAGTGTTACTCAACAAATGAGTAAAGACGATATCTCCCTCCCTCTCTCTCTCTCACTCTCTCTCTCGCTCTCTCAGTGGAGTATTATTCAGCCATGAAAAAGAATCAAACACTGCCATTTGTGACAGTTGGATCAATCCTGAGGGCATGATGCTAAGTGAAATAATTCAGACAAAGACAGAAGCTGTGTGGTCTCACTTAAACATGGAATCTTTAAAATCTGAACCCGCAGAAAGAGACAGTAGAGTGGTGGTTACTAGTGGGGGAATGGTGAAAAAGGGGAGATGTTGGGCAAAGGGTACAAACTTTCAGCTATAAGATGAGCAAGTTCTGGGGATCTAATAGTCCTGCATAGTGACTGTAGCTCATGACACTGTATGACATATTTGAAAGTTCCCCAAAGAGAAGATTGTAAATGTTTTCACCACAAGAATGAAATGGTGATCATGTGGCAGGATGAAGGCATTAGGTGGCCCTCGTTTTACATCTTTCAAATCATCACATTGTACACCTTAAACTTACATAGCGTTATATGTCGCGTATCTCGCTAAAGCTGGAAAAAACGAAACAAAACAAAATCTATCTTAGCTTGGGCTTCCATAACAGAATACTCTCAAGCTAAGTGACTTAAGGAACGGCTACTTCTTTTCTCACAGTTTTGGAAGTGAGGAAATCCAAAATCAGGGTGGCGGCCGATTCAGTTCCTGGGGAGGATTCTCTTCCTGGCTTGCAGATTTCTGTCTTCCCATAGTGGCCGCACATGACCTTTCCTTGGTGCATGCTCATAGAAGGAGACATCTCTCTCTTCCCCTCCACTAATGCTAGGGCACATCGGTGGCACATTTGGATAAGCAGCTGACTCTTGCCTTCAGCTCAGGTCATGATCTCGCGATGGTGGGATCAAGCCCCTGTTGGGCTCTGTGCTCAGAGCAGAGTCTGCTTGAGTTTCTCTCTCCTTCTCCCTCTGCCCCACGTTCTCCCCCGCCACCCCAGAATAAATAAATAAAATCTTAAAAAAGAAAATAAAACCACTAATGCTATTCTGAGGCCCCGCTTTCATGAACTAATTTAAGTCTAGCTACCTCCCAAAGGCCCCATCTCCAAATACCATCATGCCAGGGGGTAGGGCTCCAACATTGGAATGCACTGGGGACACAAATATAACAATATATATTTGAAGCTTGGGTTGAGGCTTGGGCCAAAGCTCATGGACTTCTGGTGAGCCAGAGGGATTGAAAAGTGCAAGTAGCATGACAATTAACTAGAGTAGTACCTTCATTATGGACCCCGATTATTGTATCAAGGTCCACTAGCTCAGACTGGCAGGGCGTCTGAGTCCTTACACTCAGCATTATACAGAATGCCTAGACTCTGCAGAGTTGGGTCATCCCATCCCAGTTTTCAGACAAGGAACTAAAACTACATACTCTAACCATACACCGTGGATGAAATTGCTGGGCACCTTATGCCTGGCAGGGCCCAGCTTTATTTTCCAGAAGGCCAGAGAATTCCTTAAGCAGAGGGAGGGGTACAAGTGTGGCCAACTTCTCTGTCCTCCTTGATTTTATCAAAACCAGTAATTCTCCCTGGCTCACTCTTACTTACTTTCTTGTGGGGGGGAAACAAAAACTAAGATAAAAAACTAAGGACCCCGAAACTTAGAGCAACAGCAATTGCCAAGTACCTACTAAAATTAATTGGGTGCGTGAATGATTGAGTAGAATTTTCAGTGATCTTGGTGCTAGTAGGGTGTGTTGTTTTCTATGAAATGATCAAGTTTTCGTTGGTTGTAGCCGAATCGCCTTCCAGGGAAAGAGGCTGCTAAGCTGTTAAACCGTGCAGAGTGGCAATCAGCGAAGTTTTAAAAACACCTCTTTGGCATGTCTGTTAAGAGTCCTGGAGTAGTCAAAGTCTCAGGTTCTCTCTTCACTTGGCCCAGAAGTTCGAAGCTGAGAGGCGAAATGGGATGTCAGGCACAGGTCCCAGGGATTTAGGATGAGTGGAAACTCCTGAAGACTTGGGTGAAAGGAGTAATTGTTTCAGAATTGCTTGCACATGTCATGGGGCAGTTCAGTAGCTCTGGGTTTGGTGAGGTCTTCTAAGCTGGGACCCTGAGATGGGACTGGATGAAGGGTTCTTAGTATGGGTAAACTGAATGCCCAATGGAAGACTTGAGTGAAGCTAGCTTTGAGAAGCAAGAACCATTAAAAGATGTTAATCTCAGGTGCCTGGGTGGCTCAATTGTTAAGCGTCTGCCTTCGGCCCAGGTCATGATCCCAGGGTCCTGGGATCGAGCCCCGCGTCGGGCTCCCTACTCAGCAGGAAGCCTGCTTCTCCCTCTCCCACTCCCCCTGCTTGTGTTCCCTCTCTCGTTGTGTCTGTCTCTGTCAAATAAATCAATAAAATCTTTAAAGAAAAAGATGTTAATCTCTGTGAGAAAAAAATAAGGTATATGATCCAGTTAAAGTCTATATGGAGGACACCTGTTGTTTTTATATTCACAGGGGCACGTTTCCTCTTTTGGTGGAGAAATAGGACACAGGTGTAGGCAACTTGATCCAAGCTGGGCCAGTCATTAAACTTCCTCACCACCAGTTTCTCACCCAAGCATTGCTAACTTCTACGGTGTCTTTCTTTGTGTGAATCTGAAAATGGTTTTGCTTCTTGAAAACACTTTACCTCTTCTTTTTAAAAAATTTTTAAAAGATTTTACTTATTTGAGAGAGGGAGAGAGAGAGACAGCATGAGAGGGAGGGACAGGGGGACAGGGAGAGAGAATCTCAAGCAGACCCCACACTGTGTGTGGAGCCTGACGCGGGGCTCGACCCAGGACCCTGGGATCATGACCTGAGCGGAAGGCAGATGCTTAAACTACTGCGCCACCCAGGCGCCCCCAAAATACTTTACTTCTATATAAGAAAATTATCATAGTATACAGATTTCAGTGGAATAACATGTTTTACTGCCACCTGCTGGAAAATCGTGGTAATGAGTATAGAAATGTATGCCTTTTCCATAGGTATGCCACGACTCTGGTATCAGCTTTGCGCCCAACCCAGTCATGATGATGGGCTGAGGTGTCCATACCCTATGCTAGCCCTATCAAAGTCTTCTCCTGGAAGCTTGCTGTGACGATCTTTTTCTTTTCTAGTTGCAAAGTTGTGAAGATGTGAGCCTGGACTTACCAGGGACCCCATTTTAACCTTATGTAGAAACGAGCTTAAGAGAAAGTAACAATCCACAAAACGGCGGTGGGATGCAGGGACAGAAAGAAGTAGTCCCAGTGATCCTAGAATTTCTGGCTCCAATCCCACGTGAAGATATTTCTATCCTTTCTTTGGTTTGTCTCTGAAACAATATCCTTTGTTGAGTTAAGGCAAAGTTCAGTTTCTGACATATGGATAAAAAGTAAAAGACAAAAAAACAAAACAAAAGCCAAGTATATATTGACTTCGGAGATCAAGTGAAATAAACTGATTACAGTTGGGAGAGAAGGCAAGACGAGATACTCTGAGGTAATCTCAGTTTTTATATTCGAGTCGTGTGGAATTACCTAACTGTTCCTACTAGGACTATGTCTTGCTAAACCTAGTTGCTATAGATCCTCCATAGTGTAGATTCTTGCCTAGAGCAGCCATTTAAAAAATATTTGTTGAATTAAATTAATCTCAAAATGCATAGAGATGGACAACACTTCGTTCAGTATTTTATTTTCTTGCCAGGTATTTATTGAGCAACTGCTTTGCAATAGACACAGTTCTACTTAGAATACTTCCACTTAAATTTTCAGATCACATTTTGTAAACCAAAATGCATTTATCTATAGAAGCTAGACGTCATGCCAAAAGGGAGTTGATAAAAAGGAGACACTTCTGGGGACAAATGGAGACCACTCCAACAAAACGTATGAGTCAACGCGGAGTTCTAGCTCGTTGTACTTGTAGTTTGTATCCTCTAGATGTGAAACATTGGATATATCTTCTAACCTCCCAGGGTCTTAGTTTTCTCATCTGTAACATAAAGAGACATAACTAGATGATCTTTAAGGCTTACTGTGGCTAAAAAGAAACCTGAAGTTTGGGGTGCCTGGGTCGCTCAGTCAGTTAAACGTCTGCCTTCAGCTCAGGTCATGACCCCAGGACCCTGGGATCAAGCCCCACATCGGGCTCCCTGCTCAGCGGGGAGCCTGCTTCTCCCTCTCCTGCTTCCCGTGCTTGTGCTTCCCTCTCTGTCAAATAAATAAAATCTAAAGAAAAAAGAAACCTGAAGTTTTCTTTTCATCTCTCAAACCAGTGATTTTCAAACTGTGATCCCTTTCTGGCAGCCTAGGAACACGTTGAAAGGCAAATTTCAGACCTCACCCCAGACCTACTGGATCAGACACCATGGGAGCAGGGGGCCAGTAATCTGTGCTTTAACAAGCTCCCATGCATGCTAGAGTCTGAGAGCCACTGCCCAGACGTATGCAATGTATTTACTAGTCATCGTATATATGGAGAACTTTCCTTATTTTTCTCTGCTGTGTTTCACTGACAGCATTTTATCTTTTAGCCATTCATGTCCTTTCCCACTCTCCCCCACAATCCCCCAGAGAAAACTATTTTGGTCAGAGCAATGCTGCCATTCTTTTTTTTTTTTTCATCTTTTCAAAGATCTCTAATAACTTTATTAGATTTTCAAACGAAAATAAATTCATGCAAAAGAAAAAATAGGAAAGAAAACCAAAAGTCTCCATTAAGAGTGATGTTATATCATGCATAGCATCCATTGTTTGAGAATCAATGAGCATTGTTAAGGTAATAAATCAGTAAGAGCCACCGCACCAAAATGGGACAAAGTATTTTGGGAATATTCTTGAACTCTTTATGAATTCAAAATTATGTCAGTGTCCTAACATTTCCTGCACATCAATTATTAGGGATCAGTTGAAGTAGATTACACACACACACACACACACACACGCTCAAGAATACTGATAAGTGCTTGTAACTAAAAAAACAACCACTAGATGATCTCCTATAATTATCCAATCCTTCTTGCTGCAAAACTCAGAAAATATAAAGACACAGAAAAAATAAAATGCGGGGTGCACAATCACTTCTGGGAATAAGACCTTCCTTTATTTAGAAATCTGTTATGTGTCTAAGTTTATAAGTGATGGGGTTTAAGTATGTACCCATTTGTAGCTAGTGCTAGTACATAAAGAAATTTATGGACAGATTCATCAGAAATTTTACTATGTGTCACTTTTGTTCTGTGGTCTCCATAATTTGGCTTAAAACATCATATACAAACCTCTGAGAGAGTCCAGGATGAGCCAAAGAAATGAATGATGAATGATTTTTTTCCATATGGGTACAAAAAAAGTAGAAAGTAAATAGACTGCATATATATATATATATATGCACACACATATACACAAAACATATATATAAATATATGTTTGTGTCGTTTTCATTCTGCTTTCTTTCCCTCAGTATTTTTTAACTCTGTAAAATTCTCTTGTTTAGGAGTATTTTACCCATACCCGCTTAATAACTGGAAAATAGTGGTAGCCACCACTGCTTGGGTCCTATAAGATTTTTAGTTTGGGTTTGGAAGTCAGTTTTAACTTTTCCCCTTTCAATTGACTCCATACTGTATTCCAATATAGACATAGATAGGTGACAGCTATTATTTAAGAATAAACTGTGATATGGGTGTGGATGGTGTGTTTTAGAGTAATAATTATGATTCAGTTTTGAGCCAGAATAGTTTAGTTCATTAATAGCAATGGATATCATAGGACAACAGATTTTTTTCCCCCACATCTTTAGTGAAGAGGATTGAGAGTAGCATGGATATATTCTTATATTACAAGAGTATTATTTTGTCAGTGGGAAGGAAAATACCACTTCCTTTCCTCTTCTCCAATATTCTTGCCTAAAATTATTATACTTTGAGTTTGGGGGGCTTCTGTATTTACCTGCCTACTACTGAGAGTCAAAACTTCAAATCTAGAGGAAACGCACTTTTTCTTTTTTTCTCATATGATCTCCTGCCATTTCTGACCATTTATCTCTATTCACATATGAAATAAGAGTGTCATTAAAGATCAGAAATTTCCAGTGGGAGAGTTTGTAAAGCTGATATAATTATTTTTACTGTTATATCTATATAATATGAAGAACCTGCAGAGATAAAAGAACTTAGGGAAAAAAATCTATTCTCCCCAACTCAGAGACCTTAAGCATATTACTTATATAACACTTTTAAGTATTTCTTCTTTGTTTTCTCCTCTCCAATTTGCTTATTGCACACTGGTTGATTCTTTCTTTACTTTAATTGTCCTCCAGCAGCCCCTGCTTTTGACCTTTCTTCTTTGTCCTCTGATTTTTCAATGTCTTTTTCAATGCTGTTACTGTTTTGACACCATATCTAAATTTCTATTTGTTTTCTTCTGTTGCCTCTTTTTTTTTTTTTTTTTTCATACTCCATGTATGACTTCCAATGATTTTGTCAAGATAAACTGTTCGGAATTAAGACCGATTGATTATGGAGGGTTTAAGGAACTCAGAAGAGAAGAACTGCCAAGATTTTCTTCATCTCTAGAAACTTGTCGGAGCCACCTGGGGTGTGAGGAGGAAGAAACAAGGGCCCCGGGGGAAGGCATGACCAAAAGGGGAAGCCTATTAAAATAATGATTTGGAGTAGTGTGCACTGAAGACAATAAAGCACAGCCATCCTGCCAGGTCAGTAGCTAATAGCCCATGGGTTTGTTACTAAGGAAATTAAAACTTAAGCTAATGAGAATGGGAGCCACCTACTGAGAATGAAACTGAAGGCTTCCTATTAATTCCCCTCCCTGGGTCCTTTTGACAGAACAGTCAGAAAGTTATTTCCTATTTAGTAGCAAAAGACTCGAAATGGAAATTAAAAAAAAAAAAAAATTGATGGAAAAAAAAAGTTGGAGGCGCTCTTCTTAGTCAATGCTCCTAAGAAGAGATGCAGACAGCTTATTCTGCCCCCCCCCCCACCCAAAAAAAAAAACAAGAAAAAAAAAGAGAAAAAAAAAAAAAAAAAAAAAAGAGCTGTCCCAGATAAGTACAGCCAAGATGACTCAGACACTCTCCCCCCCCCCGGGGGATTTTTGGTGCGAGGACTTGAAATTAATAAATCCGCTATTGCTTTTGTGGAATCAGCAGGATTAGGCAAACTCTTTCAAGAATATTGGTTGAATTTCATTATTCCAGGGGGCGAGGGGTCCTCATGTATGCCCATTTCTCGCTCTCCCTCCTGCAGAAGTAGGAAGACCTCCGTTTAACTCGTAGGTCACTAGGAGAGCGACTGGAGGCCTTCTGAACCTACTTGGGTCCTGGATAAACACTTAGGGTCGCTCTACTCCCCCCCCCCCCCCCCCCCCGACTCCTGGCCCTACTGTGGTTCTTTGCATATTGTCAGGAAGTGTGCGGGGGGCTCCAGGGCTCTGCTGGCGGGCGAGAAGGAGGCACCCGGGCTCGCCGTGCGAGCACCCCCAGCGGGCTGCGAAGATGAGGGCGCTTCAGGATCAAGGCCGGGGGTGGGCCGGGCGCGCAGCGGGCTCCCGGCTCGCGGACGCCCAGGTGTGGGGCGACGGCCCCCGCGGGGCCGGGCCGCGGGCACTGCAGCGGACGGCCCGGGGCGCGGCGGTCCGGGCGGCCGTGTCCGCGGGCGGGGAGCGAGCGCGTGTGTGCGCGAGAGCTGCGGGCGGCGGCGGCGGCGGCGGGAGGAGGCGCAGGCGCGCTGCTCGCCCGTCTGCAGCCCCGCGCCGAGCGCCGCGTCTCGGGGAGTCGATGGCTGCACCCCTGTGCGGCCGCCCAGCCGCGCGCCGAGCGCCGCCGCCCGCCGCTGCCCAGGGAGCGTCCAAGATGTGCGGCGATCGCGGCGGCAGCGGCCGCAGCAGCGCCAGGGACGGGGGCGCCCAGCAGCCTGCGCTCGCCCGCCTGTGCTGACCTGCCTCGCCTGCCCCAGAGAATGTCAGCCAAGTCCAAGGGGACCCCCTCCTCGTCCTGTCCAGCCGAGGGACCGCCGGCAGCCTCCAAAACCAAGGTGAAGGAGCAGATCAAGATCATCGTGGAGGACCTAGAATTAGTCCTGGGCGACCTGAAGGACGTGGCCAAGGAACTTAAGGAGGTGAGAGGCGCGGGGGTGGGGACGGAGTTCGCCACCTTTCGCCCCCTCGGGGTGCCGGTCCCGTTTTCACTGGGGACCGCCCGATTTCTTAACTCCTAGCAAACTATAGAAAGACGCCCGCAGACGGACTTTTTGGCTCGGGCGACTCCTGAGAAGAGTTGTTGCACTTTTTTTTTTTTTCTTTTTAATCAGGAAGAAATCAACTAGTGTTTTAATCGATGGACCTGGGGTGGTGGGAAGGGCGAACGGGTGCGTGTCTCTCTGTCTGTGTGCGTGTAATGTCGGGGAAGGGGGCTCACCGGGGGCGTGTCGACAGAGGAAGAAATGAGCAGCCGGGCCGGAGCGTGCAAAATGCTCCTGTCGTGCCCTCTTGCTCCCCCAGAGTCCTTGGCAAGTCGCTCCTTGCCTGGCAGTCTCCCCAAGCCGGGGCTGGAGGGGGGCCGGGTTCCGGGCCCTGGGCCAGGCCGGGGAGGGCAGCTCAGGGGAAGCTCGGCTGCGGCTCCCTTCCCCGCCTCTCGAGCCCCGCTGGAAGGAGGGCGACCCGGGCTGCAGGCAGGGGAGCCCAGACTTGGGGATGGAGAGGGGGTCTGGGACTTTCTCACTCGGGCAGTTCCCGAAGCATCCCCTGCTCTCCGAACGCCGCTCGCAGTAACTCCGGGCCTTCCCGCCACCCCACCTCCTTCCTTCCTCCCATCTTGTAGCCACTTGGCATTGAACCTGGGGAGCGGGGCGCGTCGGTGAGCGTGTGTGTGTGTGTGTGTGTGTGTGTGTGTGTGTGTGTGGTGGGCGTGCAGCAGGGTCTTGCCACTTGCGTCCTGGCTCCTGGGAACCGGACTGTTTGCGTTCTTTCCCGCTCCCCCCTCACCCTGACCCTCGGTTCCACTTCTGCCCTCCCACCCCTACCCCTGTGACTGGTACTGAAGGAAGCCGAGGGTGTCGGGGTTGAGGCTGCGTAAGTCAAGGCGGGGGTGGGGGAGGGAGGGTCGGGTGGGAGAGGTGGGGTCTCCCGCGCGCCTACCCCGCCGGCAGCTGGTGGCGCCGCGGAGCTGGTGGCGGAGTCGGAGCCCGCCGTTCCGCTACCGAAGGCTGGCTGGTGCGGTTCTCGGTCGGGGAGTCCGCACCCGCAGTTGCGCGAGAGCGAAGACTCTTAACTTCTAAGCTGGTGGCCGCGGCGGGAAGGGGAGGAGTGGGGCGCACGCGAGGTCCAAGATGGTATTCCTGTTTTCTGAGGCCAAGTGGGAGGAGACTGAGGGTGGTTTGGATGTCTGGCCTCTCGACATCAACCCCCTCTATCCAGTTTCCAATCCAAACGTGAGGCAAGAGCCCCCTTCCACCCCCACCTCCCCCAGCCCAACTCCCTTCCTCTCCGGATTTCCCATTACCTCGAGGAACTGAGCTCCGCATTTGTTGCCGAATGAAAACCTGTGAAAATGGCCCATTCAGTGGCGGGGTTGGGTTTGCCAGGGGCTCATGCCATCTCTGCAGGTTGTTCCAGAGACAGAACGCAGTTACCAGTGAGGTCCTGGGAGTGGAGATTGATACAGATGATAGGTGCAAGGATCTACCTTGTCCGTGTTCGCAGGGCATCCCTGGGATCAGTGCTTCACAACGGGTTGACAGATGGGGAGGTTATGCATTGAAATTCAAGGCTAAAGATGCTGTTCGTTTCTTCTTTGTTATTCTTTTATTTGACATCTTTGGCAGGCTGTGTTTTCATCTGAAACATTATGGCGTTTTAAAAAATGAACAAATTTGGGCATGTTCCCTTTGGCAGAATTGTGCTTTATAGTAGTTGAGGTTTCTACCGTGGTGGGTGAGGAAAACCTACATCAGCAAAGTGATGTGTTTACTGTTCTAGGGAGGAGGCTGAAATTAAGAGAAAGGCAGTCAAAACTCTGCCTTTATGGGCACATACTTCCTTACGTTATGATGTGTCACTCCACTCTCTATTTTAGACAGAATAAATAAGGAAGAACTGCAGAGTCCTGGTTCTCTTTGGCTCATTATCCTGTAGACATTCGGAGACCAGGTAGATCTACAGTGAAACTTTTAACTTCCCTAGGGCTGGCTCTTCATTAGAATCACAAAGAGGTCAGTCAGGAAGTCTGTGGATCTCCCACTCTTTCTCTGTCTTTTTTATTTGAGCCTTTGTAAGGGCAAAAACAAAAACAGGTCATTTACAAAAAGTGTGGGGAGGCGTAAATAATGTACAACCAAGTAAATGAAAGGATGGATCTTCTAGACAGATGGAGAGATAAAATTTTGACTTAATGCTTTGGAATCTTTGATTGGCTGCCAGGGCCTGTTTGTGGAAAAATCTTACCCTGAGAGTGAAATTTATGAATGATAAAGGTTGTGATGAGATTGTTAATTACTTTCCTGAGGCTATCATTGTCTTAGGTTTGCACAAGGAGTTGTGTCTACTAAGGCTCAATCTCAGAACCCTGGCCTTTCATATAACATGAATGATAGTTATTTTGAGAACAAATATTTATAGGGCATGTTTAACCTATGACATCTTGCAGTTGTCCAGCATTTATCTTTTTAAGATAGTACTGCACATGTGATTGAACATGCCTTTGATGTAGTTTTGAATGGAGGAGTAACTTAAAACTTTGTAAAATTGCAAACCTTGTTGGTCCCTATAGCTATGACTTGTAAATATGAATTTCACTCTCATCAACAGTTACATTCAATATTCTGGCAGCCTACCATGGTATGTATTAAACATAAACTGTTATATTTAGAATTCTAGTTCCTTTATTGGCAATGCTGTGCCCTTAGGCCCTACTATATCTTGATATAAATTAGCAGACAGTTCTTATTAACTTGGAGCAGAAATTAGAAATAAAAAAACTGATTATGACTAGATCACTATATTAGTCACCATATGGTATTTGTTTTTCTTTTTTGCTTCTATTCTAAAATGCAGTATTCTTTTTTGAATATTCTGTTTTTTATTTTTGCATAAATTCTGCACCAACAGTATTGGACCTTTGAGGTTATTTTGAAATTGCTTTTCTTTTTAGAAGTTTTCTGGACTTGAGTCATCTGAAAATTCAGGTACATCTTTTTATGGCTACCAAGATGACTGAGTTGTAGTTTCTGGTCTCAGTGAGCTCAAAGCAGTAGTTTGGGATGCGTTTTTCCTGTCTTTGAACATCAACAGTGTAAAAAGGCATTATTCCTTTTCGTGGCCACTCTCACTCTGATCTAAGAGGCTTGAGAATAAAAAACAGAATTGAGATTAAGAATTAGTTTATGTAGATTTATACAGTGATATTTGCTATGTCTTTAGGATAGTAAGCCTTCGGTGAAGAAAGTAGAAGCTTAAAAACGATGGTAAGATAAGAATTTTAAGGAACTTTCAATTTATTCAGATTGTCATGATAAACACAGATGGATCAATGCCATATATAGAAAATCACATATCCGAGTCCCACAACTGAGTACTGGATTTTTCCTGAAGGATAAGTCCTTTGGGTGGGTGAATAGTCAAAAAGGAAGATTTTAGATCTTTGAGATGTGGATACAATTTGAAGTAGAGCAGAGAAGGATTTAACAGGAAATAGCATTAATACATAACAGTAATAATACAATATTATTCCATGATGCTTTTTTCTACACATTAAAAAACATAGTGGTGAAACTCTATAGAGTTTTAGGGATGAAATTAGCCATTACTGGTTTATTAGGTGTGAGTATATCCTTTTTGTTGTTGTTGTTAAAGAATGTAGAAGAAAGAGTCATTACTCTTTAAAAATAGTTGTCAAATAATCTGACATCTTTGGGTACCAATTTGCCTGTTCTTTTATGAAGATCTCACTGGTAAACTGTTTTGCCTCAAATGTTGGTGTTAATATGGTATCAAAGATCTTGTTGGTTAGACAGAGACTGGAATATGTAGTAAAGAGCCTTTGATTTGGAAACAAAACTCATTGCTGCTTAAGCTATGTTCTCTTTTAGTTTAGACTGATTATAACTTTGAACATGTTTGTAGTGTTTCATTTTACAATTTGAAGTAATCAGACTGCTAATGGGTTGGATATATGCATATATTATTTGTTTAATAAATGTAATTTATTTAATTTAAAATATTTGATAAATATAATTATGTGTCTGTATATATATGTGTGTATTTAACTATATATAAAATTATATGTATATATAAATTTATTTACTTATTGCTAAGCCTTGTGAGTAGATATGTCTCTCACAGAGGACCCAGTTAAGATGAGTTATTCTTTCTGTGCCCTGGACTCAGTGATTGGACTCTTAGGTGGGAAGTTAGGTCAGTATTATGGCTGTGGATTGGGAAACAGCCATGATCTTTCTTATGAGGTCATACAGAGGAATAAATTAAGCTTAAGTTTAATTTTGAGAAGTTTGAAAATCCACTGGAAACGATCCATTTGGGGACTGATGAAAACAGAAGTCACAGAATTAACAATTACCTGCAAAATATTTTTGTTTTTAAATGTTTTCCGCCTTTTAAATGGCTTATCCTTGTGAAGTTCTGTAGTTTATTGCTCTAGGAAATCCTACCAAGTATTTTTTGGTGAATAAGTCCATGCACATAAAATTCATCACTAGAACAAATTATAGAGAATAATCTCTGGAGTATTTCCCAAGTTCTAAAGTTGTGAATGAATGAAATTTCACAGTTCATTCAATCGTAGCAATAGCTGTACTTTAGCTTCTTTATACAACAGTCTGTGTCCCTAAACTCAAGGATATTTACCAAATGCTAAAATGTTTTTTTTTTTTAATTTTTCTTGCCTTAAGCATGGTGACTTAGCATGTTACTGAAGGAGCAGAATGGTTCTGAGAAAATAAAGATAACCAATAACCATCTTTCACTGTCTCTGTTTTCAGGGCATTAAAACCGTTCAAGATTCAGGGAATAGCTGATAGGAAACTCACACACCTTAAAGTAATAAATAGATAATGTGCCTCAGCCAATAGTGAAGGAAATAGATAATAAAGCAGTAGCTTTCATTGTTACCTGGATTCGTCTTTTTCCACCCTTACTTTTCTGAGGATCTCAGGTGTTTACATCAAAATGTAGTAGAAGAGAAATGCAAGTTTGAGCAAAACATATTTTCCCAAATTAAACTACAGATCCTTCTATAGATCTAGTTCCCGAAAAATTTCATGGGCGATTTTTGAGAATTAGAAGGGTAAAATTCCAGTAGGCTTCTGATTCAGTTCTGATTGAAATGTGCATAACCGACATCAAGCTAAAAATAAAAGATGAGTAAACAACATATAGTACTTTCTTCTTTTTTTAAAAAAAACTTTTAAATGTATTTACTTTATTAAGACTTTATTTTTTTAGAGCAGATTTAGGTTCACAACAAAATTGAAGTGAAGGCACAGAGATTTCCCAAATATCCCCTGTCTCCACACATGCATTGTGTCCCCCGTTATCAACATCCCCCACTAGAGTGGTACATTTATTCCAACTGATGCATCCGCATTGACACATCATAATACCCCCAAAGTCCATAGTTTATTATATGGCTCACTCTCAGTGTTGTACATTCTACAGGTTTGGACAAATACATAATGACATATATCCATCATCATGGTATTATACAGGGTATTTTTATTGTCCTAAAAATCCTCCATGCTCTACTTATTCAGTCCTCCCCCAAACCCAACCTTGTGGGTACTAGTTTTTTTAAAGAACTTATTTCCTTTTTTTTTCCCTTTCTGATTTCAGAAATAATATGAATATTAGAGAAATTTCAGAAAAATCTAAAAATTATACAGGAGAAAATTAAAATTATCCTGAATGCCCAACAGAAAAAGATATGTTAAACATTTTGCTATTTTTCCTTTTAGTCTTTGTATGCATATTTTTAGCACAGGTGAAGTCATATAAAATTATGAAATTATATGCAGGGATATTTTCTCCTTTCTTGAAGGGTATTAGATCATAATGATTATGTAGATCTGCTGTAAGTTCCCCTAATGTTGGACATTCTATTAATTTACAAATTTTTGTGGTTGTTATATATCACTAAAACTTTTAGAATAGCTTTGGCAATAAAAATAGCTAAAAGAGATTTTTACTCTCTGCCAATTACTCATTAAGTATATTTATTTATATTGAATCTTCTAATGCCCAAAGCAGATATATGAGAGAGAGACTATTGTTATGCCATTTTACAGATAAGAAAACGGAGGCCAGAGATAAGTCACTTGCCCAAGGTCACTTGACTTGTAAGTGAAGTGAGTCTTTGATGCCAGGCATTTTAGTGCTAGAGCCCAGGCATTGAATCACTCAGCTCTCTGACTTTTCCTAACTTGTTTTGTTGTTGTTTACATTTTCTTAGAAGTCAAGAGTGTAAAAGTTTTAGAGTTTTCAATTCATAGTTAACAGTCTTCCAGAGAGTTTTTACAAATTTTTACTCCCAGCAGCAGTATATATAGATACTGTTTCTTTTTTTTCCTTTAAGTATGATTAACATACAGTGTTATATTAGGTCAGATGGGCAATATAATTATTCAACAATTTTATACCTTTCTCAGTGTTCATCAAGATAAGTGTACTCTTAATCTCCTTGATCTATTTCATCCATCCCTCCACCCTCCTCCCCTCCCGTAACCACCAGTTCTCTGTATTGAAAGAGTCTTTTCTTTTGTTTGTCTCTCTTATTTATTTTCTTTGTTCATTTGTTTTGTTTCTTAAATTCCACATGTGAGTGAAATCATATGGTATTTGTCTTTCTCTGCCTGACTCCACTTAGCATCATACTCTCTAGCTCTATCCATGTCCTTGCAAATGGCAACATTTCATTCTTTTTATGGCTGAGTAATATTCCATTGCATATGTATGCCACATCTTCTTTATCCATTCATATACCAGACACTGTTTTTTTTTTAAATTTTATATGAAGCTAATAAATCTTTTTAATTTTGTATTTATTATTATTTTGTGGTAGCAGTCATTGTTTTCGTGGGTTGCACTCAATTTTGGGCATCAGTCTCGAGGCAGAATTAATAGTGAATCAGTTAGACCTTGAAATTTGCACTGTCCAAATAAATAGGTGCTACAGGATTCCTTTTGGCCTATTTAGTATTACAAAAAATGTTAATAAGAATCTTACTTAGCTTTTTTATATTATGACAGCAAATAAAGGAGCACCTAATATGGGTGCTTGCTGTTATTGAGTATTGTGTATAGCCATTTCAAATGAATTTAAAAGAATTTGGGAAACTTACTTTCTTTTGATGCTACCAAATTGTCTTGGAAGGGGGATAGTATCCCTAAATTTTTTGAGATGTTTAGGGTTTCATAGCTTTCTGTGATGACTGATAAAGAGAAAAGCTTGTTGAACTCTCTACCAGGCACAGACTTACTGAGCTGACTAACAAGGGCGTGTATATCTTTTTAATTAGAGTTTTCATATTGTTTTTAGTAATAGCAATTGCCAGGCACCCCCTCTTCCTGTGTACATAAGGGATACAACAAACAACCTTTTTCTAAAATCTTTGTTTTTTTCTAGTATAATATGGATAGAAATTTTTTCATTATATGCAAAGTTAGTTCTTTTTTTTTTTTTTAAAGATTTTATTTATTTGAGAGAGAGAGAATGAGATACAGAGACCACGAGAGGGAAGAGGGCAGAGGGAGAAGCAGACCCCCCGCTGAGCAGGGAGCCCGACGAGGGACTCGATCCCGGGACTCCAGGATCATGACCTGAGCCGAAGGCAGTCGCTTAACCAACTGAGCCACCCAGGCGCCCTGCAAAATTAGTTCTTTAGGATGAACTGCTTTAGACTAAAGTTTCCCCTAAGACCCGAGAACCCAGAGTAAGCACTTCTTGGGCTCTAAGTAAGAGCCAGAAAGTAACATTAATTAAAAGGAGGTAATGGACATATCTAAGCAATGTCCAGGCAAAGCAGGCTCACAAGGCATCCTGTCAACTCGGGACGGATATTGCCTTATTTGCTATGTACGCTGTTTTGTTTTTGAGAATGGAAGGACCTGGCAGATTCCAAAGGAATTCAGCTTTTAGACTCCACTTTAGGTAAAAACATTACCATTGTTAAGACAGAACTTATATTTATGGCCTTTGTCTTCCCCCTTGCTTTGCAAATGCTACTTCAAGTTGGTGTTTGGGATAAATGTTTACTTGTAGAATAACTGAAGGGAGGCACATTACATACCTATGCGCAGTGAGTCAGTTATTATGGTGCTTGGCACATTATAAATAGCTTCTCAGCAACAGATAATATATGCCATACTTGCTTGGAGAAAGCAAATTTGATGATTTCCAACAGATTTTCTTCTCTAGTACTACATGAAAGCGAACAGATATGTTGGCGTTTCTTTGCCTCTTGCCTAGTATCAAATCTTATCCTAAAATTTCCAACTATATTCATGCTGCAGAAAAATACCAAGTTAAATATATATACATATATATATATAATCAGTTACCTCCTAGTAGCAGTGGTTCTTAATTTTTTCCTCCATATCACAGAACTCTCTGAAAGTTTGACACAATCATGGATATTTCTCCTGGAACAAAAGCTCATATGAAAATAAGGTTTTGCAAATACTGAGAGAATCATGGGGAGGTGAGAATAACTCAGGTGAAGAGACAAAACAAATGACTGCTTGTGTGTTTTGTTTTGGTTTTTCATTTTCAGGTAGTTATTTGAAACCTAGTTCCATAATATTCAAGATCAAAAGTCCTGCCTCTACAAAAAGGAGAAAGAGAGGGGGCACCTGGGTGGCTCAGTCAGTTAAGCGTCCAACTCTTGGTTTAGGCTCAGGTCATGATCTCAGGGTCATGATTTCAGGGTCATGAGATCGAGCCCTGCATCCACCTCCACACTGGGTTGGAGCTGCTTAAGATTCTCTCTCTCCCTCGCCCCCCGCTCCCCCCCCCCCCCCCCCCCCCGCAAAAAAAAAAAAAAAAAAAAAACAGGAAGGAAAAGAAGAAATCCCGATGGCTGTAATTTGATGGCTTCCATGCCCAGTGGGTAGCTCATCAGCAGTTTCCTTCTGATACACACACACACACACACACACACACTTCACTACTGTCCCCAGACTATATAGAATGCTCATGTGTCTAAAGGTTAACTCTCACATTTTTTTTTTTAATGGTAAGTGCTAGAGTACATCATCCATAGGACAAAATGTTTTCAGAGCTTATTATAGATTAGGCATATGCTTTTCTTAAAACTGCTCCCAGAACAGCATTTTTCCTTGTTTGCTTTCACGTTTTCCCATATGACATTAATTCACGAAATAAGATTTATTGAAGTATTGGTATGTGTAGGACACAGTGCTGAAGACCATAAAGGATACAATCATGAATCAGCTCAAGGGTCTGGCCCTGAGGAAAGTCATTTGCCCTAGGGTGCCCCCTCTACGGGGGTGAAAGAGGCTCTCGAAAGCAATGTGGAATGTGTAAAGACCCATCATGCTACCCTGAGAATGCAAATATGGGAGGGAAATTCATGTTTCTTTCCATTTCAATTGATTTCTCTGTGCTTAGGAAACACGCTTAGTAAAACATAGGCTAATTCCTATAAGGATACATCAGAGGGATGTGAGGGCAGGCCTTTGAAAAGCACTTCAAACAGTTCCCGTGAATAGAGTGAGCACTTTTATGTGTCTATAATTATTGCTACTATCCTTTGAATTTGTCTGAGCCTCTTTATTCATTTACTCAACAAATAATTGTCCGGATCCTCCTGTATGACACTTTCCTAGTTGCTGGGCCTGTAGTGACCAACAAAATTCCCTCAAGGAGCTGACACGGTGCGTGGGGAGGACCTGACGCAGACAGACTAACATAATAATTGTCAAATTACGTCAAATCCTAGAAAGTGCTAGAACACAATAGAAGATTATAATGGGGGACGCAGTCATGGGGGAGGAGGTGCAGTTAGCCTTGACTAAGAAAGAGACATGGCGATGTCAGAGGAAAAGCTTGAAAGTGAAGGAGTGTCCTGTATGGATGTCTGGGAGAGCACTTTCCCAGGCAGAGGGAACAGCAGTGTCCTGCGTCTTTGCAGAAGAGCCAGGAGGCCAGCGTGGCAGGAGTGGATGAGCCGGGGCCCCGAGGACACAGGGTGACCTGTCTAAGGATTATAACTCCTAGAGTAACATGGGAGCTTCGCAGGGATGCCAGGGTGGCTCAGTCATAAGGTTAAGCGTCTGCCTTTGGCTCAGGTCATGAACCCAGGGTCCTGGGATGGGAGTCCCACATTGCTTCTCCCTCTCCCTCTGTCCCTCCCCCTGTTCATGCTCACACTCTCTCTCAAAATAAATAAATTCAAAAAAAAGTATAAAAAAAAAAAAGATGGGGGCTTTGCAGTTTTGAGCAGAGGAGTGACTGGATCCGATCTATTTCCATCTTTTCCTCTCTACCTTTCATCTGTAGTCGGGGCGTTCTCAAACACCGCTCTTTGGGCAGAAAATTCTCTGTTGTTAAAGGCTGTCCCATGCACTGTAGGATCTTCAGCAGCATCCCTGGCCTCTACTAACTAGATGCCAGTAGCCACCCAGTATGTCGGTGTGAGAACTAAAAATGTCTCTAAGATGTTACCGGATGTCCCCTGGGAGAGAGGGGACGCATGGTGGTCGAGAATCGTTGCTCTGTGTAACTAAATATTGCTTTCTTCACCCACAGTTTTATTTACTTAGGCTTTTATTTGGTGTTTATCCATCAGGCAATGGGATTTTGTGTTTCTTTTCTATCTCGGATTCTCTCTCTTTAAACAAACCATTATTTGTGTTTTTTTCCCCACATTTACCTGATTCTATTTTCCTTCACTGAACCTACTTTTAAAAGGTACCTTCTCATTTCCATTCAGCACTTCGCCCATTTCCTTTTCCATTTTTCACAATGAAAAAATGAAACTGACCCATTTCAAGGAATTTAAGTGCAGGCCTATTTTACAATTTGGGGAAAAGAAGGGAGACTCAGCAGGGATGATGGCAGTGACCGAGGCTAAGTGACTGTGTTCTCTTGCCAGTCATGGTTCCCGAGGGAGGTCAGCGGCAACCCTGCCTGGAAGGAAGGGGCTCTCCATCTCACCTGCCAATCTGTCTTACCTTCCTCCTGCATCTGCCACGTGTGTAGAGATAGGAGAGGTTCAAATGGTGTCTCAGCTCTGGGGGATGGCACAAGCTATTGAGCAAATACGGTGATGGTGATGATAATGAACATGACTGACATCTGTTCATGTACCAGGAGCTGTTCTGAGTTAACTCATGGGATCACCCCTGTTAGTTAGCCTGGGAGGTTATTATAAGGTTATTATGAGGTTGCTCTCTGTATGGGGAAGCTAAGACAGAGAGGGTCACTAATATGGAGGGCACGTGGTGGAGTTGGACTTTGGATATTTCTCCCTGTAAACCGTGGTCCCTAATCAGCTTCCCAGTTGCCAGCAGCAACATAGTTGCTCTCTTGTTTTCTGGGTTTTTAACTTCAGCATCCTCTGTTTTTCCTCTCCCCCCTCCTCTCCATTCTCTACTTCATCTGTCACTTTCCCCTTTCCTGTTCTTCCCTTCTTTCTCCCCCTCTTCCTGTCTTCCACATTTTTTCTTCTCCTCTTTTTCCTTTTGCTTTCTTATCAGCTTCTTTGATATGCCCCGATATCATCTTCAGCTATTCAGCAATTTTCTTTAAACGCCCACTCTCTTCTCCACAAGGCAATGGAAATAAAACGGTGAACAACTCGAGCATGGCCCCTCCCATCGGGAACCTACATGCTAGGGTGGGGACATCGTTCACATAAAGGCAGATATAATATTTATGAAGGAGCATTAAGGACTCAGAAAGCAAAGTGCATGATGCAACAAGAGTATAACGTCACTGATAAGTCTTGCATATTCTTGCTAAACAGGGGATATCATATTCGCTGCCTTTTTCCTTCCCACTGCCACCTCTGTAATCCTTTTGCCATAAACTTCACAGATGATGTTTTAATAGCCCTACAGCTGATCTCTCTCCTTTGTTCTCTGCCAGTTTATTCTCTAAACACAGCCAGATTAATCTTCTTAATGCACTGCTTTCTTCAGGCCCCTCCCCTGCCTAAAAGATCATATACTAGCCTCCTGATATGTAAAATGTCAAATGAACAAACCCAGCCTCCCAGCTTGCATCTGGGGCCCCATTTTTCCTCTTTGACTTTATCTTTGTCTTCCCTTCAGTGAGTAACCTGGAGACCATCCCGGACAATCTTTGACACCATCTCAGTTTTTTATCCTGACTTGCACTCTGAAGTCCTCATATATCTCGTTCCTGTGCCTCTGCCTTGGATTTGCTTCTGTTGCTTAACAACTGTTCTTTATTTGTGCCTTCTTAAAGACATCAGTATCCTTTCTCTGGTAGCTGCTAACCATGTCATCGTCAATAAAACATTTTTAAAGTCTCATTCTTGTTACCTGGTGAGGAATTTGAACTTGAGGATCCATTTCCCAGTAATACATATTAAAGGTGCTAAGGGCTGAAAGTTAGTCATTCCGCGTATGTAGGAGAGCCTGTCTTTTATCATCTACTGAAGAAAATCACTGACAATCCTCCCCATCTCTTCTATACCTTCACTTTTTCACTCTGGCCCAGATGATGCCCTTCAGTATACAAATGAAAATAAAGATAATAGCAAAATCCTCTCTTGACCCGACTTCGCCTGAAAATTACCATCCTACTTCCTAGCTCTCCTTTACAAAACCCTTAAGAGTCGTCTCTATTGCGGGGCGCCTGGGTGGCTCAGTCATTAAGCGTCTGCCTTCGGCTCAGGTCATGATCCCAGGGCCCTGGCATCGAGCCCCGCATCGAGCCCCGCATTGGGCTCCCTGCTCCGCGGGAAGCCTGCTTCTCCCTCTCCCACTCCCCCTGCTTGTGTTCCCTCTCTCGCTGTGTCTCTCTCTGTCAAATAAATAAATAAAATCTTAAAAAAAAAAAGTCATCTCTATTGCTATCACCTATTACCTATTCTTTTCTTTCTTTTTTTTAGGAAAGCTAGAAGAGCTATATGGTTTATTTAACTCATATGGTTTTTTATTATTATTATGTTATGTTAATCACCATACATTTCATCATTAGTTTTTGATGTAGTGTTCTTTTCTAAACCCACTCCAATCAGAATGTGTGCTCTAACTATTAGGCCAGACCTGCCTCTGTCAGTGACTCCTTATTTAATCATAGTTGGTTTGGAAACCTCATTTTATTTACTCTCTTGGCAGCATTTGAGCGTCTCTAATAATCTTTCTTCACTTGGCTTGAAGAATAGTATGCTTTTCTCCCCTGATTTTTCCTCCTCTGTTACCTTTACTCAGTCCTCCTCTCAGATGTCTGAACTCAAATTTTGATCCTCTTTTGAAAAAAGAAAATATTTACACTGTTCTCGGTGTTCATGTTCATTCTTGTGGTTCAATTCCACTGATAGGTCCATCACTTCCAGATTTGTATCATCAGCCCAGGACATTTCTTCTGAGGTCTTCTCCACAGAAGAAACATCTCTGTTTGGCTGCCTGAAAGATATCTTCCACTTACCATGCCCCATACTGGACCCTGATCTCCTTCCTCCCTCAAAACCTAATACCTTGTAGCCTTTCCCACGTCAGTGGATGGTGTTTCCATCCTTCCAGACCCCGGAGTCATCATTAACTTCTCATGCTCTCATGCATTACCTGCAATTCATTGAAAAGTCTGGTCGGTTCTGTCTTTAACCTGTTTCCAGAATCTGACCGATTCTTCTTGCCTGCTGCCCCCCTTGCCCAAGCCAACATCCCCCTCTCCTTTGGATTGCTACAGATGACTTCCTGGTCTTCTCTTTTGCCTCCTTCAGCCCTTTTCCCACTCACGGTCAGGGTCAAGCTGGATCACATCACTCTTCTCAAATCCCCTGAGCGACTCCCCATTTCCCTCAGAGTCACAGTGCTTACTGAGTGGTTCTGAGGCTCACAACATTTCCTTCCTCGCCTGGTCCCCCTCCGCCTTCCTTTTTTGCTGCTTTCTTTCTGACTCTCCTTGCTTCAGCTGCAGTAATCGTGCTGTTCCAGGAACGAAGGTGCCGAGCATATTCGCACGGCCCACTCCAATTCTGTGCGGACCCTTCCACCTCATTCAGGATTTACTGCACTGTCACCCTACCACAGCCTCTTCTGGCAACACCGTCCGTGTTTATGTGGTCTGCCATTCTCTATCCTTCTTTCCCTGTTAAGCCTTTTCTCCTCTTCATAATACTTAGCAGCTTCTGTAGTACTGAACCATTTATTTCTAGTGATTATTATAGAGTGTCAGCTTCTGGAGGTCCATGACATTTGTTTTATTCCCTTATGCATCTCAGGTTCCTAGAGTAGGAGTTGTCATGTGAGATGGGCTCATTAAACAAATAAATGAATGACTGGATCTCTTCCAACTCTTGTTCCATCAGCGTTCTCAGGGGTCAAATGATCACCTTTACTTTCTACTGCATATCCACTAGTTACAGAGAAGGAGCATATAGTAGATGCTTATTAAACATTTTCTACGTGGATTTTTGAATCTTGTTTTAGTGTGCAGGTTGGCTGGAGGGAGGGCTTCTTTCCCCTACTTCGATTTCATTATCTACTTATCTTCATTAAATGCATTTCATTAAACTCAATCCCTATTCTTATTCTTTGAAATGAACAAAGGCTCTCTCTGTAATACCTGAGACATTGAAAGCTTACTGTGTGTGAGGCAGAGGGTTTAAAAAATATTAATTCATTAAGTCCTCATGTTTTTGCTCCCCCAACCATCGGTTCCCATGTTATCCCTCCCATATGGAAATTCTGGAGACAGCCTGTCTATACAAACCCTAAATGTAGCGTAACCTCAGGGCTTCACCTTGAGACAAAAGTCTGGCTCTGATTTAAAAGTGCCCATTATCCCCTTAGGCTCAGGCATGTCATTTTAACCTCTTCAAAGCACTTAAGATATAATTCTACTCTCTTCTAATAGAATATGTAGACTAAAATAAGGAAAATGTATGTCCACTTTTAAATGCATTCACTTTGTTTTGCTACTTCTTGTCTATTATGTACCTTTCTTGCCAATAGGCATAAATTTTAAATTAACTGGAAAATGACATATAAAAAGGATATTGGATACTGTTTAAAAAGTTTTAATCATTCCACCATGTCCATAAGAAGTAAGCAAGCAGTTTGTTGCAAAGACCCAATATTATGTAAAGCACTGAAGAACTAGGTAATATCAGTATGTGGCTTCTTTTTCTTTTACGTACTCCCTCTAGTGTTAAAAAATATGAGTACTTAAAATTAGCCTGTTGAGATACTAAAGAACAGACATTAATGTAGAAAGAGGGCCTTCTTAACCTGATGTTGTTGTTGTTGTTGTTATGTTGCTCAGGAGATAATATTGTCAGGTTACTGAACTTCCGACTTATTATATGAAAAACATATTCTCGCTCCCCTTTTCCTGCGGGGATCTGGTCCTGTCTGCTTTTTGTATGTATATTTTTAATCTGTCCTCTTCAGTAAGGGAGAATATTGGGGTTCTTGGCTTCTGTCTTTATTTATTTTTTTAAGATTCTATTTATTTATTTGAGAGAGAGAGAGAGAGTGGGGGAGGGGCAGAGGGGGAGAATCTCAAGCAGACTCCCTGCTGCGTGTGGAGCCTGATGTGGGGCTCAATCCCATGACCCTGAGATCATGACCTGAGCTGAAATCAAGAGTCTGACACTTAAGTGACTGAGCCACCTGTGCACCCCTTGGCTTCTGTCTTTAAAGACATTACCATATTACAAATTTTTCTTCAATTTTAAAACTAAAATCTAGATTTTAGTTGGGCAATTTGGATTTGAACAGAAACCTTTTCACATGCTAAATATATTCAAAGTGAAAAAAAACTATATGAACTAGAGAAATGTGTTTCAACATGGAAGTTAAAATATTTAAATGATTGACATCATTTTTCTTTGATATATTGAAACATTATTTAAATGCATTGTTTTCAGACTACCTTAAGAAATAACCAGTATATCCCTAGGATTAACAAATAAGTAAAAAGAAGTAATATATATTATTGTCATTTAAAATAGAGTATTAATAATTGCTTGGTGTATATAGAAGACACTTTTAAATTGTAAAGTTAAATAATTATTAGTATTTATCAATTTTTAAAAATCAGAGACTGTTGTTCAAAGTTAATTTTTCCCAACATCATATAATTATGTTACTTATATTTGATTAATGCCCTACAGTCTTTAAACTACTTTGATGCTCACTGTTTCAGTTGTTCATCATCTTACAACATAAAAAAGTAGAAAGAATAAATTACTTTCAATGACTCTTAGAGATACTATTTTCTAAATTCTGTCTACTCCATGGAATTTCTATTCAGTACTTAAACCTTATTCATAACAGGCTACCTTGTATGCCCTTGGGGACTTACATTTCTTAAATAAGGAGAATAATATGGCGCAATACACCCTACAGACGGTGTGCACCATCTACTTCCTGAAGTCACGAATGCTCATAATGTCTAATGAATTCTATTACTCACTGACAGCCTCTTAGGGTTACCTGGGTTCTCATATTCTCTGTATTGAATATTGGGCTGGCCAATAACACTTCTAGGGTATTTTCGGTAGGGGTGTGGGGGGGAGGGATAGTTATCGAAAAACTACCCAATTCTTACTCATAATGCCTTTCTTTTTGTCTTTCTACTAAAAAGGGGTTATATCTTGTATATTGATAACATTCCCTAACAGAGTAAACTCCTTTATTGTCATATTTAGCTCCTTCTTAGATTTGAAATGTTTCTAACCATATGCTATTCTTATTAGTTCCTGATCATGTGTCTTCTTTCCTCAGGAAAATTGATAAAGAAAAAGAGATTTACTGAAAAAGCACTGATACCTGAGTAGAGTTGCAGAGAGAAAAGAAAAATAGAACAATAGAATGGAAAATGTAACAATAAGCTCATGTTATTTAGAGTTAGATTACTATTGTCATAATGTTTAGTGAACCTGAAGATAGGCTATTATTTACTAAGTTGACACAAAGTGATGATTTTTTTTAATTTTATTTTTTTGTGATGATTGTTTTAAATTATGAGGAAAGGTAAACCAGCTGAGTACTTTTTAGTCATAAACTTTGATCTCATTTGCAATTATAAAATTGTCTTATTTTACTCTCTTTACCAACAGTAAATGTATGAGGAGTGATTGAATTCATGTCTTCAAAAGTCCTCCTCTATGCCACGCTGGATAGTACTCCTCAACTTGGCATTGACCTCAAGTACTTTCAGACCATAAAGTACATGGCAGACAGCACTTTGGCTGACTTACTTCCCTTTGGTATTCATTAATTTTCAAACTAAACACACTTTACCAGCATCTTAAAACATATCATTACAGATACTGGTTCCATTATTAGCATAGGAGAAGTATTTAGTACGCATGTATGCATTATAAAATTCTGTAGGAAGTCTTTGAGAGTCTGTTTTTTGAAAGTAAAGATAAAAATAATAATATATTAATATTGTTCCTATAAGTTATAGAAAGCATATTACTTTTATAATGGAGGTGGGTAGTGATGCATTAATGTGGCTAGGAGTATAATTTAGAAATCAGATGTTTCTTTAAATTTCAGAAAACTTCTTAGCAGCAGGGTTGCTTCAATGAACAGAACTTGGCTAGTGATTAAGAGAAGTTTAAATTTATGGAATTAAGTGAAATTTATTTCAGTTTGCCTAGAATATCTCTTTTCCAAAATAAATTTTGAAATGGTTTAATGATTATACTCAAATAGGTTTCCATTACTAAAGAGAACCAAGAAATATCCATATTTGATTAAATATCTGATCTGTCATTCTAACAAAAAGTGAGTAATGGCTCATTTTTTTGTTGCCATAACTGCTGTAATTTTAGTATATTTTAAAATGAAATTTAGCAGGGGAATGGAAATTACAGATATAATTATCTAATAAGAAAATTGCCATCTTTTTCTTAATGAGCATATTCCCCACTGGGCATTTTCTTCCTTTCAATCTGACATATGCTCTAGGAGAATAAGGACCTTGTGTGTATTTTATATTACTTTACCCTCTTAGTTTAGAGCAGTGCCTATCACATAGTAGCCTAGCAAGTATATTTAATGAATATCTATGAAAGTAAAATGTATCATTTGTGTCTTGACAAGTATAGATAGTGATAAAGAGTGAATAAGGAATTTTCAATGTCTGAACATCTGTAAGTCTTATATCAAGTCTCTTTGCATTGCTCTCATTATTTCAGAATCCAACTCTTATACTGGTTAAGATAGGTTAAATTATACAGCAATAATAAATTAACCCTGAAATCTCAGGGTTAACTCAATCTCAGGTTAACTCAACAAAGGTTTATTTTTCCAACACACTGCACTCTCCTTTGCAAGTTGGGGTGGGGAGATGGAGCCTGCTCCAGAGAGGTGCTCAGGGACCCAGGCTCTCGTGATCCTGCTCTCTCAATGCATGGTTTCCAGGCAAAAAAAGAACGCAAGGAGAATTTACTACATTTAGTCTGCAAGTGACACAGATTGCCTGTGCATACGAAACTGGAGTAAAAACCTAAATGTAAGGGAAATGAAGTCTTATTATAAACCCATGGTGAAGAAAATCAGTTAGGATTTGATGAGCCCATTGTTGTCTTAGACACAAGTTGACTCTCTTCAGATGCTTGTTTTTCAAAATAGGGTTTATGGAATGCTCATTTCATTGGATAAGTTTTACACACACAAACACACACACACACACACACACTCTTACATATAGGGAGGACTTGTCAAATTCAATACATTTGGCATTATTTCCGAAACTTACTGGAGTGAGGATTCTGCTTTTTGGAGACCATCTGTCAGGACTAGTATTCTGTGGTGCAATTTTAGAAAACACTGTTCTTGATTGAATAGATTGAATAAATGGCAAGATCTGTCATGAAAAGAAGAAACTCATTTAATGGAATCTTTACCCTACAATAAATTCATGGACACATCACTTTCGATTGTGCTTGTCAATAAAACTTAAATAGAACAATAATACATTATTTAGCTTTTTGTGAAAGCAAATTTCTGATGACCTCAAGTGTCAGAGCATAGCTGAGGACCTGAAATTAAGAGAGAAAAGAAATGCATGTAATTGACTTAAGTGATTCTTAACTAATTTGTGCAAAGATCATGCACTAAAAAAATTTATTTTCTTTCAGTTAATTCCAGCTTGTTCTTAGTTGGCACAAAATATTAACATGAGATTGTTTTCAGCCCATAGCAAGTTATAGCTACCAAGTTAGAATGGGTTGCAGGTTTTCTTTTCCCGCTAGAGACTTGTAAACTGGTGGTAGTGTGAAACAGAAGCATAAAGCCCAACAATTAGGAAAAACCCAAAATGCCTATTAAAAATGAACAAATGTACAACAACTAACCATATTTTTAGTAGGAGAAAATATCTCTATTCCACAATTATTCAAGTTCTCCAAATAAACTTAAATTACCAGTAGCATACTCTGTTTTAAAAAGGCAAATACATAAAGCATTTTAAATAGTTTTTAATTCCAAGTGTGCAAGGTGAAAAACAATGAATTTTCCTTCCTGAAAACTGTAAACTTCAGAAATAGGAGATTGTCAAAGCACGTCTTCACTTCTGTTGATATAAATTAGAAGATAATGCTATAATACTGTTTTGAATTTCTAGAATAAAACGTGTCATATAGATTTTTATTTCTCATTTTCTTTCTTAATAACATCGCAGTAATGCACTTCTACTAATTTGCAGTTACAATGAAATCTTAATTAACTTGCTAAACTGTTATATTTTAGGATAATTTTTAGCCCACTTAGAAGAATAGATTTAAAAATGTTTCTCGTATCTTGTATAATAACTGCACTTTTGTAACAGTTTGCGTCACGGTTTTCTTTAAATTGTTTTTCCATAGTTCCCGAAAAAGTATTGTGATAAATACTGATTATCCTCAGTTTGAGGCATGTTATTAGTCAAAAATTATAAAAGGACAATGCACCTAATTGGGTATACTTTTCATCATATGTTTGTTGAAGATGCATTTTGAATGATGGCAAATGCCAACGTAAAGTAGGCATTAACAGGATTATTTACGAGCTTATAGCATTTGCTGTTTGTACCTGCTGTGGATTTCCTAAAGTTCTGTTAAATGAAGGCAGTGATGTATCACGCAAAGTATAGACCAACGGCAGTGAAATTGTTCATTGTGAGTTACTAGTGAACCTTTTGTATATGTTGGTATAAACCAGGTCTAGAATTAGTTTTTAAAGCTTTCCACTGTCACATTGAGTTTAGCCTGAGAAGTCATTCAAAAAGAGTGGAAAATAACTAGGTCCCATGATTAATTTTCCTGGAAATCTCTTTGCTTGAAAATGCATTAGAAATACTGAAGAGAGGCGCCTGGGTGACATAGTCAGATGGGCGTCCAACTCTTGGTTTCGGCTCAGGTCGTGATCTCAGGGTCCTGAGATGGAGCCCCGAATCGGTCTCCATGCTCAGCTGGAGTCTGCTTGGGACTCTCTCTCCCTCTGCCCCTCCCTGCTGTGCACGCTCTCTCTCTCTCTCTCTCAAATGAATAAATATATGTGCTGCCGAAGCGAGCACTCTCAAATGAATAAATAAATAAATCTTTAAAAAAATAGGAATACTGAAGAGTATTTTCTCTTCTTGCATATTTTGTATTAACTTAGCTATAAGACCTAAGGCACACACTCTTTACTTTTATTTTTATTAATTTTCTTTCTTTACCTGTCGGCAAGTATAAGGGAATGGTGTTACTTTCAAGATCAGAAAGCCTTGATAGCAAAATCCCATAGGAATGTCTGATTCCAATCAGCGAGCTGGAATGACACAATTCCCAGTGTACATGGTATTACAAAAAATGAAAATGGAATTGACAAATTATTCAGCTTTATTTTTAATTCATGTGTGGAAAACACACTGTGTTCAGTTTTCTAAGGTTCATTTTTGGAAGTACTGTTGGTTTTTGTTTGTTTGATTTTTTTTTTAGTTGAGATAAACAAAAAGCCTACTGATTGTGTTAAGAGCCCTTTATCCCTTAACTGTTACACTTTTTCCTTATGTGTTGTTTTACCAAAGTCTTCAATAAGTAACATTTTTTAAAAATCTAAAATATGGGCGCCTGGGTGGCTCAGTCGGTTAGGCGTCTGCCTTCAGCTCAGGTCATGATTCCAAGGTCCTCGAGTCAGGCTCCCTGCTCAGCAGGGAGTCTGCTTCTCCCTCTGCCCCTCCTCCCACTCATTCTCTCAGTCAGTCAGTCTCTCTCTCTCTCTCAAATAAATAAAATCTTAAAAAAAATAAAAATCTAAAATGTGTTCATTGGGATGGTTTCCCAGTCATCTTGACTGAGGGTGCTTTTAGTGCTCCTGCAGGAGTCTCCTTCTGTAAGCCTTGCTCTTCCTCCTCTGGGCTGGCAGAGGACAGTAGACCAGCCAACACACAAAACTACTGCTTGTGCATGGCTGAAGTCAGTTGTGTTTTTATAGCATCCTGGGCACTTCACATCCACAAAGTAGGAACTGGGGCTCTACACTGGGTGCTGCTTTTATGTTTCCTCTTCTCCTCTTCCAGAGAGGGATGGAGGAGGTCCTTCTTGAAAGCATAGTCTTATGAGGAGGTCCTCACCACCAGAAAGCCGTTTATTTTCATTTAAGCTTTTTGTTTTGAGATAACTTTAGATTTGCGTGCAGTGTAAGAAATAATTCAGAGATATCCCATGTACTTTTACTCAGTTTGCCTCAGTGGTAATATCTTGAACAAGTCTAGTGCAATATCATGACCAGGATGTTGACATTGATACAGTCAAGATTTGGAATACTTCCATCACCACAAAGATCTCTCTATAGCCCCACCCACTACCCTACTGCCCCAACCCCTGCCAATCGCTAGTCTGTTCTCCACTTCTACTATATGCCGTTTCGAGATTGTTACATAAATGGAATTGTGCAAAATATGACCTTTTGGGATTGGCATTTTTCCTGTTATCATTATAATTCTCTGGAGACCATTCAGGTTTTTGTTGTTATTGTTGTTTTTGTTTGTTTGTTTGTTTTAATCAATACAGTGATCCCTAAATAACTAGTAGGTCAGGGGCACTGATCCCCAAGCAGTCAAAAATCTACACATAACTTGACTTCATAAAAACTTAACTAGAGTAAGGGGATTAACATAAGAATAAAAAAATTAAAAAAAAAAAAGAACCTAAAAAAAAAAAAAAAACTTAACTAGTAATAGCCTACCATTAACCTGAAGCCTTACTGATAACATAAACAGTTGATTAACACATGTTTTGTATGTTACATGTGTTGTTATATTGTATATTGTATTCTTATAATAAAGTAAGCTAGAGAAAAGAAAATGTTACTAAGAAAATCACAAGGAAGAGCAAATACATTTACAGTACTGTACTGTAAAAAAAAAAAAAAAAAATCTGTGTATAAGTGGACCTGTGCTGTTCAAACCCTTATTTTTCAAGGGTCAACTATAGTTTGTTTCTGTTTATTGCTGACTAGTATCCCATGGTATAGATGTATCTACCATACCTCATTTAACTGCTCACCCATTGAAGGATATCTGGGTTGTTTCCAGTTTCGAGCTATCATAAAGAAAAAAAAGCGCTATGCCCCAATGTTTATAGCAGCAATGTCCACAAAAGCCAAACTATGGAAAGAGCCTAGATGTCCATCAACAGATGAATGGATAAAGAAGATGTGGTTTATATATACAATGGAATATTATGCAGCCATCAAATAAATGAAATCTTGCCATTTGCAATGACATGGATGGAACTAGAGGGTATTATGCTGAGCGAAATAAGTCAATCAGAGAAAGGCAAGTATCATATGATCTCACTGATATGAGGAATTTGAGAAACAAGACAGAGGATCATAGGGGAAGGGAGGGAAAAATGAAACAAGATGAAACCAGAGAGGGAGACAAACCATAAGAGACTCTTAATTTCAGGAAACAAACTGAGGGTTGCTGGAGTGGAGGGGGGTGGGAGGGATGGGGTGGCTGGGATGGACATTGGGGAGGGTATGCACTATGGTGAGCGCTGTGAATTGTGTAAGACTGTTGAATCACAGAACGGTACCCCTGAAATAAATAATACATTATACTTTAATTTAAAAAAACCTAAAAAGAAAAAAGAAAAAAAGCTGCTATAAATATGTATGTACAAGTTTTTGTGTGAATATAAATTTTTATTGCTCTTAGGCAAATGCCTGAGAGTGCAATTGCTAGATTATATGGCAGTAGCATGTTTAGTTTTATAAGACCCGTCGGTTTTCCAGAATTGCTTTACCAGTCGTGGTCCCACCAGCAATGTAGGAGTGATCCAGTCTCTCCATTTCCCTTCATCCCCACCAGCATATGATGTCCCAGTTTTTACCTTTGCCATTTTGATAGGTGTTTATTGACATTTCTTGTGGTTTTAATTTGCATTTTCCCTGATGGCTTATTATATCGAACATCTTTTCATTTGCTTATTTTCTAGGCAAATATTATCTTTGGTAAAATGTGTGTCCATATCTTCTGTCCACTTTTTGAATTGGATTACTTATTTTTTTACTCTTAGTTTTAAGAGTTCTTTATATACTCTAGATACTTGTCCTTTGTCAGATATGTGGTCTGCTAATATATTTTCCCAGTTGATAGCTTGTCTTTTCATCCTCTTCACAGGGCCTTTCTTAGGGCAAAAGTTTTAAAATCTGATGTTCAATTTAGCAGTTTTTTTTCATTTTATAGATCCTGCTTTGGTGTCAAGAACTCTTTTCCTAGCCCTAAGTCCTGAAGTTTTTCTCTTATTTTTTCTTAAAATTTTATGTTTTTGCACTTTACATTTAAGTCTGTGATATATTTTGAGTTAACTTTTCTATAATATATAAGACTTAAGTTGAGGTTCATTGCTTTATCTATGGAAGTCCACTTGATCCAGCACAATTTATTGAAAAGGCTGTCTTCTATTAAATTGCTTTTGCATCTTTCCTAGAAACCATTTAGGCATATTTCTGTGGTACTGTCTCTAGATTCTCAATCCTGTTCCAGTGGTCTAGTGTCTCTTCCTCCACTGATACCACACAATGTTGATTATCCCAACTATAATAAGTGTTCAAGTTGGGTAGACTGGTTCTTTCCACTTTGTTCTTTTTCCAAGTTGTTTTAGAATGTCCAAATTCCATTCTAATTTCTTGATTTCTATATAAATTTTAGAATATTCTTGTCAGTTTTTACTTAAAAAAAGCTTTGCTGGGACTTTGATAGGAATTGTATTAAACTTGAGTATCAGTTTGGGGGAGAATTGACAACCTTTTAATGTTGAGTCTTCCAATTAATGAACATGATACTTCTATTTATTTACATCTTAGTTAATTTTCTGTATTAGCATTTTGTGGTTTTCTGGGTATAGGCATATACATGTTTGGTTAGATTACTACCTATTTTTTGAGTGATCGTAAATGGTATCTATCATGTTTTAAATTTCAGTGTCCACCTGCATATTGCTTGTGTATAAGGATGCAATTGCCTTTTGTATGTGTATCTTATATCCTTTGACTTTGATGAACACATTTATTATTTCAGGGGATTTCTTTTTCAGTTTATTTTTAGGTTCTCTGGGATTTTTTGACAATTATGTTATTTCCAAATAAGGACAGTTTTATTTCTGCCTTTCTTACCTGTATGCCTTTTATTTCCTTTTATTGCCTTACTTCCCTGCCTGGGACCTCCAGTATATTGTACCAAAAATGTGGGGAGAGTGGCTGTCCTTCTTTGTGCCCATTGTTAGGCAGAATATATTCATTTTTTCACCAGTCAGTAAAATCTTAGCTGTGGGTTTTTTGTACATGCTTTTTAAGAACTTAAGGAAGTTTCCTTCTATTCCTGTTTTTTTCTGAGAATTTGTATCATGAATGGATGCTGAATTTGTTTAAATGCTTATTCGGCATTGATTGAAAAGATCATGTGATATAATATATATATATTTCTTAGCCTTTTACTATGGTGGATTAAACCAGTCCTGCGTCCCTGAAATAAACGCCATTTGGTCATGGTGTATAATTTATATATACATGAATTTTATTTGCTAATACACTGTTAAGGATTTTTGTTTCTGTATTCATGAGGGATATTGGTATATAGTTTTATTTTCCTGTACTGTCTTTGATCGATGTTGGCATTGGGGGTATATTAGCTTTACAAAATGAACTGTGAAGTGTTCTCATATCTTTTATTTTCTGGAAGAGATTGTGTTGAATTTATGTTAATTCTTTGAATGTTTGATAGAATTCTCCATCTGAGCTTGGAGATTTTCCTTTTTAGGAACTTTATAATTATTATTTAAATTTCCTTAATGGCTATAGGAGTATTCAAATTATCTGTTTTATATTGAGTAAGGTGAGGTCATTTAAATTTTTCAAAGACTTGATCAATTTCATGTAAACTGTCAAATTTATGTCTGTAGAGCTGTTTATAATATTCTTTTTTTATTGTTTTGATATTAGCTGGGACTGTGGTGATATCCCCACTTCCATTCCTGATACTGATAATTTATATTGTCTCTCGTTTTTTTTGTCACCTGCTAGAGGTTTGAGGTTTGTCAGTTTTATTGATTTTTTCAAAGAATCAGCTGATTTCATTGACTTTTCTATATTATTTATCATTAACTTCTTTTATCTTGTACTGGTATTTTTGTTCTTTTTTTCTAGTTTCCTGAGGTAGGAATTTAGGTTATTTATGTTAGACTTTTCATCTTCCCTGGTGTAAGCTACATATTTCCCTCACAGCTTTACAATAGCTGTGTCCCACATACATTGACATTTTTATTTTCATTTTTGTTCAGTTCAGTTTACTTTTTAATTACTCTTGAAACCTCTTCTTTGACCCATGGGTTGTTTAGAAGTGTGTCGTTTAGTTTCTAAGTGTTTGGAGATTTTCATATTCTCTTTTGTGATTAATTTCTAGTTTGATTTCTCCTGAGGTCAGAGAGTGCACTCTGTATGATCTCAGTTCTGCTAATTAGTTGAGCCTTTCATTTATGGCCCAGAATATGGTATATTTTGGTATATATTCCATACACAATTGAAAAGAAATGTGCATTCTGCTGTTGTGTGGAGTGTTCCATAAATGTTGATTAAATCTTGTTGGTTGATGGTATGGAGTTTCTTTTATATCCTTCTGATTTTCTGTCTGGTTGTACTAACAATTTCAAGAGAAGGGTTTTGAAGTCTCCAACTACAACTGTAGTTTTGTCTTAGTTTTTGCTTAACTTGTTCATAGCCCTATTTTTGGTGTGTTCTCGGGGTTGCTCTATCTTCTTGGTGGATTGATCTTTTTATTATTATATAATATTTCTCTTTCTATGACAAATACATGTTTTTGCTCTGAATTCTACTTGATCTGATATTAATATAGCCCTCTTGCTTTTTATTTTATTAATGTCTGCATGGTATGTCTTTTTTCATCTTTTCTATCTGCCTATATCATTAAATTTAAAGTAAGTTTCTTGTAGACAGTATATAATTGGATCATTCATATTACTAATTTCTTTTTTTTAATTGATGTACTTAGACCATTTACATTTAACACAATTATTGACGTGTTAAGGCTTAAATCTGTCATTTTAGTTTTGTTTCCTGTTTTTTTCTCTTTGCTTTTCATTTCTCCGTTTTTTTCCTAACTTCTTGTATGTTACTTGGACATTTTTAGAATTTCATTTTGATTTTCTGTAGTGTTTTTATGTTTATCTCTTTATATAGCTTTTTTAGTAGTGTTTCTGGATTTTACATTATGTATGCATAGTTTATCACAGTCTACTGGTGTTGTCATCTTACCAATTTGAGTACAGTATAGAAACCTTACCTCCCTTTGTGTCCTTTCACTGTTCCTCATATATAGTATTTGCCTTAAATATCTTCTCTTCATATATTTAGAACCGTATCAGGCTGTCTTAAACTTTTTTATTTTACCACCAAACGTAATATAGAAAACTCAAGAGCAAAGCATTATCTAGTTGTACTTGCCCATTTTTTTGTTTACTCTGTTCCTTTTTCCTTCCAGATGTTTTAAGTTTCTTTTTTAATTATTTCTTTTATGTTTACAGAACATCCTTTAGTCTTTCTTTTAGAAAAGGTCTTCTCATGATTAGATCTCTTAGCTTTCCTTCATCTGAGAATATCTTGATTTATCTTTCATTCTGGAAGGATATTTTCACTGGTTGTAGGATTCTGGGTAAACAGCACTTAAAAATGTTGTTCCACTTCCTTTTTATCTCCATAGTTTCTGATATGAAATTTGCTGTAATTCACATTACTTTTCTCCTAGATAAAGAGAAAAGGTAGATAAGGCATTATTTCTCTCTCACTAATTTCATTATTTTTCATTGTGTTTAGTTTTCAGAGAGTTGGCTTTGATGTATGTTGTTTCGTATTTCTTTATTGAATTTATCTTGTTTGAAGTTTGCTCATTTTTCTGAACCTGAAGGTGTATGTCTTTTGACAAATAAGGGACAATTTCAGCTATTATTTCCTTGAGTACTTTTTTTGTAAAGCTGTCTTTCTCCTCTTCTTCTGTGACTTCGGTGAAATAAATGCTAGATCTTTGGTTAAGGTCTTATGGATCCCTGAGGCTCTTTTTGTTGTTGTTGTTGTTATTATTGTTGTTTTCAGTCTGTTTTCACTGTTTTCAAGATTGGATTATTTTTATTGTTCAATCTAATCTGTAATATTCAAATAAATTCACGGACTCTTTCATCTGTCCCCTCCATTCTGTTGTTGAGCCCATACACTGAGTTTTTAATTTTGGTTATTGTATATTTCAGTACTAAGACTTGTATTTGACTCTTTTTTATATCTTTGATTTCTTTGCTGAGTCTTTCTACTTTTTTCTATTTTTTTTCATTTGTTTCAAGCATATTCATAACTGTTGAAGTTTTTTTTGTGTTTCTGATAGCGTCTTTAAAATCTTTCTCTGGTATCTTTATCATCAAGGTGTTCATATCTATTGATTGTCTTTTTTTTTTTTTTTTTCATTTACTTTGGAAAATTTCTGGTTCTTGGGATGATGAATGATTCCCAACTGAAGCCTGGACCTTTTGGATATTATGTTATGAGAGTCTATGAGGTGAATGTAGTACATCATTACTGCCAGAGTGGGTACAAATCCAGTTTCTATACTCTCCTCTTTTGACACCCATGGGAAGGAAAGAAGGCTATAGGAAGGGGAGGGGTAATTTTTACTATCCTTTAGGTATGAAAGTCCAAGTTCTCTCCATACTCAACCTTTTCTGGAGTGCCTCTTATAGTGTCTGAGGGTGGAAGTCTAGGCTACCTACTTGGTCTTTGCTGCTATAGGTGGGGGTGGGTCCCCAGTTTTTCTGTGGTATTTCATTGGTGTAGAACAGCTGTTGTCTAAATTATCCTGTCCTGGTAGGCTGTTCTTTTCCTGGTTATTTGGCTAGACAGAAAAAGCTTTCTGTTGGACCTTTTCAGTCTACTTCCCTTGATATTTCCCTGGCTCCTTCGGCAACAAGTCATGGATATATAATGCAAAAAGAAAATTCAGGGGACTCCCCACCTTTTTTTTCCCTTGGGTTTTTTTTGTCCTAGGTCCCTAGCTGTTCTTCTCTTTTCCTTTTAGAGTCCTATTATGTTCATTTTATATGTAATTGTGCAGGGATTTTAAATGTACTTCATGGGAATAATAAAATATATCTACCTCATGTCTTTGGAGGCAGAAGTCCTTGATACCATTTGCTTTTAAATGAGAACATTAAACAAATTCTATATTTGTGATAGTGTAGACATATTATAACAATTAAACTTTTTTTTTGGCTAAAATGTTAAAATTTAAATCATGAATCTCAAAAATATGGCAGTCACCAAAGAGAAGAATTAATTCTTGATTTCTTGCCTGTTTATGATTAGATAATAGAAACACCACATGGAAAACTGATTCTCTCTGAAGAAATTTGTATTTTCTGTCAGTCCCATTAAAGAAAATACAAATATAGAGGGGCGCCTGGGTGGCTCAGTCGTTAAGCGTCTGCCTTCGGCTCAGGTCATGATCCCAGGGTCCTGGGATTGAGCCCCGCATCGGGCTCCCTGCTCCACGGGAAGCCTGCTTCTCCCTCTCCCACTCCCCCTGCTTGTGTTCCCTCTCTCGCTGTCTCTCTCTCTGTCAAATAAATAAATAAAATCTTTAAAAAAAAAAAAAGAAAATACAAATATAGAAATTACAGTAAAGGCCATGACTTATTCTTATTTTTTATTATTAAAAGAAGTGGTCTTTCAGAAGTGGTCTTAGAATGGGCTGTGCCAAATAAAGTAATTCCATGATAAGAGAATCAGCATTAATTAAGTAATGCTAAATTCTATACATTTTATATCCTTTTCTTTATCTTATAGATTGATTAGAAATTAATGTTTTGGATAGGACTCCTTGTATTTATTTTTGATCTTACTATTTTGATCTTATAATCTTATCCCTACATAATAACCAGGAGTCCTTAAGAAACAAAGCAAGTAACTATAATATGAAAGATGATGGAAACACAAGGTGAAAAGTTCTGAATTCATGGAAGAGACACTTCACTTCTCTTAACATTAAAGAAGTGTTAAACTTGTCAACTTGAAATAATATGAAAGATTCTTTGTGAGTATATAGAGTAATTGTGAAAGACCATAGGAAGGTAGGAATGTATAAGGTTAATTAATAAAGAAATCTTCAGAATTGGCTTTATTCTTTGTGAGTGACACACTTCATTTAATGATATGAATTAAATTAATTTCACTTCGCTTCTGAATTCTACCACTTACTTTTAAGTGGAAATAGGTTTAAACATACATTGTGATAGTATTAGAGAAAGATATTATACCCATATCTTTTATATTATTTATATATATTATACATATATATTATTTTATATTCTATTATATCCATATCCAAAAAAAAAAAAAGAGTAGATGTACTTCATGGGAATAATAAAGTACATCTACCCCATGTCTTTGGAAGCAGAAGTCCTTGATACCATTTGCTTTTAAATGGGAACATTAAACAAATTCTATATTTGTGATAGTGTAGACATATTATAACAATTACTCCTTTAAGGAGTAATGGCACTTACTCCTTTAAGGAGATATCATTAATAATTTTTTTGCACTTACTCCTTTAAGGAGACATCATTAATAAATTTTTTGCACTTACTCCTTTAAGGAGACATCATTAATAAATTTTTTGCACTTACTCCTTTAAGGAGACATCATTAGTAAACAATATCTTTACAATTTGAAGAACATTTATGTTATGATATTTCTGTATGTTTGTTCAGGTCCCATTCATAGAAATGAATGGAACTATTCAAATTAAAAAAATGTCAGAGAATGTGATATAGTGGTTCATAAAATAAAAGAAAAAGAACAGGCTAGTATACATATGAAAAATTACTGTGGAGGGCAGGAGATAGTCAAACACGTTTAAAACCAAGCTAATGAAGATATAAATCGGAATAATAATTCTAGAGGGCAGTTTGTCAGTATCTCTCAGAAGTCATGCAAACCCTGTGTCCCAGGAATTTCACTTAAAGTTAATCTTTTCTAAGGAAATAATCAGAGAAGCTCAGAAAAATTGAAATAAGAGTGTGCATCAATATATCTTTATCAGTTTTCTGTTCCTTTTTCTGTTTATTCTTAATTTTCTTCATAATTCTCTCATTCGTCTTGTATATTTGACAACTAATAGCATCACTTTCCAAGTTGGTAAAGAAATCTAATAAACTTTATTTTCAATAACGTATATTAAAACTGTAATATTTAACCCACTTAAAATCCCATATGGTAATAGCCAATCAAGGGTTAAATATTCTTATTGTCTTTGTTACTCCTTAGGCACAAAGTCCCCTTAATTCTTTCCTGTGTCTGTGACAGGAATGTTTTAAATGGTAGAAAACAGAAGCTGTAATAAAAAGACAACTGATATGTTAAGAGGCTCTGTGTGCTTAAAATGCGAGGCCACCTGGTGTGGAATCCGAAGGTCTTGGTTTAGATTCCAGCTTTGTTACTGACCTTTGGCAAGTCTGTTAATCCCTCCGGAGGCAGTTTTCTTATTATTAGTTGAAACATATGATATTGCTGTTTTTGTTGGTTGAAATGGTTCTCTACTGGCTATTTTTGGTTCAACCTAATAAAATGAATAATAGATTTTCTCCTAGCACCACTGATCTGTGAGTTTATTTTAGAGCTAAGGCTGATTTGTCTAAAAAAATAGTTTCTTCTTAATAAAAAAATCTTTAAGAAGCAAAGGAGACTCTGGAAAACCTTCTCATATTAACTAGTGAAATGGTTAGCTTATCCTTTCATTTAATAGGTATTTTCCTGGTTCACAATCCCATGTTATGTTGAAGCACAAAATACTAAGGGTCCGGGCGCCTGGGTGGCTCAGTTGGTTAAGCGACTGCCTTCGGCTCAGGTCATGATCCTGGAGTCCCAGGATCGGGTCCCGCATCGGGCTCCCTGCTCGGCGGGGGGTCTGCTTCTCCCTCTGCCCTCTTCCCTCTCGTGCTCTCTGTCTCTCATTCTCTCTGTCTCAAATAAATAAATAAAATCTTTAAAAAAAAAATACTAAGGGTCCACTAGGTTGTAAAAAGTCAATTGTTTCACATTCACTTAATCTTGAAGACATCAAATTCCACCAATAAGTCTAAGAAAGTTTAAGAATAAATTAGAAAATATCAGTATTGAGCATTTTTGCACATGTCATAAAAATAATAAAATGAATCAGACCCTAGGGACTCAAGTATTTTGTGTTTGATGAAATGAAGGAAAAGGAGAGAAAATGTAAACCATAGGAAAATATTTACTTTAAAACGACACAAATTATAAGCATTTAAAGGTTTTTAAAAAATAATACAATTCTCTTCTTTTGCAGTTTCCATGAAGTGACATAATCTTACATGATCTAATTTTAGGGGTAGGAAAAATGAGTTTGTTGATATAGTATGAGTGCTCTAATACAAGTAACAGTAGACGCAGGGTCATTGCAGGGGAAATCTGGAATGTTGTATTGCTAAAGTATGGTGAAAGAAGAGGGCAGAGAGATTCAGATAACCTCATGAGCTGAGGATCCTTATTATCACTCTAGTAAGATTCATACTTCTTGGGGCAAAGAAGCTGTAAAATAATCCACCTGTTGGAGACAGTAATACTTGGCAGAGGTTCAGGCCCTTGCCCCACCTTCCTCTTCCCTCTGCCCTGGCCATGGTGCTGATTCTGCTGAATACTAACAGCCAACCACACATTGCATCATTTCATGTTGGAAAAGTATCACTGGCAACAAACCAGAAGCAGTAGACATGCATTTGGGGTCTTACAACATATCATATCCTAGTAGAGACAAACCAAAGGGGATGAAGAGAATTTCTTTGAGGTCCTACCAGACGTTTCTTATCGACAAAACTGATGAGTTAGGGAAGAAATGGTGTGGGTATGTCATGTACCGGGCTGACATGTTGAAAAGAAACTCTTGTGCTTCAGTCTTTGAGAAGTACTTCCAATTAACAAAGAGAGCAGGGAGTCACGCCTCATAGGGTTGACAGGGGCAGTGAACATTTGGTCTAACAAGGGCAGTCTCTGAAAGAAAATGATGATGTGGTCAGTAGAGAAGAGTTCACGTGGGGATTCAGAAGAGGGCACCGAGCCAGTTCCTTGCTGCACAGCCGTGCAGTCCTCATTAGCCACGGGGAACCCCTCTGGAGCCAAGACTCTGAAGGAGATGACAACACCCGTGGCCTTTTCGTGCTTCTGAGGCGTATCAAACGTGAGTGCCGGAGAGTCACACGCTCAGGGATTACCTGCATCTTCACGTTAAATCCCTCAGGGACTTTCGTCACAAATCTTTAGGCAAAGAAAGGTTCTGCATCTTTAAGGATTTGATCCCACTGACCAATGGGAACAGGAAGGCAGAGTTGATGATAGAAAGCAGGATAACTCGTGCTTGACGTTGGTAGCTTTTATGGTAACACCTCTCCGCATTCTTAGAAATTTTCTCAATTTGGTGTAATTTTTTCTGTACACCTTTGGAATGTGATCTGGAGAATCAAGCGGTGTTTCAGTAGTGTCAAGAATAATGCTAAAAAGAATTCCACCTGATTAATTTAATCCTCTTTCCTTTCTCCCCTCCTGCTCTTTTTCTTCTGCCTTTCCAAATACTTTTCTGACTACTAGAAATGAGTTGCAGGATAATAGAAACTTAATGAGGCTTCTCATAAGTATTTGAATCGAAAACTCGAATGTCTAAAGAAATACTGATGGGCTCCTTAATAAAGGAACAATTTCTAATCCATTTGGTTATTAAGTGTTCCAAAGCAAATGTAATAAAAACAGTCCAAGTCCTGGATAAGAACTCTAACAGGGAGTTGGTTACTTTAAACATGCTGAATATGGCTTTTGCTTCTTGCCTGGGCAGGTGTCCAGTCATAAATGGATTTCTCAAATGGGCTCCTTCACACCTCACTTACCAGATGGAGAGGGTTTGAGTATGTGCAGCTGAAGTTCCAAGCATGGGTCTCAAATTTTACTTTGAGATTGTTCATTGTTAAGAATGATCAGACTCACCACCACTGAAGGACAAAGGTTACATGCATTTGGCAGTTGTTTAAATGTCAGTTATTTTAATGGAAAAAGTGGCATGGGATTTTCCATTTTGCTCTTAACAGATTGCTGCAGAGTAAGTTTTAAACAGGTTGAAACCTTCTGTTGTCTTTTCTCTTTGAGTAAGTCTCAAAAGCTGTACAACATCAAAATTGTCCATAAATTATTTGCACGTCTACCTTAAACTGATAGAATGTCTACTTTTAAATTTACTACCTCTCTTCTGTAAGTGTGTATATTGTGTTTTATGTATCCATGTGCATATATGTAAATGAAAATACACTTCCCTTGTTGTGAAGTCATACATAAGCTCATATTATATCCTCACAAAGTCCTATCATTTGACAAAAAATAAAAGTTTCCTTGCCTTGAAAATTTAAAAATACTGATGCCCAGCAATGGTACTTTAAAAACAGGTGAAGAAACAGACAAACATGTACACTATCTGGAGGCCATAGAGTATTTTCATATGAATTCCTTTTGAGTCACCAACTATGTATCTCCATTTCAATTTAGAATTTTGATAAAAATTACCTTTTGGGTTTATTTACAGCTCCTTCCATTTTTTTATTCCACTTTGTAAGGAAAGGACACATATAATCTTATTTTAGAAGAAATCCCTGAAAATGAAAATTAAAACATTGGAATATATTTTGTTTAGATACTTCTAAATAATGTTTAAAAGTTTCTGCCAGCGATAGGGCCTAATGGTCAGTGAACACATACATGGTTTGTATAAGTCAGGACTCTGTTCAAGCAACAAATTGTAGAAAACCTGATTAATAGTGGCTAAAATTTATGACCGTGATTTTTCTTATGTAACGATAAATTCTGAGGCAGGCAGTCCAGGGCTAAAGCAACATAGTCACAGTGTCATGAAGCACTCAGGCATCTTCTGTCTTTCTATTTCTCTACCTACGTCATGGAAGTTTTCCCTTATGGTGACAAAATCGCTGCTACACACCCAGCATCCCATCAGTTTTCAGGCAGAAAGAAGGGAGAAGAGCAAAAGTCTGAAGCGGGCTCAGAAGAGCTTTCCAGCTGTCTACTCCTTTAAAAAGAGTGTTCCTCTCTGTTCCATCTCATTGAACACATTTGGGTCCCATGGCGAGCAAGGAGGCTGGAAAGGGAAGTATTTTAGCTTTCTGGCCTCACAAGAAGGCACCTGAATGGCATTGGAGACTAATTTCGATGTCTGCCACCTCACTCATTACAACTTTCTCTCAGTGGTCACATGGGGCTAAAGAAATCCAAAGGAGAGACCTTTTGATTTTCAAATTTAGCCAAGGACCTCCTCCTTTTCCATGTGATCATCGAATGATTTAACTTCTAAGGCAATTTTTATTTTTGAGGCTATATCCAGAAGCCCTGAAGAAACTAAATACATAAAGATACCCTCTTTCTGGAGTATGTCACACCTTTATGACATAATACTCCACATTTAGTCTTAAAGATTTATACTATCTAAGGCATTTTTATGTTATATATATATGCCTATATCTGCCAAAGCTAAAATGGACATTAAGATTTATTTCTGTTTGATGACATTATGTCTAGAAAATATTCACTTCGGTTAGAAAACAAACTTTTCATTGATTATCATTCCTAATTTATGAGTACTGTTTTTCAATTTGGAAAACCTTCCAGTTACCAAATTTGGCCCATGTGTGACTGTGTGCAAACAGATGGCATACCTCAATAATTTAGTTTGCTCTTCTTACAGAAAAAGTATGAATTCCCTCAGGATCAACATGTCCATATCAGTTATGGAGGCGGCAAAAGTAAAATGTAGGACGGACGAGATGTAGGCGTAGTCTGTCTATACAGAGCCTGAAGAGTGCAATTCAGTATTTTGGTCATTTTTTTATTTTGTTTTATTTCATATATTTTAATTAAAGATGTCTTTTTTTTTTCCCTTGCTAACTACAAACTCAAGTCTGTTTTATGATATAACTTGAACTTCAGAGTCAGAACACAGGTTCAAAATATTTAAGGTGTCTGACTTCAGGCAAGGCACTAAATGGGGAGCGTGAGCTTCTGTTTTCTTCTGTGTAAATGGGAACAATACTGCCTCCCTCATGAATCACAGTCACGTTTCCGTGAGGTAAAATGCGTGATGTGTCTAGCACAGAGCCTGTGTGTAGCGGGGACTCCCTTTTCCTTCCTTGCTCTTCACTTCCAGCTTTTAACCCTCCTACCCTAAAGTGCCTAGTTCTTTTATAATCTTTATTTCAGGTGGGGGGGGCATGGTGGGAGAAAGGAAAAGGTATAGTAGTTAACATTATTTCAGAGTCATTCTGGAGTGTCACATGTGGCAGGTGGAGGTTGGAGATTTGGAGGGCGGCCATCACTGCCAAATAACATTTTTCCAGAACTTTCAAAACTATGTCCTTTTGTGTTTGTATATAGAAACAACTGGAGGACAAAGCAGTGTATTCATATCAGTAGCAGATAATGCTGGTTGCCTCCCTATTGGATATTCCCTCTCTCTCCCTTTATGTCAGAATCCCAGTACGGGGCACCTGGGTGGCTCAGTCGGTTAAGCATCTGCCTTCTTCTCAGATCATGATCTTAGGGTCCTGGGATCGAGCCCCGCGTCGGGCTCCCTGGTTAGCGGGGAGTCTGCTTCTCCCTCTCCCTCTGCCCCTCCCCTGCTCATGATCTCAATTCTCCCATTCTCTCTGACTCTCTCAAATAAATAAATAAAATCTTAAAAAGAAAAAAGAATCCCAGTATGGTTGGAGGTGCTAATGTGCCCCCTGAATAATGATGCTTTTCAGCCTCTTTTACTCAAATGTGATACAGCCAGGTGGTGACATTCTGAATGCAAGTCATTGGTAGTGTTTCCAGGAAATCCTGTAGACAGCTGCACATACCACTCTCCTTTTTCTTCCTTTCCTCCCCTTGCTGCTGCCCCAAATAGGGATAGAATGCCCTGGGACACAGTTGCCCTTCTGAGCCAGCAGGATAAAAAGTCACACCAAGATGGGTGACATCTGGAGTATTCATTCTTGTGGTTGTGGCTTCATCTCTGGAGTGCTTAAAATTGGGCTTTCTGTTATATAAATCCCTGTGTGCTAAGAGCAGTGTTATTTATTATTATTTTTTTTATGTGCAACTTAACACATTTTTTCAGTTTAAAGGAGAATGTGTGGAGACTAATGAGTTTGCCCTCCTAATAGCAGTCTGCTGCAATGTGATAAAATCCACTTCCCTCAGACAGTTGATATCCAAGAAGCCTCAATTGCTTTGGAAATTACAGTAGAAGGGAAAGGCTTTAGAACAATGGTATTATCCTTCCCCTGACATATAGAACCTGTTTTTACTTAGCAGCACCTTATGTGGGTAACATCCCTCTGCAAACACTCTAGTTTTGCACTTTGGATCTTTTTCCCATATACAAGAATCATCTTAGGTTTTATTTATTTATTTTATTTATTTGAGAGAGAGAGAGAGAGAGCACGTGGGCGTGCACACACAAGTGGGGGGAGGGGCAGAGGGAGAAGGAGAAGCAGGCTCCCCCACTGAGCAGGGAGCCCAACGCGGGACTGGATCCCAGGACCCTGGGATCATAACCTGAGCCGAAGGCAGATGCTTAACGACTGAGCCACCCAGGTGCCCCAGATCATCTTAGGTTTTAAAGCATTAATTTGGGGACAAAGCTATTATGTGATCATGACCTGCTTTTTCAAACAGTGACTATGTTAAACATATATAAATATTGCATATGAATCCGTTAAACCATAAAGGCATAAGACGTACCAGTGTTGTCATTGTCTGAATTTAACTATTCCTTACTAAACGCTTTTGTTGTGTATAATTTGTAAATTCAGTTGGGTGGGGTTGGATGGTGATGATCATTTGCTTAGTAAAACAAAATTTGTAAAGTTGGAAATCCATACTAGGGTCTAGCTTGCTCTAAAATAGGAGGTTGCTTACACAGCCCCGTCTTCTGTTTATGGTACCCGTGACTCTTAGATAGTGAATTTCTAATTAGCTGACAAAATGCAATAGTGTAGTAAATCCTTGTCTTTTACGTTCATGCGTGTTTTGTGTTTCTTGTATTCATCTTGTAAATACTTTAACTCACATGGTTTATGAGCAGCATAGGCCCACGATGGTGTAATCATACATCTGTGGGCCAGATTTTCCCCTTGGCTTCTGTTAGAGTTTTCTGCATCCATCTGTAGGGCTGTTTACAACCATATGCTTTTGGGATCATGTGAGAGGAAAAAGGGCCTGGTAAGAACACCAGAAGATGGATGGCAAGTCATTCCAGGCTACTGAAATTTTTCAGTTGATGCCGTTCACACGCGGGGAAAGGGTGCTGGTTGTCAAGGCTCTATTTTCTTAGTGTGGGGTGGAGGGAATAGTGGCTGAGAAGTGGCTCAGTGGTCCCCCCACCCTCCCGCCCCACTGAGGCTTTGTCTATCTGTTGACACTTCGCTTCATCATTCTTCATAGTTAAATGTAGTATTATCTAGACATTACTTGCAGGTGGGTGGGGGGGTTAAATTTGAAAAGAAGAGGCTATCAATTTTCTGCTACTGATAGCTGTTGAATTTCTGTCCTCTTTCAGTGTTAATGGAACCAGAGTCTTTCCCTAGAGTATTGAGTAGTTAGAGTGGGAGGAAATTCACGTGAACCAAAGTTGTCAGGTGAATATCAGGGCGGTTCAGTTTTCATTGTATCTGTTCCATCAGAAATGGGCACTCACAGGGAAGGCATAACGGAACTCCACTGCTGAATTTTGTATCAGCACTGAGTAATATTTAATCCATAAGAGTCTACCAAGACTTTAAGTGCTTTTACCAGGATATTTCTCCAGCTTGACATCCTGGGCTTCTGGTGTGTCAGGATGACTGATTCCTCATTCAATCTACTGCCCTCTTGACATGTCAGTGTTTGAAAAAGTGAATCAATAAGGCTTCCACTAGCCAAAAAAAAGTTTCCAAAAGAGCCAGTCCACGAAAAGGTTAAAAAGATCCTTATGGGGCGCCTGGGTGGCTCAGTCGGTTAAGCGACTGCCTTCGGCTCAGGTCATGATCCTGGAGTCCCGGGATCGAGTCCCGCATCGGGCTCCCTGCTCTGCGGAGAGTCTGCTTCTCCCTCTGACCCTCCCCCCTCTCATGTGCTCTCTCTCTTATTCTCTCTCTCTCAAAAAAACTTAAAAAAAAAAAAAAAAAAGATCCTTATGGTAAAATGGCCCAAACTGGATAAATACATGTTTTATTCTAGCCGGGCTTATTATTTAATGTCTTTTGTCATTAACTTACTCTGACTTGATGTTCATTTCTCAGCTGCTAAAGCGGAAGAATGATTTATGCCTGCTTCCGAAGAGATGGTATTATGAGCAAAACACTCATGATTGGCACCACACTTTGTGTTCTCAGAAAGCTACTTAAATACTAAATAATAACATTCAGCGTGTTACATAGGAGCTTGTTAATGTATGTTAGAATACAGTTCATAATGGAAATATGAGAAATGGATAGGTCTTGACAGTTGAAACTGCTCCTCAGTTGAAATTGCTAAGATGAAAAATTACTCTCTGGCATGCTTATCATTGTGCAACAGAGCCTGCTATCTTTGAGGGGTTATTTTGCACTTCCTGTCATTTGTAGAAAAGGATCATGTCCCGTGAAATGCCATCTGTACCCACATATTGGATGTTAGGCGTGGTATGATGCCACTAGTTTTTGGTTTTGTTTTTTTAACTATCATAAGCAGCCTTATACATGGCAGATAAAGGAGAATGGATGCATTGGGTGGTGATGAGGAAGGGGGAATTGAAAATCACCTAATTAGATAAATGAATTCTACCTAGCATGGTCCCCAAATGGGAATACCTAGAGGATTCCTATTCATCCCAAACCCTAGAATTTAGACAGACTGAATGGATAATTGGTGTGTCACATATATCTTTGATGCAACGTGGACAAGGAATCAAGAGACCCAGATTCTAGGCCTTGTTCTGCCACTTAAGGACCTTGGGCCTTTAAGTATCTCATCAGTGAAATGTGTGGGTCGCCTCTTTCTACTTACTTGGAAATGCTAATGTCTTGCGGAAGAGAGCACAGTCCACGATTATGAGATACGGTCTGGTTTTCAGCCTTCCTGTTTCAGAAACCTGATTTATTGGCACGCTGAATGTGAATCTGTCTCTTAGGATCCCCCCACACAAGTTCCCATAAACTAATGAATAAAAGCAGAATGCCACTGTATTAATATATAGTGAGAAATACTACTACCAGAGGGGTCATCCTCTTTTGGCTAGCTGATTTTTTTTTTTCTTTCCTTAAAGGCAGACTACTTGGGAAACCAGAATATAATTAAAATCCTGCACAGGTTGCATGAAATCAGTTTAGATTAAATGGCATCAATCTTAGGTAAGTTAATTCATGCATAGAAGGCTGTATTTATTCCTGGGATCAGAGAGAACACTTCTTTGGGCCAAAGCATTCCCTCCCATGGACCAGGCCTCCGAGATAGTGTTCATTTTCTTCATTTCTCTCAAACTTCCATTGCTGCCTCATTATTATTGATGATAGCCACTTTTTCATGTCTGGGAGCCATTTCTGGCTCTTCAGAATAACTCACCTTGTCTCTCTCTAACCCATTATGTGGCGATTTTATAATTCAATTTTCAGAAGGAAACTTTATCGCTCTTATTTCTCAGTTCTTGGTAGAATTTCTCTCTGTCGCCCTTCCCCTCCCCTCACTGCCTGTATTAGGTTAATTCAATATTTAGAGAAGTCAGATTGGGACAACTTTCTACTCACTTAATGCATTTACTTAGGAAGTTCCTGGTGTTCAAGAAGCAGTTAGACTTTTCAGACTTTACTTTCATCCTTTAGAAAATAATCACAGTCCTTCGAAACATGAGAAAATAGTAAAACATGAGAAGCAGAGAAGTAATAACACTGTTTTTGACACAGTTTTGTGTCCCATAACAAGACACACAAACAAACCAAAACCTAGAGGAATCACTGAGGATATACCATTCCCTTTGATTTGAGCTATCTTAGAAAAGGAAGGAAAAAAAAAAAACACAACAAAACTCACTCCTTCTGGAGGTCTTCTAGGAAAATGAACAACCATTGTTTTTTTAAAAGCCTTGGTGCAAGAGAAATCTGTTTGAAGTCCCCAAGCCCCACAGTTAAATTATTCAGTCTTAGTCACCGCAGCAGTTAGGTAATGCTTTGTGGTTAAGGAAGCCTGACAGGAAAGATGCTAATGGCGGTTCCCAGCTATGCCGAATTTCAGCACTGTCCTACATCTAGGCACCTGCTGCCTTAATAGGCTCCCAGGGGACCTAGCACTCCTGCTGTGGCTGGCATCCCCTTCTCTTGACCTGTTCTCCCTCACCCCCAGGCAGAGGATGGTGTTCAGGGTACAGGTCTCCTTCCCTCCTGCATCCATTGTCCGTTCCTTTTCTAGGAGGCAGGACTTCTGTTTCTGCCCAGCTTTCTGAGAATCAAGGTTGTGAGGGCTTTCCTGGGACCCAATCCGTAAAAGATCACAATTCCTGTGGCTCTATACTTAGCTAACAAAATCAGCAATCATGAGGATAGAGTGGGGAGCTGCCAAGAAGGCTGGAGGACCTCTGGTAGAACTTGGTATACGGAAACCCCTTCCTCTGGGACCCTTGCTCCTGGCCGTTCTTCCCACACATTTGGAAGGCATGGAAGAATTTCATTTTATAGGAGGTCGGATTCTGGTAGCAGAGAAAAAAACTTAGGATGACATTGAGGTGGAATTGCCTATAGGCACTCTCCAAAGAGCCTGCTTAAGACTTAAATCAGATCAGGTCATTCTGCTTATATCCTTTCGATGACTTCCCAGTGAACTGAAAATGTAGCCTTCGCCTCATAGCCATCTCTTGTTGCCTACCTTTTCGACCTCATCCCGGACCGTCCTCTCCTTTGCTGCTTATAATGTAGCCACACTGATCCCCTTCCAGTTCTCAAAACTTCATACTCTCTGGGCTCAAAGTCTTCAATACCTGCTTCCTCTACCTGGAGTCTAGACCCTCCTATTCTTCAACTGACTTCTCATTCATCCTCAGACCCTGAGTGCTGGCCTTGTGCTCCCCTTCCCAATATTCTCTACCGTATCACCGTGTTCTCCTTTTTCATAGAACTTTTCATATAACTTGTTATAATTTGGACTTTTATATTTACTTGTTTTTTTTTTAATTGACACAAGGTTAGCGAGAACATCTCTTTCATATATAATCATGCGCTTAGTATTTAGCACCACCTCTAGCGTATAGTAGGTGCTCAGTAAGTATTTTATAATGAATGATGAAGAGATGAATCTAAGTTTCCAGCCTAATGATGTGCTGATTCTTTCTTCCCTTATGACAAGCGGCATCCACAATGCTTGGACAGTCACTAAATCCAAGGATTCAATTTAGTTCTGTATGGAATCAAAGGCTCTTTTAAAACTTGTGATAAAGGAATATTGATGTATGTTCTTTAACTGCCAAAGATGTACATATGGAGTGTATCATCTGTCCGCTCATATCTTCCAGGGATGCCTTAATATTCCTGCTAACCCTCTCCTTTTTTTTTTTTAAGTAGAAAGATAAATATTACATGTCCTATTCTATTTTCAGATGAAGTGTCATCATAAAATAATCTCCTTGTAAATTAATGAGAAAGTGATGTGTGATTGACAATTCTGGTGATGTAATACTGCAGACGATAGTGGGTGACAGCCGCTCTGTGTAATGTAGCTGAGCGGGACACCTTTCTTTGGAAATGGCTTGACTTAAACAGCCTCAGGGATACCGTCCCTACTGATCATCATTCTTTAAAAATCTTTATCCACTCAGTCACTCTAAAAAACAGGTTCACAGTCTACACACGTATGTGCCTACTCACTTCCATGGTAAACACAACATGCTTCTCACAGTCAGCTTTAAGCAATGTGTTACAGAAAATTCACCCCTGAAAAGAGGGGTGCAATGTGCCTCGTGTGGATTGGGATTAAGCAAAGATCCCACATTCATTACTTTTATAGCATTTATATATTCTGAGATTACTTTGCTTTTCTTCAGTTGGAAGGTACAATTGTCCCCCCTTATCCATGGGGAATATGTTCCAAGACTCCCATTGGATGCCTTAAAACCATAGATAGTACTGAACCCTATATAGACAGTTTTTTTCTACACATACCTACTTTGTGATAGTTTAATTTGTAAATGAGGCACAGTAAGAGATTAACAATCATAACTACTAAGAAAATAGAGCAAGTATAGCAATATACTGTAATAAAAGTTGTATGGATATAGTCTCTGTCTTAAAATATCTTATGGGACTGTATTCACCCTTCTTCTTGTGAGGATGTGTGCTGATAAAATACCTGTGTGATGAGGTGAAGTGATGAGACGAAGTGAGATGACTGTCGTAAGCATTGTGACCGAGCTGTTGTACTCTTAGGCTACCATAGACCTTCTGATCCTACGTCAGAAGGAGGATCATCGGCTTCGGACCACAGCTGACTTCACGTAACTGAAAGTGGAACGTAAAACTGTGGATAAAGAGGAACTTCTATATTGTCTACATATTATATTGATATAATTTCTTTCTTCAATGCTCTCTGGAGAGAGCCTGACCTAAAACACCTGTCAAATGTCAATTGATGGTGTTTTTTCTCCTTATTGAGGATATTCTCGTAGGTGATTTTCACTTTTCTGATAGGTCTCTCTTATTAGTACAGCTGTGTCTCTATGTTACAGTTTGAATTTGAGAATTTTTATGTTAAGAAGTAAAAAAAAAGTCTCTTGATATTATCTCTCGGGAAGGAGGTACACATATATTGGCAGTTATCAGGTGTTTACATTGCACTTCAAAATTATCCTATCACAACATTGGTATCTACAGAGTATCACTTTCGCTGAGCAAAGTATGGCCTCCATAGGTTCTTCTCTTTTTACACTTTCTTCTTTCAAAATGTGGTTATTTCAGGCACCAGCCAAAGAAGTAAAGAGGAAATCGGCAGAATATATAGAAATCCTCTTCAGTATACCGCCATGGATTGGTGATACTGCATGGATAGTGGGCATTTCAGAGGCAGGAAGGCTTTGCATCATAGACTGTGCTAATTCTGCCATGGCCAGGGAAGCTGGTGCCTTCAGAACCTGCTGCTTTATTTCCCATTTTAGCAATTTCCATATGGCTCACATGGTACCTACCAGTAGGCTTTGCCAGGCAGGACCACTGAGTAGCCCGTGGCATTTTGAACACCCCGCTGGGTCTGTATCCTAACCAAGAACGATTTCTATTGTTAGCAAAATCTGTGAGAAATCCTCCTGAGGTAAATACAGTCCAAAGAGAAGGCTTCTTTGGGGTTTCCCTGAGGCAGAGTAAAAAATTGGTGGAAAGAAATCTTTAGCAGCAAGTACTTTTACACCACTGTGCTGGAAAAGTCTGGGAGAAAACTGTTATGACAGAGAACATAGGCTAATTTGCTTGACCTGCATCCTTTTGGAAAGTCTACTTTTTGTTTGTTTCAAAACATTAATTTTGATATGTTATTTATAGTTATATAAACCATGGATGAATTCCATTAGAATTAAGAGAAATTAGAACATTACAGTTGGAGCAGAAACATGCTCTACCATCCACGAGTGTGGAGCTTCTCTCCTTTCTCTCTGGGCCCCCACCCACTCCCACAACTTTCCTCCATAACTCTTAAGACTTAAGACTCTTAAGACTTTTGTTTGTATTTTTTCTCACACTTCAAAATTTTTTCACATACATAAGTGGGTTCCCATAGCAAAATATAGTTCTTTTCTTTTTTCTAAAACATAAATGGAAGGAAAAAACTTTTCTATGTTGAAAAAAATATCCTAAGAGATCTCAGGGTCTTTAAAAAGATTGCAATTTCATAGATTGCCTTTCTTTAAAAAGTAGCTAAAGTTTTTAAAGATTGTTTTTTCTTTAAGAGAAGAAGTACTTTAGAATATTCATGGTTAATGTTTTGTAGGTAATGGAAGAGCATTTGTAGGTGAAACTTGGTTTTCTGTCTCCTTTATTTTCAAAAAGAAGGGCCAGTGTGTACTGGTTGAGCTCTCTTATGAGGACCAGGAGACCCAAGTTCTGGTGTCTTATCTGCCCCCGCTCTCTGTATGAACTTCTTGGGTGTGGTCTCTCTGAGATCTACAAGGACTTAGTTAGCTCTAAAGTTCTGAGATTCTCTCTCATAGATCAGTATGCTTGCAAGTGGAATGGAGTATCTTGGCTGGGGAAAAAGTGGTATGTCCATACAGTGATGGATGGGTAGCCCTATTGAGCTATTGGATCTGTAGTTGGATTGCCTGGGTTTGAATTTTTCTTGCCTGTTTTTGCGTGATTATGATCCAGTAATGTGATATGAAAAAACCTACTTATCTTTTCTGATAGCAACTTTAGCAAAAGTTAATTACGATTCTTTCATTGATGAACTTCAGACACCTGTTTGCATTTCTCACCTAAACCATCTCTTGCACCAGCAGTGAAATGGAAGCTGTTTGTTTGCTTGTTTTAGGTCTTATTTATTTTAAAGAGAAAAATGTGCCAGGTATTTCATTGGGCCTTTTAAGACCGAGGTAAATGACATAATAAACAGGATTCTTAACTTCCTGGAGCCCCAGACAAGCCAACAAACACAGGAGCTATGTCATTACAGATTACAATGATTATGGAAGGAAAAAGTGGGATGCCGTGAAGGAAGAGGATATGCCGATTGAGACAGAGATTCCAGCGTAAGGTTCTGAGCCACTGACATGGCAGCTGTTTTAGGAATGGGCTAGCTGGGGCATACCTTCCCAAAAAGAGGAAAGAATGCATATGAAAGCATTGCTATATGAAGAGCTCTGCATGGTTGCGCAACTAGAGAAAAGGTATGTACAAAACCATCTTGGTAGTGGGAAAGAATCATGTAATGCGAAGCCAGAGAGGGTGTAAAGGACTCTGAGAGCAGGAGCTACATCTCATATTGCTCACTATTGCATCTCCAGACTCCATTCTGCCAAATGAATGAACGAATTAACGAAAGTAGGAATGAGGTGACCGAACGGAAAAGGAGGTGCCAACAGGTTAGGAAGAAAACCATTTGGTGGAACAGAAGCAGAACGTTTTTCAGGAAGAAAGGGGTGTTCCTCCATTGCTGCTAAGAAGTGAAGTGAGGTAACCTGGAAGTACCCCCTGGTTTTCATAGCACTGAGGTCACTAGTAACTGTTGTGGGAGCGGTTTCTTTGGGCATGGGACACGGCAGTCAGATTTGATTAGGCTGTTAGGGATAGTAGTGGAGAACATGGAAATAGGATGCATTATAATTCTTTTTTTTAGAAGCTGAAGGGAGTGTTATGATGGAAGAAAAGAGACACAAGAGCCTTTGAATGCTATAGGATATGATCCAACTAAAAACAGAATGCTGAGGTAGGAGGGCATGACCTACTAGGGGAATTGGTGTGCTGAAGAATTGCTGAAAAATAATGCATTTTATATTTTGGGTTTTATTTTGTAATACCCAGTTACCTCATTTCCAGCTTCGCCTTTTTATACTGAAGATACCTAATCTTTTTAATTCACTCTTCTATAGATGCATCCCTAAACTAATCTTTTCTATTGTTCTTTTCTGCATCTTTTCTAGATAGAGTTAGTCCTGAACATTATTATGAAGCTTATGAAAGGGTAGCATCAGATTTTCTATTTTTATATGACGATGTCCAATATTTTATTAGAATTTTGCCCATAGAGTTCGATCCTGTTCCTGAAATTATAGTAAAATCAGAATAAAAAGGAAGCAAGGCAGAGGGCCCCTGCAGATCGATGACATCTTCCCTTGAAAAGAACTTGGGTTGAACCTGAACCCAGTTCATGTTGGTCCCATACTCTCAACAACCGAAACATTTAGTATTTTACTACACGTAGTGTATTAACTTTGGGTCTCCTTTGATTTGGGTAACTATTTCATCATTTCAGTTTATTATTGTTCTCCTCAATTGAACATCTTCTGCGAGTTGTCATGGATGTGTTACATTTGAAAATTAGTCATAAACTATAAAATGTCTAAGTGAAAATGGAAATCCTGTGTTCAAAACCTTGAAGGTCTTATTTCTCCACTGGGAGTTCTGTGTCTTCCTACCCTTGCCCCACCCAAATTCTTAAAGATTGTTCTGATTATACTTCTGCTTAATTTCTTCTAAATTGAATGATGGCACTTTTTTTTTCCTGCATGATATCATAGATCATGTTTCCCTGGAGATAGGGACTGGTCTACAAGAGCTTATTGGGAAGTGCCTCTGGAAGCACCTATCCAGGTAGAGCAGAAATGGGATTAGGCAGAGGGAGAAGTTGAAAGGCACTGTCTTTGCAGCAGTGGGTTCACCCAGTTCCATTGGAAGAGCTGAACTTGCTTTTGCCCTTCACAGAGATCTGATGTGAGGCCAGAGCCTTTGTTACCCACACATTGGCCAGATCTTGAGTAGAGGGTGCTTCCAAGAGGGAACGCCACCTTGGGTGGGAGAGCTCCCTTGGTTTAGGGCTGTTCCTGGAAAGGACTCAGCTGTAAATTGTCAGCAGGTATCTGGGGGCATTATGCTTTTCTGAACGGGAGATTGTAGACAGCATCCAGAATTAAATTTACAATTTTAGTGAGGGGAAGAAGGAGAAAAAATGCAATAACCAAGAAATGAGTTTAAGGACAGAGGAAACAGAAGTAACAGGTTGTCTAAAAGAGACTTCATTTTGTCTTCAAAGTATGTTAAGGTCTTATCTAAAATATGTCTGGGCTGGCATCATTCACTTTTCTTAGACTAATCAGAGAGAACGTCTTTAGTTTTTGTTATTCTGTAGATTTCTAGATTTGTTGTTGTTATCACTATAGCTCAAGTGGAATGTGCATACTTTGTTTTTACGTGGCACACATGCGTGTGTACTCACATACACACAGCCTAGACCTCAAACACAAATTACAGTGCCTGTGTTTATGGGACTCATTTTTGTGGTAAAATGTTGAGCTTGTTATTTGCCTTTCGACTTAATTTAGAATCAGAAAGCTTGAATCCCAGCCTCTCTTATTCTAACTTAACTTCAGAAGAGTGATTTGAACAATTTGCTTTTAAGTCTTTTGTTTATTTGTTTCTTTCTCATAGAGGTGGACTTTAAAGCTTGTGCATTTCTAGAAAATAATGCATCTTACCATTTCATTTATTTATGGCTGTGATCTAATTAACCGTTAGCTCTGTGATGGGGTGATAAAAATATATGGAAATTTTTTAGGTGTATTTGCCTTTATAATTGATATATTTCAATGGAGTAACTCAGTTACAGAATGTAGTACTGATGTGTTTGTTTGATAGTCAGTGTTATTAATGTGCATTTACCAATGGGGCAAATGCTGTTTTGAATTGAATACATGAACTTTGCATAGCACAGACACATGTAATAAATTCATTTGTATTTGGGAATATTATAGTTATCCACCATTTAGTATTGACGTCAGTAAATATGGCTTATTTACTTCATACTGTTTAATTTCTTTTAATTCACAGCAATATTTATTGAACATAAAAATCATTAATATTTTATGAGTTAACATTTATTTTCAATTGAATTTTTTTCTGAGAGCTTTATAATTTACTACAGTTATTACCCCCTACAGTTAGTGCTTTATCATGCTTGAATTTATATGCATTTTAAATTAGCATAACATGTATTTTCTGACAGAAATCACCCTCAGTCAACATTTTCAGAATAGAGAGTGTGTATTATTCATGTATTCATTTATTGGTTATGTTTTAACCCAACTTGTACCACAAAGATTTGAGGTAATATTAAAAATGCTATCTCCTCAGGACTCCTGGGTGGCTCAGTCATTTGAGCTTCTAACTCTTGATTTCAGCTCAGGTCATGATCTCAGGGTCATAAGATCAAGCCCCGCATCTGGCTCCATGCTAAGTGTGGTGCCTGCTTGAGATTCTCTCTCTCCCTCTCCCTCTACCCCTTCCCTGCATACGTGCACTCTCTCTCTTTCTAAAAAAAAAAAAAAAAAAAAAAAAAGAGGAAGAGAGAGAGAGAGACAAAAAATGCTATTTCCTAAAGGTGGGATAAAGAGGAAATAGATCATTAAATCTAAGAGAAATATAAATAAATAATAACTGAAAATCATTGAAAAGAATATTAATATGTAGACCACAAGGGTCAAAGTGGTTCCTGAAATTGAGCTGCTAACTTGGCTCTGACTTTTTCAGAAGTCAAAATAGAATGATGCAATTGCTCAGTTATATAGATTCACTGTTAGAGAAAGTGATAGCATTATTTTCAACTTGCAGATAAGGAACCTGACACACAGACATTTATGTCACCTGCTAATGTAACATATCCAGTGTGAATAAGGATTCTAGTAGTTAAGCTGACTTCTGTGCCAAATTCTTACTTTACCTTTCTCTATGGAATAGTTGTTGATATCCACCCCCAAAAAATCTCTACAGAATACATAGTACCAGAATCTAGAGTTGTTTGTTGTTGAATTACTTTTCTGAAAAAGTCTTAAAAGGATAATTAGTGTGTCTTTATTTATATTTCTTCCTTAGTAAAGACATCACATGTCTCACGTGCAAGCTACAGAATTAAGTGAGGGTGAACGAATTTTGGTGCTTCGGAAGATCCATATCACATTTGGTTTTCACTGGTATCCAAACTATGAGGCTGAACATCTGAAATGGCTGATGTTTAACCATTTTTGACCTACAAAATGGCAGTTCCACATGATTTAAGCTAATATTGAAAATGATATCTCAAAGATTTGATAATATTGAAATGTGTCATTTGTCGGTAGGATAATGTGTAGACTTCCTCTAAAAGATTCTCTAATTCTGTTTTACCAGTCTGTAAGTCTTCCTGAAAATATTCTGTATTATCATTTATACAAGGCAACTTGTCATGGTAAGTCACTGTTTCTTACTAGACTTAATTTCCTCATTTCTAATGTGGACTTCCTGAGATAAGAAAATAAATGTGTTTAACATTGTTTACTGCAAAGTGATTGGTACGTGTGAGAGGGCTCCATTATATATCGAAATATACTAAATCAGGTTGTCTTCACATTCACCACACTGTCCTCTCTTTGTGAGCTTAATGACTCACGCTCAACCACATGGCCCTGTTATAGCTCCCTACTTCTGCCACTTCTTCCGTATCTAGACTGAACCTTAATAAATTAAATACAAATTGTAACTCCGCCATTCTTTACCCCCTTTTAATTTATGCTCCCTTGCTGTACTTTAAGAATCTTTATAAACCACCTTAACTTCTTTCTGGAACATGACCGATTATAAATAAATACATTTATTAAGTAGATGTCCCACTTCAAACTCTTCAGTCCATGGGCCACTATGAATATGCGGTAGTGACCTAATTTAAGAATATGATTTTCCTTAGCAGCGACGACTGTACCTCATTATTTTAGTAACTGCTGGGCAGAAACTTCTGCTAAGTATTGTGAGGGCTGTTGTCTTCCTAAATCTGCACCCATCAGGAAGTAGACAAAATGAGCACACAAAAAGCAGCTGCGTGTCATTGCTTATAGGTCATTAATGCACTTTGAGAAATAAGCCTTGACAAAGGCTCACCATGCAGTTCAGATGGTCACATTGGTGCAAGAGATGTGAGGCATAAGTTTTTTTTCTTTTTTAAATGAGGCAATGGATGATTTATTAGGTAATGATAAGCTTTGCTCCCTGTTTGAAGAATTTCAAGTGTTTAAAAAGGAGAAATAACATTTTTGGACAAGCGTTTCCCCCTGCAATAACATGATAGATTAAGATAGATCTGAAGAGAAATCTGATTTAATTCATTCTCCAGATGGATGGCGCTGGAGGATAGTCAGGTCTCCATTTCCAGACCTACTCTTTCTGTTTGGAGAGGGGAGGTCATCCAGGGAATGAACTGTGAAGAAAGTGTTATGTAATTCCCAGGGCCTTTGTGGGCCTGGATAATAACGTTAAATCCCATGGTCATCTTCTTGTCACTAATCTGAGCCTAGTAGATTTTCTCTCCTTCACACACCAGGTCCTGCCCAGGCCCACCGTTCCCCAGTGAGAGCACAGATCAGGCCACCCCAGTCCCTTGTTACTCCTCAATGCATTTATACAACTCCTTTCAGATCTGCACGTCTTCCAAAAGCATTTATGTTATTCAAATATAATTACATGCCTATATTTCCCTTTTTGACTTTTGGAATACATTTCTGTGCCTTACGTATTTGCTCCTAAGATAACCAGTCCAGGAAATAACATGAATTATTACAGCTGTCCTTCATTTATTCATCTCTCAGTGCACATATCGCAAGCTCCATTGTGCGTTAAGCCCTGGGTTGGGCACGTCTTCGGAAATACGGCCACTGCTGCCTATACCCGTTCAGCTCCCTACTAGAGATTAGTGATCATAAAATAGTACAATCTGTAAGTGCATTAATTGGTTAAATCACACTCCTTAAAAACTTAGAACCATCTGATCTCAGCAAAATCACAGCAACGTAACGGATGAAAGAATATGTAGTAATTATTTTCCAAGAGTTTACAAGCATTTCCAGACTAAATCTAGGTTTTCAGTGAAATCGTTGTAGCATACTGTCCCGACTATTCCAGATGAGCCTTTGAGGAAAATCATTAATGTGTGATCTGATTAGCCAGTATCAGAATAATTTGATCATATTGGGCCACCCTTCACATGGCATTCTTGTCTGCGTCATGTCACTATACAGATGAATTTTAGAGCCCTAAAATCATGGGAACATAGAGTTGGAAGAAACTTGAGTAATCATCAAAGCAACAGTTGTAACCAAATCATAAACTCCTGGTTAACGTGAAATGAAGCCAGTGTCCCTCAGTGAGTTAATGGTTGAAGTGGATTGTTAATCCAGGTTTCCCTACTGCCAACACATTTCCTTTCCTGATTACTTCATTTGGACTTCCTGTAACTCTGGATAGGTTTTCACTTTGACGGGTAACGGCTCCCAGGGTTAAAGCTTATTTAGGTTAGTACCGAAGTGGAAGATGCAATCAGTCAGCTCCCCGAGCGCCCTTGGTCAGAGCTCCTAACTTCAGGAAAGCGAGTCAAGCCTCTTGGCTCTGGCAGTCCCAGCTCATTTGCAGTTCTCTCTTGGATCTTTGCCTTTGTCCAGAGTTCCAGGCTGGACTTTGTGATTTAAACAAGGTCAGTGTACTGGAAGTTCAAAGTAGCGTTGGGACACAGCTATGGCTGCACTCCTTAATCTCTCTGCCAGCGTGCCGCTTCTGAAGGGGGGTGGGGTGGTGGAGGGTGGACAGCAGTGGCTTGCTATCTATAACACAAGCAGAAGCTGGAGATGGTCAAAGGAGACTCCCAGAAGAAGGTAGACAAAGGCAGAAACAGTACGTTACTATGACTAAGCTTGGGGACCCTGGAGTCAAAGTCAGCTGCACCTCAGACTAGCTCCGTGTCTTCTGTAGGCTGGTCAGCCTTGCAGGGCCTCTGTTTTGTAACCTTTAAACAGGAATAATGCCTATCTCATGTGGTTTGTGAAGGTCATCAAGTCTAATACTTCGGAAATGTTCAATCAGTTCTAGTAATAAGTACTGATTTGAAAATGGTAATACTTGTTTTAGCAAGAAAGTGAGGATGGAGGAGCTACATTTAGTTAATGTGCATTGCAACAAGCAGAAACACAAATATGCACGTAAATATACAAATATATATATATAGTTTAACCTGAAAAATGTATATATAGCGAAACGTCTAGAGTTCTTGCATTAATTAACTACTGTGGAGGTTTTCCTTTGCATTCCATAGAACATCTCCAGCTGTGTCCTCTTAAAGCAGGGATCAGCAAACCTTTTCTGTGAAGGGCCAGATAGTAACTATTTTAGGCTCTGTGGGCTCAGAGTCCAAATCAAGGATATAATGTAGATGCTTCTACAACACGTACTTCCACAAATTTTATTGATGAAATTCAAAATATAATTGAGTACAAGTTTTTTGTAATACAGGTCTACTGATGAGAAGTTGAATTCTTTCTTTGGGAGAATCACATTTTCCTTAATCGTGGTTCAAAGTTATTGCTCCTTATCATCAAGGTGATTGCTAACATTCACTGGTAAAAACCATTCTGAGCTTAATGGGCTGTACAGAAACAGGGGGCAAGCTGGATTTGGCTCTCAGGTTGGATTTAGCTCCCAGGCTGCAGTTTGCTGACCCCAGTCTTAAAAGATTAAGGAAGCAAAAGAGCCATGAGAGATTCTGATCAAATTAACATGTTTGCAAGTAACAGTTTGAGTTCGCCTCTGGCTAATTTTGGGTCATGAAGTGAGAAGTACAGCCGTAGTACTGTCTGGACATATTTAGATGCATTTGGAAACAAAACTTGGGACTGTGCCATGGGTTCCCTGGTTTCCGGAAGAAGGCTCTAGAATCTGAAACTGAGCATTCTTTCTCTTTTTTACATTTGCCTGAACTTTCTGCTAAGAGGGTAGGACTGGGTTGACACATACCTTCTTATGTGTGTGTTCTCAGATGTTGGGGCCATATTGACAGAAGGGAGAAAAAAGACATCAAAGGCAGCGTTGAGGGATGCTTGTTTTATTTTGTCTGTTTGAGGAACACAGTAGCCTGGAAGTGAAAACAGACAAGAATAAAAAATTACCTTTCTCCTTTATGCCCAATGTGGAAACAATAAGAAGAAATGAAGGGAAATCCACAGATATTTTACAGAACCCTTTGTTAAATGATTAAAAAAATGCCAAATTCAGTTACTTAATGAATATCATTTTAGATAAAAATCAGATAGGAAAGGCATGCAGAAGCCTTAATAGTGATAGAAACCGAGGTCCTCCTGCTGTGCCATGACGAACATCCTATGCACCTGGCTGGGTAGAGTATCCCTACCCTGCTGCTGCTGTGGAAAATTCTAGAATTTAGGTGTAACAGAGAGGTGATGTCAGAAGAAAGAATGCAAATATGACACCAATAGGGACAAAAATACCCAAAGCTTTTTGCACTAAGTCAATGCTGTGGAGAACCAGAAAGATGATTTCAGAGAACAGAGGTTGAGGAGAGCCAGTTCGAGCGTGGTAGAGTTGATGTTGCTCTAAAATGGCCTTCATTTGAGTGCAGCTGAATGGTGATTGCTAGACACATTGATTTATAGGAAGCAGGGCATCAACCATTTGTGGCAACTTTGCCATACTCTGGGAATGGAGTAGAGGAAAGAGCCTGGAGTGTCGGAGAGCCTATGGGAAAGGAGAAAATGGGAAAACTGTGGGACCTCAGAGGAAATACGAAGAATCCCTACATCAGTTAGGAATTCTGGCTCAGTGAAGCCATCTGGGTTTCCAGCCAAGCCTTAGAGATCTAATGCAGAATGGGATCCCATCCAATGCACCCATGCACCATGGGAAGGCAAGAGGTACAAAGAGGGTGTGGTGGAGATGCCAGGTCCAGAGGCGACTTACACAAAGTTCATTCAGGCAGGGAGTAGGACCACCTTCTTTCCTCAGAAGTTCGAGGGTGGCAGGAAACTATTGGAGGCAGGCGGAGGCCACCGTCTGGAGACAGTTGACAGGTCTTCCCTCCGACCGCCCACACGCTGGATGACAATGGGCATGCTCATGAGGAATCCAGGAAAGTGGATAGTATGGATTACCCCCAAACCCTGAAGAGTTCTGACGTTCTTCATAGGCTGGCAAAAACCACGAAGCCTTGTGGAAAGAGGTGAGGTTGACCCCGTGACTCATTTCCCTGGATGATGATCTAGCTTGAATAGAAAAATCATACTTTCACCATTTTGCTAAAAAAGTTATTAAATTAATATTTTAGTGTTATTATTCTTATCCTCCCTGAAATGTAATTTAATCTCCATCCAGCAGATGTGAGTTCCTACTATATATTAGAGCAGTCCACCGGATTCATGAAAAACAAAGCTATCAGTGTTCACTATCACGGCTGTCCTCCCTACTCTGTTTACTGACAGCCTACTAAGTGTGTGGTGCTGGGCTAGAATGATAAAGATGAATTTGATATGCTTTCTGGAGAGAAGAGCTTTAACAATTATTTATGATAGTACAGTGATTATTAATGAAGAGATCCGTAAAATTGCTGCAGAAACCTGGAAGAGGTGGTAACTTTTTCAGTTGCTGACAGTGTTTACTTTTAACGGTGGCTTATGGACAACCCAAATCACCTCTCAGATTATACATGCACTGAAATGATGCATCGTGAGGCCGTATCATGCTGCCTTGTTTTTTAAAAATTATCTGTCTCTAAGACAAAAATCCAAATTTTTCTCTCTGAAATTGGCAAGCACAATAAACGCTTAACATTAAGTTATATAAGCAATATTTATCCATGTGAATTAAGTGCAAAAATTCCTGTTGGGAGTTTACTGTCACAAAGTACGTCAGCTTTCATGGTTTGAGAACTACTCCTGTTCAGATCAGTTTGACACGAGGTGAAATAGGACAGAGAAAAATTCTTAAACATTCTCTTGAAAATGAGAAGGGAGGAGAGGATAAACTTTCAGAGTGAATGTGAATCTCAGGATTCAAGACTAAGGTATTTTTAACCCCTTTGTATTGGTTTGCACTAAAATAGAATAATTGTCAAAGGATCTAGTTACCATGGTGATACATCTTTTAAGAGCACATAACTAGATAAAAATCACTAAATTGTAATACCAGAAAATATTACACACAATATTATAGACTTCCTTTCTTTTTAATATTAACTTTTTAAACTAAATACAAATAATACAAAATTTACTTTTCTGTGCTTGGATGAAATGGGAAGGAAAGAAAACATTATACATCATGACATATTTATTTGTTTTTTAAGGAAGCTTACATTTCTGAAAATATTTTTTCCTGTCATATATCAAGCATATATGTGTGGGTGGGTGGGTAGGTGGTTTGTTTCTTAACTTAAATACTGCATGGAAAGCAGTTAGCACGATGCCTGCTCCAGAGTAAGCTTTAGGTATCTGTGAACCATGGTAATTCTCTGCTGGCTGTGTTTTCTTTTTCTTCTGACTTCTCCCGTCTGCCTTTTTTCCTTCCTTCACTTTCATTGTGTCTCCCTATACTTTCTCTTTTGTAATTCCTCTCTGTTTCTTCATTCCTTTCTCCTTTGTGTTTTTTTCTTTTCCTTCCATTTTTCTTAACTAATAAAAATTTTTTAAAGATTAAGCAGTGAGACCAGCAGAACTAGCTCTATGATAACCCTGTGGGAGCGAAACAGTGCCTTGTGGCAGGGTTGAGAAGCGTTTGATTTTGGATGAGGTGAGGTGCAGGGGATGGGGGGGAGTGGGCTATGAGAAATGGAGTTTGAAAGTAGGGGAAAGGAACAACCTTAGAAGAGGAGGAATTTGAATAATGAGGGAGAGTCTCCTTGGCAGGACTCAAGATAGAAGTTTTTGTTTTCCCATCTGAGCCAGAGAACTTCATAGAATCCATATACTAAAATAGTAGAAGGTTTTAGCAAACATTCTGCACATTGAAATCTCAGTTAGAATTTTACCTACATAATTCCATGCAGTGCATAGCTTAGTGCAACAGAAGATAGAAACAGAAATAGACATACATTTGGTGAAAAATAATTGAAGGTTAACAGAAATGCACAGATTAGCCTCCTCCTTCTGCTCGATCAGACATTCTCATTGCTCAGCTCCATTTTCTCTGTATCCCCAGTAAACTGGCTAGAATAACTAGGAGGTTTAAAAACTCAGAGTTCAAGTTTTCTATTCCCCTTGAAAGGAAGGAAAACTGTCAGGTAAGAACCTTCCTTGAATATAAGCACCTTTTCCTATTGAGCAGTGGTAGTTTGATGGCAAATGATAGGTTGCCATATTTGATCTCAATTTCATTATGGAAGTAGTTGTTCAGAGGGAGGGTTTTAGACCATTAAGAGAATACTTTTAGGGGGCTCCTTGGCTTCTTCTTCCCCCTGCAAGACTCCAGAGGTACAGATCTGAGATTCAACAGTCTTGCACAATTCACAGTGCTTACCAGAGCACATACCCTCCCCAATGATACTTATCATTGGTCCAATGATCATTGGACCATTATGACCAGACTGCAGTATGGGGGATGGGTTGTAGTGAGTGAGGTGGAGGTCTTGTATAGCAGACAGAGGTCTAGAAGACTATGCAGGCTGTGAAGCTTTCCATTCCTAATATCAGTCATTCCTAAATACAATAAATGAGTCACTGAACATGTGTGCTCACTAGCAGGTCATTCCCGTATCAGCTTCACTTGTAGTATTTTCCTCTATGGAGTAGTTTGAATCTTTTGATTTATGCCTTCTTGTTTATATATTTATTCAGGCAGCTTATTTCATGCCACTGTCTGAATAATGCTTCAGAACTCTCTAAACTGACACTCATTTGGTAAAGAACCCAAGAGAACATGCAAAAAAAGTAGTGGCGGGACACCAGGGTGGCTCAGTCAGTTAAGTGTCTGCCTTCTACTCAGGTCATGATCCCAGGGTCCTGGGATCGAGTCCTGCAGCAGGCTCCCTACTCAGCGGGGAGCCTGCTTCTCCCTCTCCTTCTGTTGCTCCCCCTGCTTGGTGCTCTCTCTTTGTCAAATAAGTAAATAAAATCTTAAAAAAAAAAAAAAGTAGTATCTTCTGGGCATAATGCAAAATTATAAATATTCAATTATGCATACATATTTAAATATGTAAATATGCTACAAAGCATAATTAATTTACTGCTGTGACTGCTGAGGGAGGCACTGTACAGTAAGTTGATGAGACAATAATATAAGAGTTGTTGACTAGCTTCTAATGAGTTGAAGACATCCATAGTCAACTTGTTAACAGTGAGCTAATTGAAGAGCTAATTATAAAAAAATCCGTTAGAAGTTTCCTTTTTGAGTATCCTTGTGTTCTCTCATATTTTGAAAAAGTAAGCATGGAGCAAATTTTATATCAACAGAGAAGATGAGAATAAAATTTATATGATTATATAATATGGTCCCCAAATCATAAAATCCTATTGGTTGGGATCCAGAAGCACTATCTTAACCCAATCTCCTCACTTTGGGCAAGATTACGCATAACTCATTGTAATTATGTGGATATGTCATTTTGGGTAAAGATAATACACCATTGTTTGGAAATATTTTCTGTGTTTATTACTTATATGTAAATTCTTCAGAAAATCTATCCACAGTTCCTTTGAAGTACATTTCTGGCTTTTTATGGGTGTAATAAGATGAATTAGAAGATCCTTTGTTAAATCTTAGATCAGACTTTATAGGAATGGTGAATAATGCTGGTTTACTCTGGTACTGAGAGTTCTTATATATTCATCATCCAAGTTATTGTACCTCAAGGGTTAAAAACATGATAATATATAATATTACCTTCAAGGAACTTAGAAGAAATATAATATATTCAGTATTATTTTTCAAGAATGTTAGATTTTATTTTTTATAAGGAAATATATGTAGGCTTTTAGGAGAACTCTTATTTTCTATAAGAACTAACTTTTAATTTTATTTTTGGACAAAAATACACATACTAAAGAAATGACACACAATCAAAAACCTATTCCAGAGCCCAATCTCCAGGAAAAAAGTTATTGTTGTATTTTGCAAATGTTGTTCCCCAAACTTTTTCTGCATAAAAATAAAATGTATAGAATGAGTGGGCTGGGGTGATGTCTCCCTGATGTTTTCGGTGTTTCCAGGTCATGCTAATTCAGAGTATTGTCCCTTAGGTCTCAAGCAGATTGTTGCTTTCCTGATTTTTTTACTTACCTCCATCTTTGGCTGTCTACTTTAGGGGACTCCTGCCACTGGAACTTAGGGTCCTGGATAGAAGTCACTAGACTAGTATGACCAAGGATTTACTATTTCTGCCCATTTGGAGTAATCTACTGGATTTCTGTGCAGTAATCTTTATATATATTCCCCTCATCTACCTGTATACAACCTCGAGGCATCAAATTTAGTAATTCCAAAAACAACCTAATCATCTATACCCCCTACTAGGTTTTCTCTTATTTTCAATTTAATTTAATTCAACAACTATTTATTGAGTGCCCGTTATGTGCTGGGCATTATTGCGGGGACTTGAGTATATATTAATAAATGAAGCAAAGATCCTTGCTCTGTTGGAGGGGGGCATTAAACAATAGACATAATAAATTAATGAGTTGTATAATATATTAGAAAGGGATGAATTCTGTGGCAAAAGAAAAGGCTGACTGGTGTAAAGGGGTTCTGGAATGCCAGGATAGAGATCGGGATAGGTTGCTATTTTGAATAGGATGGTTATTGTGAGCGTGTTATTTGAACAAAGTCTTTCAAGGGGTGAAGGAATTGGCCGTGCGAATAACTGTGGGAAAAAAATATCTCAGCTGGTATATACAGCCAGGGCAGTTTCCAAGGCAGACCCATGCCTGCCTGGTACATGCAAGGAAGCATTTGTGGCTGGGACAGAGGGACCAGGGGAAGAACACTAGGAAATGGAATGAGAAAAGCAGTGAGAGCCTGGCCGCTGGGTATCATCATCCATGTCTCTGAGTGAAATCGCGGACCGATGTCGACGGTTGAGCAGAGGCACTCATGATCGGAGTGGGTTTTTTTTTTTTTAATTTTTTATTGTTATGTTAATCACCATACATTACATCATTAGTTTTAGATGTAGTGTTCCATGATTCATTGTTTGTGCATAACACCCAGTGCTCCATGCAGAACGTGCCCTATTTAATAACCATCACCAAGGTAACCCATCCTCCCACCCCCTCCCCTCTAGAACCCTCTGTTTTTTTTAGAGTCCATCCTCTCTCATGGTTCGTCTCCCACTCCGATTTCCCCCCTTTCATTCTTCCCCTCCTGCTATCTTCTTTTTTTTTTTCTTAACATATATTGCATTCTTTCTTTCAGAGGTACAGATCTGAGATTGAACAGTCTTGCACAATTCACAGCGCTTACCAGAGCACATACCTCCCCAATGTCTATCACCCAGCCATGCCATCCCTCACACCCCACCCCCCACTCCAGCAACCCTCGGTTTCTTTCCTGAGATTAAGAATTCCTCATATCAGTGAGGTCATATGATACATGTCTTTCTCTGTTTGACTTATTTCGCTCAGCATAATACCCTCCAGATCCATCCATGTCGTTGCAAATGGCAAGATCTCATTCCTTTTGATGGCTGCATAATATTCCATTGTATATATATACCACCTCTTCCTTATCCATTCATCTGTCAATGGACATCTTGGCTCTTTCCATAGTTTGGCTATTTTGGACATTGCTGCTATAAACATCGGGGTGCACGTACCCCTTCGGATCCCTACATTTGTATCTTTGGGGTAAATACCCAGTAGTGCAATTGCTGGATCGTATGGTAGCTCTATTTTCAACTTTTTGAGGAACCTCCATACTGTTTTCCAGAGTGGCTACACCAGCTTGCATTCCTACCAACAGTGTAGGAGGGTTCCCCTTTCTCCGCATCCCCGCCAACACCTGTTGTTTCCTGACTTGCTAATTGTAGCCATTCTGACTGGTATGAGGTGGTATCTCATTGAGTTTTGATTTGGATTTCCCTGATGCCAAGCAATGTTAAGCATGTTTTCATGTGTCTGTTGGCCATTTAGATGTCTTCTTTGGAAAAATGTCTGTTCGTGTCTTCTGCCCATTTCTTGATTGGATTCTTTGTTCTTTGGGTGTTGAGTTTGATAAGTTCTTTATAGATTTTGGATACTAGCCCTTTATCTGATATGGCATTTGCAAATATCTTCTCCCATTCCGTTGGTTGTCTTTGGTTTTGTTGACTGTTTCCTTTGATGTGCAAAAGCTTTTTATCTTGATGAAGTCCCAATAGTTCATTTTTGCCCTTGCTTCCCTTGCCTTTGGCGATGTTTCTAGGAAGAAATTGCTGCGGCTGAGGTCGAAGAGCTTGCTGCCTGTGTTCTCCTTTAGGATGTTGATGGACTCCTGTCTCACATTTAGGTCTGTCAACCATTTGGAGTCTATTTTTGTGTGTGGTGTAAGGAAATGGTCCAGTTTCATTCTTCTGCATGTGGCTATCCAATTTTCCCAACACCATTTGTTGAAGAGACTGTCTTTTTTCCATTGGCCATTCTTTCCTGCTTTGTCGAAGATGAGTTGACCATAGAGTTGAGGGTCCATTTCTGGGCTCTCTATTCTGTTCCATTGATCTGTGTGTCTGTTTTTGTGCCAGTACCATACTGTCTTGATGATGACAGCTTTGTAATAGAGCTGGAAGTCCGGAATTGTGATGCCGCCAGCTTTGCTTTTCTTTTTGAACATTCTCTGGCTATTCGGGGTCTTTTCTGGTTCCATACAGATTTTAGGATTATTTGTTCCATTTCTTTGAAAAAAGTGGGTGGTATTTTGATGGGGATTGCATTGAATGTGTAGATTGCTCTCGGTAGCATTGACATCTTCACAATATTTGTTCTTCCAATCCATGAGCATGGAACGTTTTTCCATTTCTCTGTGTCTTCCTCAATTTCTTTCATAAGTATTTTATAGTTTTCTGAGTACAGATTCTTTGCCTCTTTGGTTAGATTTATTCCTAGGGATCTTATGGTTTTGGGTGCAATTGTAAATGGGATCGACGCCTTAATTTCTCTTTCTTCTGTCTTGTTGTTGCTGTATGGGAATGCCACTGATTTCTGTGCATTGATTTTATATCCTGCCACTTTACTGAATTCCTGTATGAGTTCTAGCAGTTTTGGGGTGGAGTCTTTTGGGTTTTCCACATAAAGTATCATATCATCTGCAAAGAGTGAGAGTTTGACTTCTTCTTTGCCGATTTGGATGCGTTTGATTTCTTTTTGTTGTCTGATTGCTGTGGCTAGGACTTCTAATACTATGTTGAACTCAGTGGTGATAGTGGACATCCATGCCACGTTCCTGACCTTAGGGGGGAAGCTCTCAGTTTTTCCCCATTGAACATGATATTCACTGTAGATTTTTCATAGATGGCTTTTATGATATTGAGGTCTGTACTCTCTATCCCTATACTCTGAAGAGTTTTGATCAAGAAAGGATGCTGTACTTTGTCAAATGCTTTTTCTGCATCTATTGAGAGGATCATATGATTCTTGTTCTTTCTTTTATTAATGTATTGTATCACGTTGATTGATTTGTGGATGTTGAACCAACCTTGCAGCCCAGGGATAAATCCCACTTGGTCGTGGTGAATAATCCTTTTAATGTACTGTTGGATCCTACTGGCTAGTATTTTGGTGAGAATTTTTGCATCCATGTTCATCAAGGATATTGGTCTGTAATTCTCCTTTTTGATGGGGTCTTTGTCTGGTTTGGGGATCAAGGTAATGGTAGCCTCATAAAATGAGTTTGGAAGTTTTCCTTCCATTTCTAATTTTTGGAAGAGTTTCAGAAGAATGGATATTAATTCTTCTTGAAATGTTTGGTAGAATTCCCCTGGGAAGCCATCTGGCCCTGGGCTTTTGTTTGTTGGGAGATTTTTGATGACTGCTTCAATTTCTTAGTGGTTATAGGTCTGTTCAGGTTTTCTATTTCTTCCTTGTTCAGTTTTGGTAGTTGATACATCTCTAGGAATGCATCCATTTCTTCCAGGTTATCTAATTTGCTGGCATAGAGTTGTTCATAATATGTTCTTAAAATTGTTTGTATTTCTTTGGTGTTGGTTGTGATCTGTCCTCTTTCATTCATGATTTTGTTGATTTGGGTCATTTCTCTTTTCTTTTTGATAAGTCTGTCCAGGGGTTTATCAATCTTGTTAATTCTTTCAAAGAACCAGCTCCTAGTTTCGTTGATCTGTTCTACTGTTCTTTTGGTTTCTGTTTCATTGATTTCTGCTCTGATCTTTATTATTTCTCTTCTCCTGCTGGGTTTAGGTTTTATTTGCTGCTCTTTCTCCAGCTCCTTGAGGTGTAGGGTTAGGTTGTGTACTTGAGACCTTTCTTGTTTCTTGAGAAAGGCTTGTATTGCTATATACTTTCCTCTTAGGACTGCCTTTGCTACATCCCAATGATTTTGAACAGTGTGTTTCCATGAATTTTTTTAATTCTTCTTTAATTTCCTGGTTGACCCATTCATTCTTTAGTAGGATGCTCTTTAGCCTCCATGTATTTGAGTTCTTTCCGACTTTCCTCTTGTGATTGAGTTCTAGTTTCAAAGCATTGTGGTCTGAAAATAGGCAGGGAATAATCCCAATCTTTTGGTACCGGTTGAGACCTGATTTATGACCTAGGATGTGATCGATTCTGGAGAATGTTCCATGGGCACTAGAGAAGAATGTGTATTCCGTTGCTTTGGGATGGAATGTTCTGAATATGTCTGTGAAGTCCATTTGGTCCAGTGTGTCATTTAAAGTCTTTATTTTCTTGTTGATCTTTTGCTTAGATGATCTGTCCATTTCAGTGAGGGAGGTGTTAAAGTCCCCCACTCTTATTGTATTGTTGTCAATGTGTTTCTTTGCTTTTGTTATTAATTGGCTTATATACTTGGCTGCTCCCATGTTAGGGGCATAGATATTTACAATTGTTAGATCTTCTTGTTGGATAGACCCTTTAAGTAGGATATAGTGTCCTTCCTCATCTCTTATTACAGTCTTTGGTTTAAAATCCAATTTGTCTGATATAAGGATTGCCACCCCAGCTTTCTTTTGGTGTCCATTAGCATGTTAAATGGTTTTCCACCCCCTCACTTTCCATCTGAGGGTGTCTTTGGGTCTACAATGAATCTCTTGCAGAGAGCATATTGGTGGGTCTTGTTTTTTAATCCAATTTGATAGCCTGTGTCTTTTGATTGGGGCATTAAGCCCATTTACATTCAGGGTAACTATTGAAAGATAGGAATTTAGTGCCATTGTATTGCCTGTAAGGTGACTGTTACTGTATATTGTCTGTGTTCCTTTCTGGTCTGTGTTACTTTTAGGCTCTCTCTTTGCTTAGAGGACCCCTTTCAATATTTCTTGTAGGGCTGGTTCGTGTTTGCAAATTCCTTTAGTTTTTGTTTGTCCTGGGAGCTTTTTATCTCTCCTTCAATTTTCAATGACAGCCTAGCTGGATATAGTATTCTTGGCTGCATATTTTTCTAATTTAGTGCTCTGAATATATCCTGCCAGTCCTTTCTGGCCTGCCAGGTCTCTGTGGATAGGTCTGTTGCCAGTCTAATGTTTCTACCATTGTAGATTACAGATCTCTTCTCCCGAGCTGCTGTCAGGATTTTCTCTTTGTCTCTGAGACTCGTAAGTTTTACTATTAAATGTAGGGGTGTTGACCTATTTTTATTAATTTTGAGAGGGGTTCTCTGTGCTTCCTGGATTTTGATGCCTGTTTCCTTCCCCAAATTAGGGAAGTTCTCTGCTATAATTTGCTCCAATACACCTTCTGCCCCTCTCTCTCTTTCTTCTTCTGGAATCCCAATTATTCTAATGTTGTTTCATCTTATGGTGTCACTTATCTCTTGAATTCTGCCCTCGTGATCCAGTAGTTGTTTATCTCTCTTTTTCTCAGCTTCTTTATTTTCCATCATTTGGTCTTCTATATCACTGATTCTCTCTTCTGCCTCATTTATCCTAGCAGTTAGCGCCCCCATATTTGATTGCACCTCATTAATATCCTTTTTGATTTCGACTTGCTTAGATTTTAGTTCTTTTATTTCTCCAGAAAGGGTTTCTCTAATAGCTTCCATGCTTTTTTCAAGCCCAGCTACTATCTTTAAAGTGATGATTCTGAACTCTAGATCCGACATCGTACTAATGTCCATATTGAGTAGGTCCCTGGCAGTCGGTACTACCTCTTGTTCTTTTTGTTGAGGTGATTTTTTCCGTCTTGTCATTTTGTCCAGAGGAGAATAGATTAATGAGAGAACAAAATGCTAACAGGGTAACAACATCCCCAGAAAATATACTTTAAAAAATAAAGGGAAGGGGGAAAATAAAGGGAAAGAGAGAAAAAAAGATAAAGATAAAAACAAACAAAAACAGAACAACAACAACAAAAAAACAGAATCTGATCAAATGTGATCAGGCTGGTACTTAGATTAGTGCCCCACACTAGATTTTTGGTGTATTTTGTTCTGTTAGAATAAAGTGCCTCCCAAAATTTTAAAGAAAGAAAAACTTATATATGTACAAAAATAAGGGTTGATATAATGGAGCGATGGAATATGACTGTAAAGATGAAAATTATAAAAAAATTTATAAAAGGAATTGGTAAGAAGTTTGAAAAAAGAAAGAAGAGGATTTAAAAAAAAAAGTAAAAAAATGGAGAGAATGTGATCAGGCAGGGGAGTAGAAAAAAACCATACACTAGAAATTTAGGGTATATTTTGATCTGTTAGAAGAAACTATCTCAAAATTTTAAAGAGAGAACACTCTATATATATATGCCAAAAATACAGGTAACTACTATGAAGGGATAGAATATGACTCTAAAAATGAAAAATAAAAATGTTTTTTAAAAAAGGGATTGATAAGATGTTGGTTGAAAAAGGGAAAAAGAAAAATTCAAAAAAAAACCCAGTTAAAAAAATTAATTTTTTTTTTAATTTTTATTTATTTATTCATGAGAGACAGAGAGAGAGGCAGAGGCAGAAGCAGGCTCCCAAGGAGCAGAGAGCCCGATGCGGGACTCGATCCCAGGACCCTGGGATCATGACCTGAGCTGAAGGCAGACGCTTAACCATCTGAGCCACCCAGTCGCCCAAAAATTGACTTTGAAAGACTAAAGAATCATGGTAAAAAAGCCGTGGATTCTATGTGCAGTATTCCCCTAGCGCTGGAGTTCTGCCATTCTCATTGATCGGTAAACTTGGTCTTGGCTGGCTCTTCTCGCTGATCTTCTGGGGGAGGGGCCTGTTGCCGTGGTTTCCAAAAGTCTTTGCTGTAGGCGGAATTGCCCCGCCCTTGCCGGTCCGGGCTAAGCAATCTTTTCGGGTTTGCACTCGGGAGCTTTTGTTCCCTTCAGGCTTTCCGTACAGCTTTGGAGGCGGAGAGTGAAAACGGCGGCCTCCCAATCTCTGCCCTGGAGGAGCCGAGAACTCGGGGCCCCACTCCTCACTGCGCCCCCAGAGAAAAGCAGTCAATCCTGTTCCCCGCTCTCCGGCTGCACTCCGTGCTCGCCTGGCCTGTGACCGCGCGCCTCTATCTCTGGCCCCGACCCCGGGTGGAGTCTCCAAACCCAGCAGATCCCTGCGGTGCCCTCCCGCGCAGCTCCTCCCGGGGGAGGAAGGTGAGTCTCCCCGGATCTGCCGCTTGTTGGGTCCCTGCTGGAGGAGCAGGGGCCCGACTGGGCCGCGGATCACGGTCTATGGCGACCCCGAGCTGAGAGCCCGCGTCTGGGCTCCGCCTCTGCAGCCGGCTTCCCCGCTCCGATACCTGGGAGCTCTGCCGCATTCAGGCACCCCTGGTCTTTCTGTGACCCCGAGGGTCCTGAGACCACACTGTCCCGGAGGGTTCCACCCCCCGCTTAGCCACTGGAGCGACGTCCCTCAGTGGAGCAGACTTCTAAAAGTTCCGATTTTGTGCTCCGCGGCTCTATCATTGCCAGAAGCGGCCAGAAGCCCCTCCCCCACCGTCTGTCCTCCCGAATATCGCCTCGGATTCCCTTCTCCGCACGTCCTACCTTCCAGAAAGTGGTCGCTTTTCTGATGAGAGAGTTGTTGCTCTTCTTTTCTTCAATCTCCTGTTGAGTTTGTAGGTGTTCAGAATGGTTTGATCCCTCTCCAGCTGAATTCCTGAGAGGAGACGAAATCCAGGTCTCCGACTCCTCCAACATTTTGCTCCGCCACCCCCCCAGTGATGTTTTAAAGGATCGTCCTAATGTTTGTGTTGAGAATAGCCAAACTGGAAGTATAAATCTGGATGCTGTTGGCAAACAGGTGGTAGTTAAAACCATGAAAACTGATGGAATCACTAAGTAAGTGATACAAAGAAGAGGGTCAAGGACTGAGTCCAGAGGCACTCAGCATTAGAATGAGTGCCTACCTCCACACATCCATTGTCTTGTATTTCTGAATATTTTTTTTTAAAGATTTTATTTATTTATTTGAGACAGAGAGAATGAGAGACAGAGAGCATGAGAGGGAGGAGGGTCAGAGGGAGAAGTAGACTCCCTGCCGAGCAGGGAGCCCGATGCGGGACTCGATCCCGGGACTCCAGGATCATGGCCTGAGCCGAAGGCAGTCGCTTTACCAACTGAGCCACCCAGGCGCCCTGAATATTTTTTATTGTATATTTGTATTCTTATTAATTAAACTAAAATATTCCTTATTTGAGTACATACATATATCAGACGTATAAATGTGCTACAGCATCTAAGAGAGATGGTTAAGGTAAAGTCAAGCCCAGCTGTCATTGACTATTTTGCCCTTAAAATACTCTATTCTATCTTTTTTTTTGTATGTATCATTTTATAGATGGAATTTGTATCTGACTCTGTACTTAAAATATATTATATCTCACCTCTTTCTATTTCTCACTTTTTTTCCCCCTACACGCTCAATACAAATGGGTCCATCATTCTGTTTTCAGTGTGTTTCCAAAGATTATCTTAAAATAGAGCTTTTCAATCCTGGCATGTTTGTTGCTTTAATTTAATTAGATGTAAGCCCCAACTGGTCAAGTTATAAAGGAGAGAAATACAGTTTTTTAAACACGCCATATGAGCTTGTATAGTATGAAAAATTCTTGCATGAAAAGTTTTGATTTTATTGGTAGTTGAACTCTTTTGTGATTCTAGAAATAACCTTGTAAATGAACCAAATTTTTTATCAGAACTTTGTAGGGCGTAATTATTCTTGAAGGTTTATATTGTGTTGAGTAATTGAGTAACAGACATGGATCTTAAGGATGTTATGAACCAGATTGTAATGAATTTGGAATTCAAAGTCATTGTTTCTATTTATTTTACATTGCATTTGTGTGTCAGACACGTGGGTACACTTTATATCCATGTGTGTATAATGTGCATAGATAAAAGCTCCATGGAGTGCCATATCTGTTACTTTGTTTGTCTTTTCACAATCCAGAGCAACATTGTATATCTCTCTTTGTAAGATGGTTGTATAAAACCTTTTTTTGTTTTGAAAGAACTTCAGTCACAGAGAATTTGCCCAACTGGTACTCACAAAATTCTTGCGTACCCAGATTCCCCAATTCTTAACATTTTACCATACTTGGTTTATTATTCTCTTTCACTTACCTTGTAAGTGTTTTCTGAAATCATTGAGAGTAATTTACATACATGGTGCCCCTTATTTCTAAATATCTTGTGATTATTTCTAATAAAACAAGGATGTTCACTTAAGTAACCATAATACAGCTCTCAAGATGAAGAAATGAACACTTATACAGTGCTATTATCTAGCCTGTAGCCCTTTGTCACCTTTCACCAATTGTCCCATGCTTAGTCTCTAATCATAATGGATCATTTACTTTTATTAAGTGATGTACTGTTGTTTATAAAATATCACATCATCCGTTGCTGATGTTTAGTTATAAACTTGTGACAGTTGGGAGGCAATTGGGTGGCTCAGTCAGTTAAGCGTCCGACTCTTGATTTAGGCTCAGGTCATGATCTCAGGGTTGTGAGACTGAGCTCCATGCTGAGAGTGGAGCCAGCTTAAGATTCTCTCTCTCCCTCTCCCTCTGCCCCTCCTCACCCCTCTCTCCCTCTCTAGGAAAAAAAAAAAAAAAAAAGAAGTTGTGACAGTGGGCAAAAACAGACGACTTTGTGTGTATGACCTTCGTGTGATCCGGAGAGAATTTTGTTTGAATCTCCTTAGTGGCCTGTTGGTTTAATGTCAGTGATGCACTGATTCCCCTTAATACTGGTTGTGTTCATTTCCTTTTTAGTGGCATAGTATCGCACATACTTTATATTATACAATGTACTTTACAAAGTCACTTTATTTTTCCAGTTAAATATCTATCTTATTCAGAGGGTTGTATAAATATAAATGTCTTCCTTGTTAGAAAAAAAAAAAATTCTGTAAATAAATATACATAGGCACTGTTTAGTTTGAACAAAACACACATGAATCAATGGAAAGAAACATGCTCAGGTAAAAGGATGTGATTTTGATATGTGTGCAAGGTGTTTATGTTTACATCTTTTTTGGATCTACCTCTGTCCTTACTGGTCACTGATGAATTAAGTTATAATGCTGGGACTAGCTGTTGTCTGCCTCCTATCAACCAAGATATTGCCCTTATCTGTTAAGATTGAATTAGGTGATTGGTTTTCTACTTGTGTTCTTTAGCACCACAGTATGCTTCAAGAAGAAATAATTATTTGATTCAAATTTAATTTTAAGAAATTAATCACTTGTGGGGCGCCTGGGTGGCTCAGTTGGTTAAGCGACTGCCTTCGGCTCGGGTCGTGATCCTGGAGTCCCGGGATCGAGTCCCGCATCGGGCTCCCTGCTCGGCGGGGAGTCTGCTTCTCCCTCTGACCCTCCTCCCTCTCATGCTCTCTGTCTCTCATTCTCTCTCTCGCAAATGAATAAAATCTTAAAAAAAAAAAAAAAAAGAAATTAATCACTTGAAAGCTCTAGGATAGCATACATTTATTAATTAACAAGTTTAAATTTGCTGAAGATTACCAAGGTATTTAATTTGTTTTATCAAATTGATTCTTGAAATAAAAATTTCCCTACCGTCTCTGGGCATATATTTGGCACTTCTGGAAAATGTGTTACTGACTAGAAGGGTACAGTGTTATCCTTGGTTCACTTGCGATCATATCAAATTTCTCAATTCCTGTAGCATACGCATTGCATATCAGGCAAAACTCAGAGGCTGCTCTAGCAAATATTATACAAGTATTACCCATTCCATCCTAGGAACTCCATTTTATCCATGATATTAGTGGATATTATTAAATTAGAAGGTCCCCTCACCCCACCCCAGCTGTTATGAAACAGCCTGAGCTGAATTTGGCCAAGGTAAGATCAGAGTTTAGTTTCATTATTGACCCTTTAACTATAGTTACATGCAAGTGACCGCACTTAAAATCTCAGCCTGAAATGAATTGTTTTGGAACTTTTGTACGATTTTTAACCATAAATGGTTGCCTATACATCTCAGATCTTTTTTAAAAATGGTATTTTTAACATATAATTTTGAAGTGTACTTTAAAGCATACTTTCTGCTAAAAAAGGAGATTACTACTGACTGAGTTGTCTGTTCATTGACTCCATCCATGTGGAATATTTACTATTTAGGAAATGCAAGAAAGCGATTATTAATGTTCCATTTCCAATTGGAACAAGAAATTTCTACTACCCCTCTTTCAGGCTACTGAGTTGGTTTAATTGATGAATAGTCTGAGATTTTAAGAGGAGCTCTTGAAAAACATGGTAATTTCAGGCCTATTTCTATGTGAATTAGGATTTTGTCGCTACTCTGCAACTAAAATGAAATCCCCAAATAATTTGTTTATGAAAGCAGCTGTCATATATCAACCTCAGCTGCAAGATTTTGTGTTATTAAATATACATCACTTCAGTTTACTGGGTATGCATATGACAATTTTGAACTTGTAAACATTAATATATACTATTAAAATGCCACTTTTAGTGGAGATTTAATGGATTGAATAAAGTCTTCCACTGCTAAAAGTTTGATAACCATTTAGTGATTTAAATTCCTCATGAAAAAAAAAAGAAGGTACAGATCCATAGGGTGCTTTTGAAAACAGAAAGGATTCTCAGCCTTTGCATTAATGTGTTTCAGTTGCAGATACAAAAAGAAAGTTGTCCTTGCTTCCAGCCTTTTCTCAAAGCTCCCAAATACTCTGGTTCCTCTGAGATCTCAGTTCTCCAAGTGACCTCACCATTCTATTCCCAGGGGTTCCAGCCATTCTTGGAGCCCTTTGAATTTGTACCACCTGCTTAGAGAGAAAGCCTTGGCTGCTGACTTAGCATTTGTAATGCGGGTTTGTTCCCTGGAGGAAGATTGAGAAAAAGTGGGTGAAGTGAAATAGAGAGAAAGAAAATCGGTATGAAGGAAAATGACTAAATCAGGAGCAGTTGACCCCAAGGGCAGGAAAAGCTTCTCCCCCCCCACCCCAATACATGGGCTCCTGAGAAAACAGGAAAGACCAGCTCAGTATGGTTTTTAGTATTTTGTGCAATTTCTGGCAGGCAGCTTCGAGGCTATTTCTACAACATGAAGGGAAGAACGATGCAGATTCTCATGAGTATTTCCTATTGAAGGTAGAAAGGTTTCAAAAAATCATGATTTTGGTAAAACAAAGCCACTCTATGTGTTTTTACATAGTATCTTTTTTTCTGGCCATTTCAGCATATTTACATCCAGCCAGATATTTAATTAATATTACAATAATAACAAAAGAACCAAAAAATAAGAAACAATGATCATATGTTATTCAAAGTGATTTCAATTTAGACTTTATTTTGTGAATAACCATCTAAGACTTCTATTTTTTCTGGCAAAACTTTAGCTACTATTTGAGAGATAAAAGAGCATTACGAGGCCTTGCATTATGAGATTCTTGTATCATTCCTTGACTGAGTGTTGAAATGATCAGTTCAGTATTATGTAATTGGGTGGTTAATTTTTTAATAATAATTAGTAGATCAGCCTTAGGCAGATAAAGTCTCTAGAGTATTTCATTTCTGCTATTTCTTCCAAGAATTATTATGAAAAAATTTTACGTATATGAAGGCTTCTTTTTTCTTTTTTTTTTTGGATGAGTGGCTGACATATATAGTAGTGGGACAGTTGACTGGGTCACTTTTAGAGTTCTTTGTTGTTTCAAAAGGTTTCTTTGGTTGATATGGATGCATGTCACTGCAGACACTCATACCTGTGTATAGTTGGCCATGTTTTTTGTTTGTTTGTTTAGAAACCAGTTTCCATTTTGGTGAACCTAACAGGGTTTCATATTGTGATGGTTTCTCAGGCAGAGATGTTAATTAAAGTGTTGTTTTTTTGAATGAGCCAAGAATATTCACCCACTGTATTTTTTTGCTTCTTCTCTTTAGACCAGGACAGGAAGTCTTTTTTTGTTTTTTAAGATTGTATTTATTTATTCGAGAGAGAGAGAACACTAGTGGGGAGGAGAGGGAGAAGCAGATCCCCACTGAGCAGGGAGCCTGATGCAGGACTCGATCCCAGGACCCTGAGATCGTGACCTGAGCCGAAGGCAAATGCTTAACTGACTGAGCCACGCGGGCGTCCCTGTCACTTTGCTTTTTAACACACTTTACAGAGCTGGGCTTGCCTTTTCCAGAAAATTCAGGTCGCTGAGGATCACAGCTAGATTTCTGTGTCAGTCCTGTTGGACCTGTGTGACTTGGCCCATGTCTTTGTCCAGGTTCACCGTGCCCCTTGTGCCCCTGGACAGCTAGTGTTCTGGTCACAGAAGCCTGTTTTCTGCCCCTTGAAACTGTCATGCCCCTTCTTGCCTTGGACCGTGGACATACTGCACCCCTTGCCCCCTTTACCTCTGCTTTGGTGTTCCCTAACCAACTCTTCTCTGTCCATTGGAACTCAGCTTATAGAATTCAGTCACTTGCAGACCCCAGAATAGATTAACCCTCTTGTTTGCTATTTGTCAACACCATGTACTACCTTTCCTTGGTAGCATTTATCACGTTACAACTCTAAGTTATTCATCGTCTTATCAGTGCTTCATGGTCTCCCAGCCCAGATGGGACATCCCTTCTGTGTAGGCATGTGGTACAGAACCATGAACACAGGGCATGTGTAATAACTGCCATCCAGACAAATACAAAGAGAATGTAATAAAACTATACATTTATTTATTAATTTATAAAGGGCATCTTTTGAAGTCTTACAGTGGGTTGCTTTAGTATTTGAGATAGGGCAGTAGTAGCCCAGTTTAGACACACAGACATAGCGATAGATAACCTTTTTTTTCTGAAAGCCTGGATGTTTTCATCTCCTCCCCAGCTCTGCGTCTTTGCTCATCCCACGCTTAGTATTTTGTTGAGCAGTATAGACCAATGTACACTAGACTGCGTTCCTCTCCTAAGAACTGATGGCAAGCAATTACATAGTTATTTTCTGCCACAGCCAATACGGGGCTTTAAAGTGACTCCTTAAGGGCATTTTGAAGAATTGCCTGTTTCCTCAGATTCAAGTGCTGAGATACCCTCAAGACCGTATCTTTGGTAATAATTGATCTAGACGTAGGAGAGTTCCTTCCAGGATAATTGGGGTCATGCAAATTGGAGGGCCCGGATGGGCTATTTTGGAAGGTGGAATTGTTCGTCATCTGAAAAGGCATATCGCCTAGGATGTCTCGGCCTCTTCATATTCTCCTGAACTTTCTCTGAACCAGTTGGCAAGCTTCCCCCCACCCCTTTGTTCTTTCTTTGAAAAATTATACTCTTAAGTATTCATTAAAGCCACAGGATAAAAATAAGCAAGACATCTTCTCGGGCCTCTGCCTTTAAAACCAAATCTGGTATTTCTTCTCTCTAGGGTGTTATAGAGAATGTCTGGAAAGCACACCTCTTTATCAGTTAACACTATTTTTGTGTGTTTGTTATATGTCTTCAGGGGGCACTGTAGTTCAAGGTGGGAGCAACATTTGGGCCTCTTCAGAGCCATGACCTTGTTCGAAGCCTCGGGCCAGACTGTTGCAAGGTTTTGAGTGGTGACAGTTACACGGAGTAGTTTTTTTGACAAAGGAATGTTTTCTGCAAAATAAATTTATCCTTTTCTGTTTTTACTGCTAAGGAATATGGCATTCTCATAACATCTTTATTCATGGTTTCTCAATATTTTTAAACAGAACTTTTATTTTGGAAGTAATTTTAGATTTACAGAGAAGTTGCAAAGACTGTGCGGAGAGTTCCATCCACCCTTCACCTAATTTCCCCCAATGTTAACATCTTTCATTACCATGCTATATTTGTCAAAATTGAGAAATTAACCTGGGTCGTTCGGATTTTAGAATGTATGCTATGCAGTCATTGACCTACACCAGTTACATCTCTTCAATTGACATAAACTTGGATACTGTAGGTAAATAAGGAAACAAATGTGAACAAAATATGATGTTGGTGTGAATACAATGTTGATTTCCAGTACTTTATTTCTACCAGTGTGTACATTACCTGTAGATCATTTACAGGTCACATAGGTATGCCTCCATAACCCCAAAGCCACCTTTCATTTCCGAAAGTTACTCAACTCCTGGGAGCCATGAAGGGGCATCCAGATAAAAGTGAAAACTTATTTGTGATGTTTAGCATTACGCTTGTTCCCTTTGGGTCTGTTTTCTCATCTGTGAGATGAAAAGTTGGCAGTAAGGACCTTTAAGGGTTATATTTGCCTTACAGATGGATGATTTTGTAATTATACCTTTCATGACCAGATTCAGTCTAGACCCAGTGTCTATCAGGCAGTGGGATGATCCAGGTCAAACCATGAGTTTCTTTAACAAACCCTGGACCTTTGTGATCATTGTCAGAGCACAGGTGTAGACCAGTAGTGTCAAGTTCAAATGCCTGAAGTTGTCTGGCAAGTATAAAACAGAGCCAAAGGAGGAGGGAGGGACCCTGATGACCTGGAGAGCCCATGTCCTTTCTAGTGGTGCAATGAATTCTCAGCTCCCAGGGATTGTGTTCCAAAGGGATGTTAGTCTTCTGACCTTTCAAAGGAACTCACATAAACAGTTTTTTTATATGAACTCTTGCAATCTTTAAATATTAGCAACAAATCCAATGTCCAGGAAGCCACTCCATGGGCTAAATTAAATGTTTAGTTGGCTGAAACTTACCTGTTGAATGCCAGTTTATGACTTTTGTTCCATTTCAGTGGCTTTTTTGTTTTGTTTTGTTTTTTGTTTTTTGTTTTTTCATTTCAGTGGCTTTCAAACACTTTTGCCCGTTGCAACAGTTAGAAATGCCTTTTACATCACAATGTAGTACACACATATGTGTGTGATGTCTGCATGTATGTGTATATATGAAACTGAAACAAAATTTAATGAATTAATATGTGTGATACAATTATGTTTTCTATTTTACTGTATATAGCATGTTTTCTCTTCTGTAATTTCATATTTGATTTTTTTAAAAAAAGCAGTCCCAATACAATTAACTCATTTTCATGACCCATCAGTGGATTGACTTCCTAGTCGCTGTTCCTCTGAAAAAATTTGGAGGGCCGTACTATTGCCTACATGTGATTTTTCCACCTAGAGCTCTGAGATCTGAAATACCTCAGACGTGATTTCCTCAACTTGATATCTTTAGGAACATTCCATAACCAACATGAAAAATGTGTTGCCTATTGAGAATGTGGGATTTCTCTGGCTCGAATATCAGTAAAGTAGGAAATAATAGTGCCCCTCAGAAGATAAGGCTAAGCAGAGAAGATCAAAGAGAAGGGACAGAGATAGGCTATTTAGGAACCTTAAATTTGAACATCACAACTCTTTTTGGTAAAAAAGATAATTTTCTTCCTTTTAATTGCCTACAGATGGCATGTCTTGATGCTTACTCATGTGCACATAGCTGTGTCCACAAGCATCCTTGGCTCTTCTAAATGTTTTAATTGTTTCCTGGCAAATAAAAATTTGTTTCAAATGAAAATTTAAAATGTTCTAATGATAATTAGAAATTGTTGATGATAGTCATTATAGGTGGCTTTATATATTGGATTCTCTCTATGAGATGAATATTTTTATTAGACATTTTATTTGGAATTAGTCAATGTTCTCCACTTAGCATCAAGCTCATTGAGAAGGTTTCTTTCGGCTCTACCATCTTATAATTTCATATTAGACAACTTGTATATGGCAGTGACCTTCATGATGTCCTAAAGAAGGCTGAAAAATATTACCATGTGCTTTTTTATCCTTCAAGTCACCGGGTCTTATTTTTAGGAGAAAATATTGGCAAAAAAATTATTAAACTTCCTTATAAAAATAAGATGTCATATAGTGCTTCCCAAATGAAATTCTTTTTAAAAATGCTGCATGACATATTTAAAGTTTTTATTCATATCTGTGGAGAAATATCCTGAAACCATATATTTTGTCTGCAAATCATGGAATATCACAACCATATCACGCTGCTCCTAATAAGTAATTTCTCTCATTAAAAATAAAATGAAAAGATACTGGGTACCACTTTCTTTTTTGACCTTTTTAAAATTTAAACCTTACAAAAATACATTTGTTCTTCAATTCCCAAACTTAATCTGAAGGCATACATCATTCCCCCAACAGCTTGAAAAGTAAGATATATTCATGCCAGTTTCTTTTTAGGTAACTTAAAATAGACTAGAGGCTCTATTTTCTACTGATCGTGACAGTGTAGTTAGACAGATATGTTCTACTATCGAAGTAGACATATATCAGCATTTATTGAGCACCTGCCATGCAAAGTGCTTTTTATACATCACTCCATCAATTCTCAGAGCAATCCCCAGAGTATTCTTATCATTTTCATTTTATGAATCGAGGAGGCTGCAGTTAGTAACAGTGTTGTACAGTGAGTGGTACAGCCCCTGTTCTTAACCGTCATGTTACATTGTGTCCATATTTAACTAAAAAAGATTCACTTGCAAGCTGGCCAAAAATTAAGTTTCCACACTCCCTAGAATATAGAGGAGATGCTTATGCATCTAAATATGGCTAATTTCAGGAGTACACAATGGTAAAGATGTGCCGGTTGGATTGTGGAAATCCTAAAATATTTCTGTGTAGGTTGGAAGATAGTTATGGATCAGACTTAGGCTCCCTTGCCTCGCCCCACCCACCACCCAGAGTTTCCCCGAGTACATCCATAGGTCCTCCATGATTCAGAAACTAGAAGATGATTGCTTGGCACAGCAGGAACCTGTGGAGGACTGCCTCAGTCCTCAGGCCCCGGCTCCTTCTGGTTGGTTGGTTTGACCTACTGATTGTGAAATACTTTAGAGTCATCCCTACATATCAATATTTAACTTAAGGAGACAGGTGCCATGATAGGCAACTCTCACTGCTTGATCTACTGAACTGAAAGTCCACAGTGGGAAGGTGACTAAGCATTTGGCTAGAGATTTCTTCTCTCCTCTCAGGAGTCTTTTGGGTGACCCTGTAATCAAATCCACCCAGTGCAGGGGCCTGGCAGTGTCTAAGGAGCTCACACCATTATCATTTTCCAATACTGGCAAAAAACTCCCAGATCCTTGGGTATTTATTCATTCCTGGAAAAATATAAGGGAAAAAAATAAAGGTGGAAGCAATATGGAAATTCTTGGGAAATAATCTTAGTTACCTAGTGAAGCAGTAAGCAGGATAGCGCATCCCATTCGCTGTGGCCTACCTAGTCTGGGTGGCTGATTCTGTCTAAACTCACAGGCTCCGTTGGCCTGTCCTTAGAGGAACAATAAAGAGATGGTGACTCTTCCGTAAGTCTTCGACTGATATTCTTAGACCTGTGTTTCTTGGGAAGGCAAATCATCCTCATTAGGATACAATTTTAATTTTTTATAATATTAATTATCTTTTGGCATTATCTATAAGAACATAATGGATAAAAGCAAAATTTAATTTTTGTTATCTGGCACAGGATTTTAAAGAGGAGAATGTGAGTCATAAGCAAAGTGCCTACCTATTTGAAATTATTTAAAAATTTCTGCAACAAGTATTTATTTCCTTCATGCTGTGAGACTTGCAAACATTCAGAAAAGGGCAAATGGATCTATGTCTCTATATGGATATAATAATTTATTCTGTTTCTTTAAAAATCTATTAAAATGTACAGTGAGCAAATCTACCAATTTTTTACAAAAGCATGCATGTACACAGGCAATAGATACGAAATTTTATTTCTTTTTTTAAAGATTTTATTTATTTATTTATATGAGATTGAGAGAGAGAGAATCTGAAGCAGAATCCATGCTGAGTGGAGAGCCTGACGTGTGGCTTGATCCCACGACTGTGAGATCATGACCTGAGTCGAAACCAAGATTCAGACGCTCAACCGACTGAGCCACCCAGGTGCCCCAGAAATTCTATTTCTTTTAATTTTAAATTTTAAATTTCTTTTAATTTTCATAGACCCTTACTTCAGTAATATGGAAAAAAATATTGGCTAATAGGAATAAAATCATCAGAGCTTTTGATGAACACATATGATAAATTGTTGATTTAGCATGGGTCTCCTTGACTTCCATGTGCTGATAATGATGGTGATAAGTCTAAAGAGATACTGAGGAAGGTAAAGCGTGTTTTTCAAGTTGTGAATCTTGATTTCAGAAAAGGAAATGAGGATTGTATGATCCTGTTGTCAAATATTATGGGTAGACATACATGGTTGATGTTCCTGTTCACTTTGTTCCCTAAACAGCACCTCTGTCTAAGTGACCAGTGTAAATACATTAATTTTCTTGGTATTCAGCAATGCTCACCTGAGCCACAGGTAGCCCACTATTTTACAGGTATAGATACATGAGTGTTTTCTCTTGTTTCTATTAAGTTTACCTCTTTTACAATTTTCTCTTTAAAATTTAGCCAGCCCTTAGTTATAGCTTTTAAAGCAAATTCAGTGAAGGGGGCTTGGAAATTTAAACAGTTAACAATAAACGGGAAAAAACAGTCTTTAAAATAGCCCGTGATAACGAGAAAATATATAGAGTACTGTGCAGTTTTCATCGCTGGTCAAAGGAGAATGTGTCCCTTGAGTTGAAGCGGACTGTTTTAGAGAAAAATTGTGAAGTCTATAGAAAAATAACAGGTCAGTCATTTTAGACCATCCATGCTCTGGCTGGTTGACAGAGAATCTTCAATTTAAAGGGTCAAATGTGATAATTGACCTTCAAGCATTCTGCTTTTTCTTTTGCTGTTGTCCTGGAATTATCTTTTATCAGTATAGCTGGGAACAAGTGAGGGCTTGACACATGTCATCTCTCCATGTGATGTAATATCACACTGTGGTGGCATCTGACTTGCCATTGGCCAAGAGATAACTAAAGAATTAGGACCCAGACAGCGATAGAAACCGCTGCCTGACTGCCATGCTCTCTGCTTTTGGTGAGAGTCCACAAATTAGATTTCAGTGCACTGAACCGAGTTTAAACGTGCTGATATCTGAGTGCTGAAAACATGGAGACTTGATGTTAAAAAATAAATAAATAAATAATAAGCCCTCTATCCATACACACACACACACACACACGCGTTTGTGTGCCCACGGGCATGTGTACACCTATATACACATTTGTTACCGTTCTAGAAGAGTGTATTGACTTTTCCCCAACCTCCAATTGTCTGCACTTGCATGTTTTTCTACTTTTATTCCTTGAAAAATAAACTTGTTAGAATAATCTTCCCATAAATTCCAGCATGTCTTTCCACAGTTAAGAATTATATGCTGGCTAATTGAACATAAAAATAAAAATAATAGAGGGGGGAAAGATGGTGGAGGAGTAGGGGACCCTATTTCAACTGGTCCCCGGAATTGAGCTGGATATCTACCAGACCACTCTGAGTACCCACGAAACCAGCCTGAGATGTAAGAAGATCTGGATCTCTACAAACAGAATATGGCAGGCAGTTGGTTTTGAGGTATGAAGCGGAGAGCCGTGATTCTGCGGGCAGATATCGGAGGATAAACGGCGGCAAGAGGGTGCCTGGACGTGGGGATCCTACACCGCTGGTGAGTGACAGCCTCACGTGCTGCCCACGGGGCACAGACTCACAGACCAGTAGCGTCGGGAAAGGACTTTAGGGCACCTCCAGGGGTGGAGGACCAGACCGGCGGGGTCGAGCGCACGCAAACCGCAGGCCGCCCTGGACAGAAACCGGAGCGACGGTCGCACGCATGCGAACTGCAGCCTCCGAGATGGAAACCTGGTGCGCCGGGGTCGTGCCGGTGAACTGCAACCCCCGGGATGGAAACCCCGAGCAGCGGAGTCGCGCGCGCGCATGCTGGGAGCAGCTGACGGTTTTAGAAGCACAAAGGGCAGAGACGTGCCCCGACCTGGAGGCAGGACTGGGGGCACCAGGGAGGGGCGCACAACCCAGGACGCTGCAGTTGATAGCAGCACGGACAGAAACGGAGACGGTGTGACCTGGAGAGCTCACTGAAGAACAGACTGAGGTCTCTCTGCTCTCAGGCAGAGGGTTGGAAACAGTCTCTTCTGCTCTGACTCGCGGAAAGCCACCAGGGAAAGGTGCCAGAGAACAAAAGTCCCAAAGACTGATTCCCACTGAGCCCATCCCCTGCCACAGGGGCGCAGGGCAACTCCGCCCAAACAGGGTTGCCTGAGTAACAGCGCGGCAGGCCCCTCCCGCAGAAGACAGGCTGGGAAAACAAGAGGCCAGCAACCCTATGGTCCCAAGAAAACAGGTGCATCTTGCTTGGGTTCTGCTCAATAATTTGGACTCTATACATTCCCTCAAACACCCATCAACAGAATGACTAGGAGGAGGAGCCCCCAAAACAGAAAAGACTCAGAGATTATGACTTATGCTGCAGATTTACAAATGGATGCAGATATAACCAAGATGTTGGAGATGGAATTCAGGCTAGCAATTGTGAAGACAATGGCTAGAATGGAGAAATCAATTAATGGCAACATAGAGTCTCTAAGGGCAGAAATAAAAGGTGAATTGGCAGAACTTAAAAATCCTATCAATGAGATCCAATCCAATCTAGATAATCTAACAGCTAGGGTAACTGAGAAGAGAGAATAAGCGATCTGGAAGACAGTATAATAGATAAAAAGGGAAACAAGGAGGCCAGGGAAAAACAACTCAGAATCCATGAAAATAGAATCAGAGAAATAAGTGACACCATGAGGCGTTCCAATGTCAGAATCATTGGAATCCCAGAGGAAGTGGAGAGAGAGAGAGGGCTAGAAGATGTATTTGAGCAAATCGTAGCTGAGAACTTCCCTAATCTGGGGAATGAAACAAACATTCGAGTCCTAGAGGCAGAGAGGACCCTTCCCAAGATCAAGGAAAACCAGGCCAACACCCCGACATGTAATAGTAAACTTGCAAATCTTAGAACCAAGGAAACCATCTTAAGGGCAGTCAGGGGGAAGAGATTCCTTACGTACGGAGGGAGGAACATCAGAATAACGTCAGACCTATCCACAGAGACCTGGCAAGCCAGAAAGGCCTGGCAAGACATATTCAGGGTACTAAATGAGAAGAACATGCAGGCAAGAATACTTTATCTGGCAAGGCTTTCATTTAGAATGGATGGAGAGATGCAGAGCTTCCACGACCGGCAGAAGTAGAAAGAATATATGACCACTAAGCTGTCCCTGCAAGAAATATTAAGGGGGGTTCTATAAAAGGAGAAAGACCCCAACAGTGATATAGAACAGAAATTTACAGAGACAATCTATGAAAACAAGGTCTTCACAGGCAACATGATGACAATAAATTCATATCTTTCAATAATCCCTCTCAACGTGAATGCCCTAAATGTTCCCATAAAATGGCACAGGTTGCAGATTGGATAAAAAGACAGGACCCATCCATATGCTGTCTACAAGAGACTCATTTTGAACCTAAAGATACATCCAGACTGAAAGTGAAGGGATGGAGATCCATCTTCCATGCCAATGGACCTCAAAAGAAAGCTGGGGTACCAATTCTTATATCAGACAAATTAGATTTTAAGCTAAAGACTGTAGTTAGGGACACAGAAGGGTACTATATCATTCTTAAAGGGTCTATCCAACAAGAAGATCTAACAGTTGTAAATATCTACACCCCCAACATGGGAGCAGCCATCTACATAAGCCAACTGTTCAACAAAATAAAGAGTCATATTGATAACAATACGTTAATTGTAGGAGACCTCAGTACTCCACTCTCAGCAATAGACAGATCATCTAAGCAGAAAATCAACAAAGAAACAAGAGCTTTGAATGACACACTGGACCAGATGAACCTCATAGATATATACAGAACATTGCACCCTCAAACAATAGAATACTCATTCTTCTTCAGTGCACATGGAACTTTCTTCAGAATAGACCACATACTGGGTCACAAATCAGGTCTCAACCGATACTGAAAGACTGAGATTATTCCCTGCATATTCTCAGCCCATAATGCTTTAAAACTGGAACTCAATCACAAGAAAAAATTTGGAAGAAATTCAAACACTTGGAAGCTGAAGACCACTCTGCTCAAGAATGTTTGGTTCAACCAGGAAATCAAAGAAGAACTTAAACAGTTCATGGAAACCAATGAGAGCAAAAACACATCGGTCCAAAACGTATGGGATACTGCAAAGGCGGTCCTAAGAGGGAAATACATAGCCATCCAAGCCTCACTCAAAAAAATAGAAAAATCCCGAATTCACCAACTAACTCTACCCCTTAAAGAACTAGAGAAAAAACAACAAATGATGCCTAAGCTACACATTAGAAGAGAAATAATTAAGATTAGAGCAGAGATCAATATATTAGAAACCAGAAACACAGTAGATCAGATCAACAAAACTAGAAGCTGGTTCTTTGAAAGAATTAATAAGATTGATAACCCACTGGCCAGACTTATCCAGAAGAAAGGAGAAAGGACCCAAATTAATAAAATTATGAATGAAAGGGGAGATATCATGACTAACACCAAGGAAATAGAAACAATTATTAGAAATTATTATCAACAACTATATGCCAATAAACTGAGCAATCTGGATGAAATGGAGGCCTTCCTGGAAACCTATAAGCTGCCAAGACTGAAACAGGAAGAAATTGACAACCTGAATAGGCCAATAACCAGTAACGAGATTGAAGCAGTGATCAGAAACCTCCCAAAAAACAAGAGTCCAGAGCCTGATGGATTCCCTGGGGAATTCTACCAAACATTCAAAGAAGAAATAATACCTATTCTACTGAAGCTGATTCAAAAAATAGAAACAGAAGGAAAACTTCCAAACTCATTCTATGAGGCCAGCATTACCTTAATCCCCAAACCAGGCAAAGACCCCATCAAGAAGGAGAATTTCAGATAATATCCCTGATGAATATGGATTCCAAAATCCTCAACAAAATCCTAGCTAATAGGATCCAACAATACATTAAAAGGATCATCCACCACGACCAATTGGGATTTATCCCCGGGATGCAAGCGTGGTTCAACATTCGCAAATCAATCAATGTGATAGAACACATTAATAACAGGAGGGAGAAGAGCCATATGGTCCTCTCAGTTGATGCAGAAAAAGCATTTGACAAAATACAACATCCTTTCCTGATTAAAACTCTCCAGAGTCTAGGGATAGAGGGAACATTCCTCAAACTCATAAAATCCATCTATGAAAAACCCACAGCAAATATCATCCTCAGTGGGGAAAAGCTGAGAGCCTTTCCCTTAAGATCAGAAACACAACATGGATGCCCACTCTCACCACTGTTGTTCAACATACTACTAGAAGTCCTAGCAACAGCAATCAGACAACAAAAAGAAATAAAAGGTATTCAAATTCGCAAAGAAGAAGTCAAACTCTCTCTTTTCGCAGATGACATGATACTTTATGTGGAAAACCCAAAAGACTCCACCCCCAAATTACTAGAACTTATCCAGCAATTCAGTAATGTGGCAGGATACAAAATCAATGCACAGAAATCAGTTGCTTTCTTATACACTAACAACGCAACTGTAGAAAGAGAAATTAAAGAAACGATTTCATTTATAATAGCACCAAAAACCATAAGATACCTCGGAATAAACCTAACCAAAGAGGTAAAGGATCTATACTCTAGGAACTACAAAACACTCATGAAAGAAATTGAAGACACAAAAAGATGGAAAAATATTCCATACTCATGGATCGGAAGAATAAACATTGTTAAAATGGCTATGCTGTCCAGAGCAATCTATACCTTCAGTGCCATCCCAATCAAAATTCCAATGACATTTTTCAAAGTGCTGGAACAAGCAATCCTAATATTTGTATGGAGTCAGAAAAGACCCCGAATCACCAAGGGAATGTTGAAAAAGAAAAACAAAGCTGGGTGCATCACGTTGCCCGATTTCAAGCTATGCTACAAAGCAGTGATCACCAAGACAGCATGGTACTGGCACAAAAATAGACATATAGACCAATGGAAAAGAATAGAGAACCCAGATATGGACCCTCAACTCTATGGTCAAATAATCTTTGACAAAGCAGGAAAAAACATTCAATGAAAAAAAGACAGTCTCTTCAATAAATGGTGCTGGGAAAATTGGACAGCCACATGCAGAACAATGAAACTTGACCATTCTCTAACACCATTCACAAAGATAAATTCAAAATGGATGAAAGACCTCAATGTGAGACAGGAATCCATCAAAATCCTAGAGGAGAACAAAGGCAGTAACCTCTTTGACATTGGCCACAGCAACTTCTTTCAAGATTCATCTCCAAAAGCTAGTGAAACAAAAGCAAAAATGAACTTTTGGGACTTCATCAAGATAAAAAGCTTCTGCACAGCAAAGGAAACAGTCAACAAAACAAGGAGGCAACCCACAGAATGGGAGAAGATATTTGCAAATGACACTACAGATAAAGGGCTGGTATCCAGAATCTAGAAAGAACTTCTCAAACTCAACACCCAAAAAACAAATAATCAAGTCAAAGAATGGGCAGAAGACATGAACGGCCACTTCTCCAAAGAAGACATACAAATGGCTAACAGACACATGAAAAAATGTTCATCATCATTAGCCATCAGGGAAATTCAAATCAAAACCACACTGAAATACCATCTTACAAAAGTTAGAATGGCAAAAATGGACAGGGGAAGAAACAACAAATGTTGGAGAGGTTGTGGACAAAGGGGAACCCTCTTACACTATTGGTGGGAATGCAAGTTGGTACAGCCACATTGGAAAACAGTGTAGAGGTGCCTCAAAAATTTAAAAATAGAGCTACCCTATGACCCAGCAATTGCACTCCTGGGTATTTACCCCAAAGACACAAATATAGTGAAAAGAAGGGCCATATGCACCCCAATGTTCATAGCAGCAATGTCCGCAATAGCCAAACTGTGGAAAGAGCCAAGATGCCCTTCAACAGATGAATGGATAAAGAAGATGTGGTCCATATATACAATGGAATATTACTCAGCCATCAGAAAAGATGAATACCCAACTTTTACATCAACATGGATGGGATTGGAGGAGATTATGCTAAGTGAAATAAATCAAGCAGAGAAAGTCAATTATCATATGGTTTCACTTATTTGTGGAAAATAAGGAATAACATGGAGGACATTAAGAGAAGGAAGGGAAAAATGGGCGGGGGGAATTAGAGGGAGAGATGAACCATGAGAGACTATGGACCTGAGAAACAAACAGGGTTTTAGAGGGGAGGGGGGTGGAGGGATTGGTTAGCCCGGTGATGGGTATTAAGGAGGGCATATACTGCATGGAGCACTGGGTGTTATAGGAAAACAATGGATCGTGGATCACTACATCAAAAACTAATGATGTATGGTGACTAACATAACATAATAAAATTAAAAGCTACAGAAAAAAAAAAGCTAAGAAAACAGTATGGGTCCAACAAAATTTTAAAAAATAAAATAAAATAAAAAAATAAAAATAATAAAAAATAATAAAAATAAAAATAAAAAATAAGAAGAGTTGGAAATGTCTCCCCATCACCTGAAGTCTCAGGCTTCTTTATTCTCTCGTCTCCCTACTTAATGGAAATACTGTCACTATTTTTCCACCTCTGTAGGAGTCAAGCAGGCTTCCTTTCGATAGCTAATGTTCTCCCTGAAAGCACCTCCTCTTCATCTACCTCCTGTGTATTTCAGGTTGAGCATTGGGTTCTATGCCCCTAGTCTGCTGTGAGGCGTCTCTCATTCTCCTGGCCTTCAGTGACCTCCCTCTTGGTTACCCTTGAGTTAATGCTGCTACTTTTTCACTTCCTCAGATTTCTCTCAACATATTAGTCAACTACATTACGAATTTTTTAAGAAGAGGAAGCGTGATCTGTATTTCTTTGTACTTCTCTAGCATTCTCATGTGTTGGAAGATTCTGAATACTTACTCACTGATTCCTTAAACTATACCTTTGTATTCTTGCTATTGAGAAAAATGACATATCAGTAAGGACTCAGGAGCCAAGCCAGATCATGGCTAAGACAGCCATGGATTTGACATTGGCCCAATTAACTAAGTTTCAAATCTGGTAGACTTTGCTGTGTTCTGTGGCTACATGTTTGTCCAGCCTTAACCCTAGGTGATTAATTTGCAAATTAATCAATTCAAAAATACTTATGGAGCACCTACTCCACATCAGAATGTTGCTAGGCATTTGGAGAGACTGTATTGAATAAAAGCAGATAAATCCCTGTCCTCCTGTAGTTTATATTCCTCTCCTAGGACTAGAATTATATAATCGCTCATAAAAATGAATATTATGTAGCACTCATCAGTCCTGTAAAGGATGATGATCGGGGATTTGGCAAAGGTTGGGAAAATAAAAGCAAACTTTGCTGTGAGAAGAAACTGCAAAATGAGTCTAAATGAACCAGCTAATGAGAGGAAGCATGCCTATGCTGGGCAGAGAGAATGCCATTCCTAAAAATGTTCCCAGGAAATGAGGTATGAAGAGGATAGTCCACGGCACCCGTGTGTCATTATCACTAGAAGAGGATCTTCAAGAACGCAGTCTTCTTTTCCTGCTAAATACCAACTCTGAACATGAAACGCAAGACATTCTAGAATTTCTCGAGATATAATAGAGTTGGTCATTAGGTTTGAATAGCTCACCTCTAAAGTTTTCAAAGAGGTTTGGTAGAATGACATGATTTGACCACCCTGACGATGGGAAAGAAAAACTAAGAAAATGAAAAAGTAAGTAGCAGATGGTGGGTTTGATTCTTTCACAGGCACATGCTAGAGGACGGTTCTGGGTTTGGTGGGGAATGAAGATGAAATAAGGAAATTTTAGAAAGCACTTACACTTTTCTTCCACTCTGACGAGAGGGAGAAGTGCTCCCACATCCCTTGTGTTGACAGGTCTACCAGAAGGAGCAAGCGCAACTCACTGTATACAGCAAACACAACTATTTGAAAATGCATCGTGTTTGAATCTAATAGGCCTAGATTTACATCCTGGTGCTGCTCTTGAGAAGGTGATTTCTCCATGTGTGGAAATAGGAACAATATTAAGATTAATTGAGTTAATACTTGTGTACGTACCCAGCACAATTTCCCGATCATAGGTATTCCTCCATTATTTGTCCTAATTCTTCACGACCCTCATTACTTTTTTCCTTTTGGTTAATATTACAACTGACCTTGAAAAACACCGGTTTGGACTAGGTGTTTGTTTGTTTGTTTCTGATAAATAACAGCACCGTACTGTAAATGTGTTTTTCTTCTTTATTTAGTTCCATGTTTAAATTATTCACTTTGATTTGAGTGGGAAATTTGGTTCTTCTTTATGATTTTCTTAATAACAATCTCTTTTCTCTGCCTTCCTCTATTGTAAGAATAGAGTTTATAAGACATATAACATATAAAATATGTATTAATCAGCCGTTTATGTTACTGGTAAGTCTCCTTGTCAACAATAGGTTATTAGTAGTGAAGTTCTGGGATGTCAAAAGTAATATGAATATTTTTGACTGCATGGGGTTGGCACCCCAACTCCCCCATTGTTCAAGGGTCACCTTTATTTTTATGCAGTATAACCTGAAGAAGGGAAGGACAGAACTTGGCAGATGCCCTGATTATTTCAATATCTTCATTGTTCTTTACCAGCCCTCCAGACTGTGTTTCCTCTTTCCAAAAGGAAGCTGAATGAACGCATGACTTATAGAGTCAGATAATCTTGGGTTGAAGTGCTGTCTCCTTGACCAACTAAGCTGTGCGTCTTTTGGCTGTTTAATTTCACTTTAGATTCACATGGTCAACAAGTAAGACCTATGCATTCACGTAAAGGTAGAATATGATAAATAGATAAGAGAAATTGCTGTTGATGTGGAATTAATGTCTGTGAAGGAGTATATGGAAAGGCATTAGCCATACTGGAAGGGCTGCTTGGCTCACCAGAGGGAAGGTACTAGTGCATTCTCTGACTTGGTAGAACAGATTCTCTTGTGCTAGCCTCATGCCTTATGTACATAATAAATATTCAGATATATTTGATCAGAGGACTGACTGTGTCCAACAAGGGGTTTGGTGCAGGATATCCAGAATATCTGTTGGATTTACTCACTCATGCAGAACCAAAGGAGAACTTTCTTGCCGATGGAGCCATAAACAAAAGTGGGTCTCAGGCATCCTCTTAGATCTGAATTCATAACCATCTATGGCATTTGGAGATTCCAAATGACATGTGGTTTTCACAGTAGCAACAGACTATAATGCAATAGGTAGATCATTTCAAAAAGACCTCATGAGCCTCTGAAATTTATACTGATTAGAAATTCAGTTTGTGTCTTTTACAGGCTTCTAGTAGCTCCTGTCATTATGTGACTGAAAATGTCAATGGGGACTAATGGTAAACACTTCTTCTCTCAGTGTCATTACATTCCTTCAAGTGACTGCATTGGGAACTGGATGCTTTATTCTTTCTTATTGATAGTCGCTGGGTGTAACATTAATATAGCCTGTAAAATACCAAAGAATTATCAAGAGAACCAAGACAATAAGGTATATGTATTATTTTGGGCAGTGGTGTTGACATTTGTAATATGGCTGAAGTCAACCGGAAATTTTAAGGCATGTACATAAACACAAAATTTATCTTTATACCACTCAGAATCCATGTCATTTATATCACTTAAGATGAACTTGCAAATAAGAAATCTATTTTCCACTTGGATGTGGATTTGGAATAGCTAGCAATGGCTCATTCTGAAAAATTGGTGCTTTAGGGTTTTTTTAATTAGAAATAATTTTAGGAAATTCTTGCCATTCAGAAACTACTATTTTTTTATATACAAACTAAACCATGTTTCTTGATCTTGGGTTATCCTTGTAGAAATAATCCGTGTGCAAATTTCTTCTGCAACTTTCTCCGTGTAGACAGATTGGATCTTAGGGTAATGTAAATTTTGCAGAAGAATCTTAAAGAAATTATCATTGTAACCTTAGCTTTCATTTCCATTGCCTGCCATGCTTAGGAAGTTCTTTAGCACTAATTTCTCTTTGGTTTTCAAAGCCTGCCACTGCATGTTGATGGTGAATGCCAGATTAGAATTCAGATAAGGAAATCTCAGTTGTGAGCCTGCCTCCTCAACTAATCAGCTTCATCGTCTCGACTAAATATGTCCAGCCCTCTGGGCTCTCACAGTGCAGAGAATGGACCAGGTGACTCTGAACTCAGACTACTTCTCTCCCTGTATAGATAGTGCAGAGATTTTAGCTGGTTGGTCCAAGACAAATTTGTTTAGTTAATGAGCCTAAAAATATAGTCTATTTCTTCTACTTTGTTTTTGTATTTTTTCCGCAATGTTTTCAGATGCCACAAAGCACGAAGAAGGTAACAGATCCCCAAGGGGTAAATCATTTTTTCTCCTTTAGCAAAAAAATAAGATATCACGTGAGATGCATAGATAGATTTTTATTCTTACAAAATTCTGTGTAGACTTATTGTTAAACCATGATCTGAGGCCATTAGAAAGTGCAGTGATAACTAAAATAGAGTGTATATGTCCTAAGAACCAATCTCATTACACTTGTTTAAAGTTTGGTGGGGTTACTAAATGGTCAGTTAGATGCTACTTCCTATGTATCATAGCTTGATTTTTAGTAAGAGATCATCTAAACCTAATTACTTCCCAAAGGCTCCACTCCAAATATCATCATACTGGAGTTAAGGCTTCAGTATATGAATTTGATGGAGACGCAAATCTTCAGCCCACAAATGTTCCTAACGTTTTATCTATAAAATGAATAACTTCCTGGATTTCTCAAATTATAGATGTAATCTGGCAGGTAACCTTTTAAGGTTTTATCAATTTGAATTTCTCAGTCACTTTTTTTCCTATGTGGGATGGTGAAATTTTAAATTCTGAAATGTAATTCTGACCATTGTCACAATTGTGTTTCCATCTAGAAAATTGATTTTCCTTTTTAAATGGTGACCTCTTGCTTCCATGGGCAGGAATTGTATGTCAGCCAAGTCGTATTCTTTGAATATAATCACCCAACTTTTCACCAATACCATGGTACGACTCAGAGTCCTCTAAAATGGAAATCCATTTTAAATGGCATAACATAGAAATGCGTCTTAATTTCCATTTTCGCGTCTCCTCCTAGAGCATATAAAAAAGCATGTGTTTTGAAGGCCAAAGAGAAGACTGAGTAAACAGCTCACCCAGAGCCTGTGTAGTTCTGGGTATATACATGCATATATCTATATAATACGTACGTACTTCCCAATCCCTCCTTACACTGTTTTATTCTACTTACATGATATTTGATTAATTTTATTGTATCTGTGCTTTTATTTTTTGCAAATTGCTTTACATTATCATTACTGTTACCCTGATAAGATGAAAAGAAACAAGGACTGGGTTTCAGGACACCTGGCTCCAAACAATTGACCCTGTCATTTTTTTTTTCCCCACTAGCTTTATTGAGGTATGATTGACAAATGAAATTGCATATATAAGGTGTACAATGTGATGTTTTGATACATATACACGTTGTGAAATGATTACCACACTTAAGCTGATTAACATATCCATCACCTCATTGGATACCCCTTTGTGTATGTATGGTGAGAACACTTAAGATCAATGTCAGCAAATTTTAAGTACACAGGACATTTTTATTAACTATAGTCCTGATACTCTACTTTCAGTCTCTAGAACATCTTTATAATATAACTAGACGTTTATACTGTCTGACCAATATCTGCCTGTTTTCAAGCCCCCAGCTCCTGTTAACCACCCTTCTTTTATTTTTTTATTTTTTTAGAATCCATATGTAAGTGAGGTTATGTAGTTTTTGTCTTTCTTTATTTTTGTATTGCCCACGGCTTATTTCTTTTGTATTGTTATGTTAATCACCATACATTACATCATTAGTTTTTGATGTAGTGTTCCATGATTCATTGTTTGTGCATAACACCCAGTGCTCCATGCAGAATGTGCCCTATTTAATACCCATCACCAGGCTAACCCATCCTCCAAACCCCTCCCCTCTAGAACCCTCAGTTTGTTTTTCAGAGTCCATCGTGTCTCATGGTTCATCTCCCCCTCCGATTTCCCCCCCTTCATTCTTCCCTTCCTGCTATCTTCTTCTTCTTTTCTTTTTTCTTAACATATATTGCATTATTTGTTTCACAGGTACAGATCTGAGATTCAACAGTCTTGCACAATTCACAGCACTCACCATGGCACATACCCTCCCCAGTGTCCATCACCCAGGCACCCCATCCCTCCCACCCCACCCCCTACTCCAGCAACCCTCAGTTTGTTTCCTGAGATTAAGAATTCCTCATATCAATGAGGTCATATGATACATGTCTTTCTCTGATTGATTTATTTCACTCACCATAACACCCTCCAGTTCCATCCACGTTGTTGCAAATGGCAAGATCTCTTTCCTTTTGATGGCTGCATAATATTCCATTGCATATATATACCACATCTTCCTTATCCATTCATCTGTCAATGGACATCTTGACTCTTTCCACAGTTTGGCTATTGTGGACACTGCTGCTATAAACATCGGGGTGCATGTACCCCATCGGATCCCTACATTTGTATCTTTGGGGTAAATACCCAGTAGTGCAATTGCTGGATCGTATGGCAGCTCTATTTTCAACTTTTTGAGGAACCTCCATACTGTTTTCCAGAGTGGTTGCACCAGTTTGCATTCCCACCGACAGTGTAGGAGGGTTCCCCTTTCTCCGCATCTCCGCTAACATCTGTCGTTTCCCGACTTGTTAATTTTAGCCATTCTGCCTGGTGCGAGGTGGTATCTCATTGAGGTTTTGCTTTGGATTTCCCTGATGCCGAGCGATGTTGAGCACTTTTTCATGTGTCTGTTGGCCATTTGGATGTCTTCTTTGGAAAAATGTCCGTTCATGTGTTCTGCCCATTTCTTGATTGGATTCTTTGTTCTTTGGGTGATGAGTTTGATAAGTTCTTTATAGATTTTGGATACTAGCCCTTTATCTGATATGTCATTTGCAAATATCTTCTCCCATTCTTTTGGTTTTCTTTTGGTTTTGTTGACTGTTTCTTTTGCTGTGCAAAAGCTTTTTATCTTGATGAGGTACCAGTAGTTCATTTTTGTCCTTGCTTCCCTTGCCTTTGGTGATGTTTCTAGGAAGAAGTTGCTGCAGCTGAGGTCGAAGAGATTTCTCCCTGTGTTCTCCTTTAGGATTTGGATGGACTCCTGTCTCACATTGAGGTCTTTCAACCATTTGGATTCTATTTTTGTGTGTGGTGTAAGGAAATGGTCCAGTTTCATTCTTCTGCATGTGGCTGTCCAATTTTCCCAACATCATTTGTTGAAGAGACTGTCTTTTTTCCATTGGACATTCTTTCCTGCTTTGTCGAAGATAGTTGACCATAGAGTTGAGGGTCGATTTCTGGGCTCTCTATTCTGTTCCATTGATCGATGTGTCTGTTTTTGTGCCAGTACCATACTGTCTTGATGATGACAGCTTTCTAATAGAGCTGGAAGTCCGGAATTGTGGTGCCGCCAGCTTTGCTTTTCTTTTTCAACATTCCCCTGGCTATTCGGGGTCTTTTCTGGTTCCATACAGATTTTAGGATTATTTGTTCCATTTCTTTGAAAAAAGTGGGTGGTATTTTGATGGGGATTGCATTGAATGTGTAGATTGCTCTAGGTAGCATTGACATCTTCACAATATTTGTTCTTCCAATCCATGAACATGGAACATTTTTCCATTTCTTTGTGTCTTCCTCAATTTCTTTCATGAGTATTTTATAGTTTTCTGAGTACAGATTCTTTGCCTCTTTGGTTAGATTTATTACTAGGTATCTTATGGTTTGGGGTGCAATTGTAAGTGGGATCGCCTTAATTTCTCTTTCTTCTGTCTTCTTGTTGGTGTATAGGAATGCCACTCATTAATCTGCATTGATTTTATATCCTGCCACTTGACTGAATTCCTGTATGAGTTCTAGCAGTTTTGGGGTGGAGTCTTTTGGGTCACATAAAGTATCATATCATCTGCAAAGAGTGAGAGTTTGACTTCTTCTTTGCCGATTTGGATGCGTTTGATTTCTTTTTGTTGTCTGATTGCTGTGGCTAGGACTTCTAATACTATGTTGAATAGCAGTGGTGATAGTGGACCTCCCTGCCGCGTTCCTGACCTTAGGGGGGAAGCTCTCAGTTTTTCCCCATTGAGAATGATATTCGCTGTAGGTTTTTCATAGATGGCTTTTATGATATTGAGGTCTGTACCCTCTATCCCTATGCTCCGAAGAGTTTTGATCAAAAAAGGATGCTGTACTTTGTCAAATGCTTTTTCTGCATCTATTGAGAGGATCATATGATTCTGGTTCTTTCTTTTGTTAATGTATTGTATCACGGTGATTGATTTGTGGATGTTGAACCAACCTTGCAGCCCAGGGATAAATCCCACTTGGTCGTGGTGAATAATCCTTTTAATGTACTGTTGGATCCTACTGGCTAGTATTTTGGTGAGAATTTTTGCATCCATGTTCATCAGGGATATTGGTCTGTAACTCTCCTTTTTGATGGGGTCTTTGTCTGGTTTGGGGATCAAGGTAAATTGGCCTCATAAAACAAGTTTGGAAGTTTTCCTTCCATTTCTATTTTTTGGAACAGTTTCAGAAGAATAGGTATTAATTCTTCTTGAAATGTTTGGTAGAGTTCCCCTGGGAAGCCATCTGGCCCTGGGCTTTTGTTTGTTGGGAGATTTTTGATGACTGCTTCAATTTCTTTACTGATTATAGGTCTGTTCAGGTTTTCTATTTCTTCCTGGTTCAGTTTTGGTAGTTGATACATCTCTAGGAATGCATCCATTTCTTTCAGGTTATCTAATTTGCTGGCATAGAGTTGCTCATAATATGTTCTTATAATTGATTGTATTCTTCGGTGTTGGTTGTGATCTCTCCTCTTTCATTCATGATTTTGTTGATTTGGGTCATTTCTCTTTTCTTTTTGATAAGTCTCGCCAGGGGTTTATCAATCTTGTTAATTCTTTCAAAGAACCAGCTCCTAGTTTCATTGATCTGTTCTACTGTTCTTTTAGTTTCTATTTCATTGATTTCTGCTCTGATCTTTATGATTTCTCTTCTCCTGCTGGGTTTAGGCTTTATTTGCTGTTCTTTCTCCAGCTCCTTTAGGTGTAAGGTTAGGTTGTGTGCTTGAGACCTTTCTTGAGAAAGGCTTGTATTGCTATATACTTTCCTCTTAGGACTGCCTTTGCTGCATCCCAAAGATTTTGAACAGTTGTGTTTTCATTTTCATTGGTTTCCATTAATTTTTTAAATTCTTCTTTAATTTCCTGGTTGACCCATCCATTCTTCAGTAGGATGCTCTTTAGCCTCCATGTATTTGAGTTCTTTCCGACTTTCCTCTTGTGATTGAGTTCTAGTTTCAAAGCATTGTGGTCTGAAAATAGGCAGGGAATGATCCTAATCTTTTGGTACCAGTTGAGACCTGATTTATGACCTAGGATGTGATCGATTCTGGAGAATGTTCCACGGGCACTAGAGAAGAATGTGTATTCTGTTGCTTTGGGATGGAATGTTCTGAATATGTCTGTGAAGTCCATTTGGTCCAGTGTGTCATTTAAAGTCTTTATTTCCTTGTTGATCTTTTGCTTAGACGATCTGTCCATTTCAATGAGGGGTGTGTTAAAGTCCCCCACTCTTATTGTATTGTTGTCAATGTGTTTCTTTGCTTTTGTTATTAATTGGCTTATATACTTGGCTGCTCCCATGTTAGGGGCATAGATATTTACAATTGTTAGATCTTCTTGTTGGATAGACCCTTTAAGTAGGATATAGTGTCCTTCCTCATCTCTTATTACAGTCTTTGGTTTAAAATCCAATTTGTCTGATATAAGGATTGCCACCCCAGCTTTCTTTCGGTGTCCATTAGCATGGTAAATGGTTTTCCTCCCCCTCACTTTCCATCTGTGGTGTCTTTGGGTCTAAAATGAGTCTCTTGCAGACAGCATATTGATGGGTCTTTTTTTTTTTTTTTTATCCAATCTGATAGCCTGTGTCTTTTGATTGGGGCATTTAGCCCATTTACATTCAGGGTAACTATTGAAAGATAGGAATTTAGTGCCATTGTATTGCCTGTAAGGTGACTGTTACTGTATATTGTCTGTGTTCCTTTCTGGTCTGTGTTGCTTTTAGGCTCTCTCTTTGCTTAGAGGACCCCTTTCAATATTTCTTGTAGGGCTGGTTTCATGTTTGCAAATTCCTTTGGTTTTTGTTTGTCCTGGAAGCTTTTTATCTCTCCTTCAATTTTCAATGACAGCCTAGCTGGATATAGTATTCTTGGCTGCATATTTTTCTCATTTAGTGCTCTGAATATATCCTGCCAGTCCTTTCTGGCCTGCCAGGTCTCTGTGGATAGGTCTGTTGCCAGTCTAATGTTTCTACCATTGTAGATTACAGATCTCTTCTCCCGAGCTGCTGTCAGGATTTTCTCTTTGTCTCTGAGACTCGTAAGTTTTACTATTAGATGTTGGGGTGTTGACCTATTTTTATTAATTTTGAGAGGGCTTCTCTGTGCTTCCTGGATTTTCATGCCTGTTTCCTTCCCCAAATTAGGGATGTTCTCTGCTATAATTTGCTCCATTATACCTTCTGCCCCTCTCTCTCTTTCTTCTTCTTCTGGGATCCCAATTATTCTAATGTTGTTTCGTCTTATGGTATCACTTATCTCTCGAATTCTGCCCTCGTGATCCAGTAGTTGTTTATCTCTCTTTTTCTCAGCTTCTTTATTTTCCATCATTTGGTCTTCTATATCACTGATTCTCTCTTCTGCCTCATTTATCCTAGGAGTTAGTGCCCCCATTTTTTATTGCACCTCATTAATAGCCTTTTTGATTTCGACTTGCTTAGATTTTAGTTCTTTTATTTCTCCAGAAAGCATTTCTCTAATAACTTCCATGCTTTTTTCAAGCACAGCTAGTATCTTTAAAGTGATGATTCTGAACTCTAGATCTGACATTGTACTAATGTCTGTATTGAGTAGGTACCTGGCAGTCAGTACTACCTCTTGTTCTTTTTGCTGAGGTGATTTTTTGCTTCTTTTCATTTTGTCCAGAGGAGAACAGATTAATGAGAGAACAAAATGCTAAAAGGGTAACAACGTTCCCCAGAAAATATACTCTAATAAAATCAGAAAAGACCTGAAGCCAGGGGAAAAGAAAGGGAAAGAAAAAAAGAAACAGAAAACGATAAAAACACACAAAGACAGGACAAAACAAAAAAAAACAATATGATCAAATGTGATCAGGCTGGTGCATAGATCAGTGCCACACACTAGATTTTTGGTGTATTTTGGTCTGTTAGAAGAAAGTGCCTCCCAAAATTTTAAAGAAAGAAAAACTTATATATGTGCAAAAATAAGGGTTGATATGATGGAGGGATGGAATATGACTGTAAAGATGAAAATTATAAAAAATTTTATAAAAGGAATTGATTACAAGTTGCTTGAAAAAAGAAAGAAGAGGATTTAAAAAAAAAAAGAAAAAAAAGGGAGAGAATGTGATCAGGCAGGAGAGTAGAACAAAACCATACACTAGAGATTTAGGGTATATTTTGATCTGTTAGAGGAAACTATCTCAAAATTTTAAAGAGAGAACAACTTATATATATATGCCAAAAATACAGGTAACTACTATGAAGGGATAGAATATGAGTCTAAAAATGAAAAATAAAAATGTTTTTTAAAAAGGGATTGTTAAGATGTTGGTTGAAAAAGGGAAAAAGAAAAATTCAAAAAAAAAAAGTTAAAAAAAAATTAACTGTGAAAGACTAAAGAATTATGGTAAAAAAGCCATGGATTCTATGTGCAGTATTCCCCTAGTGCTGGAGTTCTGCCATTCTCATTGATGGGTAAACTTGGTCTTGGTGGCTGTTCTCGCTGATCTTCTGGGGGAGGGGCCTGTTGCCGTGGTTCCTAAATGTCTTTGCCAGAGGCAGAATTGCCCCGCCCTTGCCTGGTCCAGGCTATGTAATCTGCTCGGGTTTGCTCTCGGGAGCTTTTGTTACCTGCAAGCTCTCCGTACAGCTTTGGAGGACGAGAGTTAAAATGGCTGCCTCCCAGTCTCTGCCCTGGAGGAGCCGAGAACTCGGGGCCCCGCTCCTCAGTGAGCCCCCAGAGAAAAGCCGCCAGTCACTCTCGTCTCCCCAGTCTCCGGCCACACTCCATGCTCACCCGGCCTGTGACCGAGCATTTCTATCTCTGGCACCCGACCCTGGGTGGAGTCTCCAAACTCAGCAGATCCCTGCGGTGCACTCCCGCGCGGCTCCTCCCGGGGGGGGAAGGTGAGTCTCCCCGGATCTGCCACTTGTTGGGTCCCTGCTGGAGGAGCAGGGGCCCGACTGTGCCACGGATCACGGTTTATGGCCACCCCGAGCTGCGAGCCCACACCTCGGCTCCGTCTCTGCAGCCGGCTTCCTGCTCCGATACCTGGGAGCTCTGCCACACTCAGGCAGGCCCGGTCTTTCTGTGACCCCGAGTGTCCTGAGACCACACTGTCCCGGAGGGTTCCACACACCACCCCCACCACCCCCTCCCTGGCATAGCTCCTGGAGCCACGTCCCTCAGCAGAGCCGACTTCTAAAAGTTCCGGTTTTGTGCTCCGCGGCTCTATCACTTGCCAGAAGCGGCGGACGGAGGCCCCCTTCCGCGCTGTGTATCCTCCTGAATATCACCCTGGATTCACTTCTTTGCACGTCCTACCTTCCAGAAAGTGGTCGCTTTTCTGATGAGAGTTGTTGCTATTCTTTTCTTCGATCTCCTGTTGAGATTGTAGGTGTTCAGAATGGTTTGATCCGTATCCAGCTGAATTCCTGAGACCAGACAAAATCCAGGTCTCCTCCTCCTCTGCCATCTTCCTCTGCCCCAGCTTTTGTCTTTCTTTGGTTTATTTTACTTAGTATAATGTGCTCCACGTTCAACTGTGTTGTCGCAGAAAATGCAAGATTTCCTTCCTTTTATTTATTTATTTATTTATTTTTAAGATTTTATGTATTTATTTGAGAGAGAGAGTGCGTGAGAGCTGGGGGGGAGGGGAGGCAGAGGGAGAGGAAGAGAGGGAGAAGCAGACTCCCCGCTGAACAGGGAGCCCGACGATTTGACAACTTGGGGCTCAGTCCCAGGACCCAGAGATCATGACCTGAGCTGAGGGCAGACACTTAACTGACTGAGCCACCCAGGCACCCCAGCATTTCCTTCTTTTTAAAGGCTAATATTTCACTGGCTGTATGTATGTATGTGTGTATATATATCACATTTTCTTTATCCATTCATTTGTTGATGGGCACTTACCATGTTTACATACTTTGACTACTCTACATAAGGCTGCACTGAACATGGGAGTGCAAATATCTGTTCAAGATACTGATTTTATTTCCTTTCAGTATACCCAGAAATAGGATTGCTCAATCAAATGGCAGTTCTATTTTTGATTTTCTGAGGAATCATGATACTGTTTTCCATTCATTGTACCAATTTATATTCTGACCAATGAGTAACATGAATTGCCTTTTTTCTACATCCTTGCTAACACTTGTTATTTTTGGATTTTTTGATACTAGTCATCCCAATAAGTGTGAGGTAATACATCATTGTGGTTTTGATTTGCTTTTCCCTAACAGTTAGTCATGTTGAGCGTCTCTTCATATACCTGTTGCCATTTTTGTGTCTTTTTTGAAGAAATGTTTATCCATGTTTTTTGCCTATTTTCTAATCCAGTTATTTCGTTTTTACATATTTTGAATATTAACCCCTTCTCAGATACAGGCTTTGCAAATATTTTCTCCCACTGCATATATTGCTTTTACATTTTGTTCATTGCTTTCTTTGCTGTGCAGAAACATTTTAGTTTGGGGGCGCCTGGGTGGCTCAGTCAGTTAAGCGGCTGCCTTCAGCTCAGGTCATGATCCCAGGGTCCTGGGATTGAGCCCCGCATCGGGCTCCCTGCTCAGCAGGGAGTCTGCTTCTCCCTCTCACTCTGCCCCTCCCCCCATACCCCCTGCTTGTACTCTCTCTCAAATAAATAAATAATCTTAAAAAAAAGAAACATTTCAGTTTGATCTAGTTCTGCTTGCTTGTTTTTTGATTTGTTGCCTGTACTTTTAGTGTGAAATCAAAAATAAAAAAAAAAATCACTGCCAAAACTAATACTTTGGGCAAGTTTCTGGCAGTTCTGGATATTCATTTTCTTATGCAAGATAAAGGGTTTGATTATATAAAATTGTAATTCCTCTGGTTTCTTTGGCATTCTTAAATAGGGATGGTAATATATAATTACATTTAGGTTCATTAAATACTTACTAGAAGAAATATGAACCGTATCTGATAATTAGATTATTGACAATTTGAAATTATTTAGCATCCTTTGAAATATGTAATGTGTTTTTCAAAGTTAGGATTCTTGTACATAGATATTTCAGAAGAACCATTTTGGAACTCATTCTACATGGAACCTGCTGATATTAGAAAATGCTTCAAATTCATAAGGATCAGGGTGTGGATGTTGGTTAGAGGTCAACTACAAAGTATGGGAGCTTTTCATTAGAAACGAGGCATTTTACCATATTAGGGTTTTTTTTAACTTAAAGTTATTAAATCATTTTCGTGTTGTTTGGGTTGTATAATTTAAAAATCAGAAGTTTTTAAAACCATTTTTTAAAATATTCCATTCTGTATATTATTTAACTCGATTGTGGAAATGTTTTCAGTGTGTCCATACACCAAACAATCATGTTGTACACTTAAATATGTTCCAGTTTTGTCAATTATACTTCAGTAAAGCTGAAAATAAAGTAACATAAGTAATCCATTCTTCCACACAAAATCATGGCCGTGAGATTTTTTTTTCCACCAAAAGGTTGGTAGAACCATTAAGACATAAATTGGTATGATGACTTGGAGGTGAATTCTTTCTTTGTAAAAATGATATGTGGTGTGGAAAGATAACAGACTTTTGGAAAGATTATAAATAGGATACTAACTCTACTTCTGTGTTTTTGACGTAGGGAAATTTGAAACAAAATAGATATCTTGTCACTAGGCTCTAATGTTAGCTCCATATGTAACTTTGAATATGATCTTGCCTATCTATTATTTTAAGTAAAGATTAGTCATATCCTTCTGTGAAACAATTGGGTAGCAATGCTTTTTTAAAAGCCATATATAAATCCCTTTAACAAATGATACTAAATGTCAGAATCTTCCAATTGTTTTTACACAATTTCTGTAAGGAACTCTAGTGGATGCTTTATACAAATGAGATACAGCTTGTATACTCAATTATGACATAAATAAAATACGTAGGCTTCATTTGATACTTTGGTAATTTTGGTTATCTTCGGGTTGCAGCATGCTACAGTACAAATTAACGTAAAAATTTTTATCGGCTTATGTTAGTAATCCACAGTGGAAAGGTCCAGATGTATTCAGCGGCATAATGGGTTGTAACATTTTCTGGGTAGCTAATATACTGGTGATCCACTTATATGCATGTGTTTTGTACTTGTGTTAAAATGCTGGCTGTTTTTCACTTTCTTCATGTGTGATATATTAAAAGTTAACTGGGGGCAAAAGGATTTAAAAAAATATTAAAGTGAGGTATAACCTTGAAAAAGAAAGTGGTAAATTGGTATAATTATACATGCATTGAGATGAAATGACATTTTGAGGTTCTATACCCTTAAATGTGGAAACTAGTCCATTCAGGCTAGATAATATGATTAACCTTGCCTAAACACAGAACCATTTCAAAACTAGTAGTTTCACAAATAATGCAATATATGTTAAGAAAATAAAAAAGAAGAAGAAGATAGCAGGAGGGGAAGAATGGAGGGGAGAAATCGGAGGGGGAGATGAACCATGAGAGACGATGGACTCTGAAAAACAAACTGAGGGTTCTAGAGGGAGGATGGGTTAGCCTGGTGATGGGTATTAAAAGGGCACGTTCTGCATGGAGCATTGGGTGTTCTACGCAAACAATGAATCATGGAACACTACATCAAAAACTAATGATGATGTATGGTGATTAACATAACAATAAAAAATTAAAAAGAAAACTAGTAGTTTCAAAAAGAACTTGTTCTGCTGTGTTTGATTGGATATGTAATTCATTGAACTGTGATCTGGAAAGATCATAGGTGTTTGAAATAAAGCCAGACTGTGACTTCTTTCTCTGCCACTTCCTACCTGTGAGATCCTTAGCAAATTTCTGGCCTTACACATAAAATAAAAATAAATAATGCTCGCCACTTATGGATCTGTGGGATGGAAGAGTGCTGGCTAAGAAATATCATTGTTCATCTTAATATGTGTTATAAGCCTCCGTAGTTACCCCTCAAAACCCAATACCTCTATATGTTGGCTAACTGAACATAATAATAAAAAAAAAAAGAGAGAGAAAAAAAAAAAAAACCCGATACCTCTAAAATACCATTCTATTTCATTGTTTTGAATACTGGGCTTTATTATAAGTGCAATTAGCTTTGTAATGGCATCACAAATGGATTTCTTTCACAGTATTTTGACATTGCAATTTATCCCGAATAGTTTTTCCGCCTAAATTTTGACATGGCTGATTTAGCCTATTCACACATGGATCATGGCATGTTCTGTGTTTTGTTTATTTGTTTGTTTTGTTTTGGTGGGGGCAGAATTTGGAATTATTTATTTTAGTGAACTTACCACATTGTGCAACCATCATTATAAATCAGTTTTAGAACATTCTCACCATCAATAACAGTGCTAATGCATATTCCCCATTAATCCCCATTCTCATACCCTCTCCCTAGACAATCACTAACCTACTTTCCGTCTTGATAACCTTGCCTCTGTGTTAAAATGTATTGAACAAGTCACGGTTGTCTGGGTGGGTGACTACCCTGCCCATTCCAGTGGATGTCACCAAAACAATAGCTTGACTGACATGGGCTTTTGTATCCTATTGAGTTTCACATATTTTCTTTTGGTGTTTGTTTTCACCAACAGTCGAGAATTTCTTGGCCCTACAACTCTTTTAAAAAAAATGTCTTTTGCGGAGGTATATGCCATCTGCTGATGGAAGGGTTTTGATCACTAACTTCAAAATATGGTTCTATCTGGGTGTATAAAAAACAAAGTGAGAAATTGGGACACTCCTCTCTGTTTTTTAAAAATTCATTAATTTTTTAAATAGTTTGTAGATAAACATCCTATAATTTTAAATAGTTTGTAGAGAAACATTCTGTAAAGTTTACATTTCAAAAAGGCGATCACTCTGCAGTGGGACTCTTCTCTGTCTCCTTGCCTCCCACTCCTTCTCCTGGGAAGCAGGAGCTGTTAATAGTTCCTTGACTTGCTTCCCATACATATTCTAGAAGCAGTTGTCTATGAATTCAATCAGAAAGGCACTTCTACCTTAACTTAGCCAGCATCTTGCTTTGCTTAGGCCTCACTCTAGTCTTTGATATATTATTCTTAAATTGTTTTTTTTTTTTTTTAAGTGATTTTCTTATATGCCTCATGGAGTTCTATCGGTTATTTTTCTTTCTGTTTCTAAGGCATACTCAGCTCCTGCATAGTTTTTAAGTAAACTGCTTTTCAGCGGTTTGTGTTTGGTCTTTCATGCTTATCAGATTAGTGTGTGTTATGCTTTTTTATTTCTTGTATCTTATAAATTGGTGTAGAGGAATAAATCTATTGCCCTAAGCCAGACTCTAAGGGCACTCCTGTGTCTACCTATTGGTAGTATAGACTCTTAACTGCAGAATTCATACCCAGTCTGTGTTGCTGGCTTACTGGGCTAGCTTCTTTTTTTCTGAGATCTAATCTGCTTGCCTAGGGCCCTGTGATGGGCTAAATGTTTATACACCCCCAGATTCTCATGCAGAAGCCCTCACTCTCAAGGTGAGGGTATTAGGAAGTGGGGCCTTTGAGAGGCAGTTAGGTTTAGATGAGGTCACGAGAGTGGGATCCTCATGAAGAAATCATTACCCTTATAAGAAGAGACCAGAGAGCCTGTTCTTTTTCCTCTGCTGTGTGAGGATACAAGAAGGTAGAAGGCCATTTGCAAACCAGGAGGGGTGTTGGCTGGCCTTCCGAGCCTCCAGAACTGTGAGAAATAAATGTTTTTTGCTGTGTAAGTCACCCAGGCTATGGTATTTTGTCAAAGCATGCACACCGTCTAAGACAACCTGTCTACTAGAGCCTCTTACCTGAGGGACTAGACCTTACCTTAGTATTTCAGTGAATCTTCCTACCTCCATGCTTTTCCCATTGAACTCGTCTGGAGTGGACTGAGTTTGCAGAGGCTGGTGGAAGGTTATCATTAAGATAAGTGACTTCCTTCTAGAGGACAGTCCCGTGTGATAAAAGTGATCTCTCACGTTGGCCCAGGCCCTATCTTGTCCAGGCCCTCTCTCCTTTCCACCCACCTCCACTGTGGTTCACCATGTCTTTTGGATGAGGCTATAGGACGTAGACAGTTGTGTGAATTTCATATGGTTACCAGGTAGATTTCTGACACGATCTGACACAGCTTTAGTTTAAGTGAATTTACTAGGGGCTTGCATTGTTTCTGTGGTGTACATGCATCTCCACTACCTGCCAGACAAATGATTGCAAGCTTTGTGCTGTGAGGTGAACGCTTGTTGGCATATCAGTCATCTTTTAGGAGAGCAGGGGAATCCAGAGAAGCTGATGCAGTTGGAGCTAGGCAGTGTACAGGGGTGGCAGGGGCTGTGGATGCCAGGACATGACCCTAATCATCTGGCTTTCCAAAAAATGTAGGTCTCCAGGTACCACCCAGGGAGATTCTGGATCAATGGGGCTGAGCTAAAGCCCAGACAAGATGTACTTTTTAGAACTCCTTAGGGGGTGACACAGTCGTACAGCTAGTGGGGAATCACAGCCCCAGAGGGCAAGAGATGACGTTTCTGCCGTTGGCTCTCATCAAGGATATGAGACATTTGAGAAAGATCTTTCTTAAAAGAAAACAGAATACAATCATCTGGGGTAAATATGATTTCTTAATGTTCTATGTAAAAAAGAACGTAAAGGACCAAATGGTCCCCCTCAGTGTCCCCACTTTCTCTACCACCTAATCAAGGGAACCAATTCAGACTAGAAAATACTGTTCAATATTTGTGGATTTATCATGTGTTTTACAACATGGCATATAGACTGTAGCACTTTTCATTTCTGTAGGGAACAGGGTGATATAAAAGTGAGAATTACACATGCTTCTGCAACGATAGATCAGACAGCACCACAAACCTTTTTTTTTTTTTTTAAGCGATTCTGATGCTTTTTTGGCACACAGTTTTCAGACATTAACTGTCTTGATATACTAGGTTAAGTTGTCACAACCATCTGAGTAGAAGTTTTGTGAAATGAATTTAGCTGATTTTATGAAAACTGTGAAATGTTTTTGGAACGCTGTCATCAACCGGCTCCTGATAAATACAACATTAGAATCACCAGCCACTTCTCAAAGCTTTGATACTAGGTGCCCTGTCTGGTTTCTCAACTCATGGACTTTTTTTTCCCTCCCTCTGGGTCAAGTGAGAGTCATTCATTTGACTCATGTTTTGACAGCCCCATTCCATACATCCTTCTCATCACTATCCTGCTTTTAGAGGTTGTTTTCTTTCTATTTATAAATGTTTATAAACATTTGTTAGGGGCGCCTGGGTGGCTCAGTGGGTTAAGCATCGACTCTTGATTTCGGCTCAGGTTGTGATCTCGGGGTTGTGAGATCGAGCCCTGAGTCCAGCTCTGCGATCACCGGGGAGACTACTTAAGGTTCTCTCTCTCCCTCTTCCTCTGCCTCTCCCCACTCAAAAATAAATAAATTAAATAAATAAATAAGTAAATAAATATATGTTTGTTAGATGTTCTAAGATTTTCTGTTATGTACTCATGAAATGCTTTCTTTAATCGATTGTTTACTTTATCCTCCATGACCATTAAGGTGCTTTACTTTTTAAAAAATGTGCTCTCTTACAAGCTTGCAGATTTCATACCTGTAAAAACTCTTGAGTGGTGCACAGACTCTTAGAGTGTCCAGGGTACTACGCTGGTGAGAGACACTTGGTAGGCAAGGGTTAAGGCAAATTTATTGCTTTAGTTTTAACAGTGATAGTTTTTGGGGGTTTTCTATTCAACACGGAATCTTGCATCTGGGAAACTGAGCAAATGGAGTGAGAATGGAGAAGGCATGAACATGCTTTACAGAGTGAGTTTGTTTAATAAGGATTTACGGTCTTGGAAGAGATAATGAAATACAACTCGTGGTCCTTGAACTCAGCAAGCTTATGAGTTGGATGATGCGAGAAGCATACAACAGCACAGCAGAAGGTGCCCGTTGGCACATAGGACTCTATAAGAGATGGCGAAAACAGAACATCACCGCACAAAGGAAAGCAGAAAGGTGCTGTGGGGTCCTGTGAAGTCCCAGCAGGATCAGGGAGGGGTTCATACAAGAGATGGGAATGAAGCTGGGCTTTGAAATGCGGGAATTTGCTAGATGAGAGGAAAAAATAGAAAAAAAATAAATGCCATGGGGGTGTTGGGCAAAATAGGGACCTGGCTGGGAACAGCTGGGTGAAAGGCTAATGCAAAGGAACTATTGGAGTTAAAATTAGGGATGTGTTATGACTTTTATGAGACATGTAACAGAAACTCTGGTCAAAGAAAAAATAAAGTGGTAAGGATTATTGGATCAGACAGTGTAAAATTCCAGGTAGAGGATTCAGTTTAGAAAGAGCTTATGAGGATCTGAAGGTGGGACCAGGACCTGGTTTCTCTCTTGTTGTTTCTTGACCCTGGGTCCCCAGGGTTTATTCTGTTTCCAGGTTACAAGCCTTATAACTTTCATCCAGGAGATGAGAGCACCTCTGTAGTCAGTTCCGTAGAAGAGAAAAAAAAAGTCTTCCTCCCAGAAGCTCCAGTAAGCATCTCCAAATGGCTTACCCAGCTATCTTTGAATGTACAACTGTGGGTTGAGAGGAGGAGATGTGTTGAATGGTTTCTGCTCAGTTTCATTCCTAGAGCTGTCTTTGCCACACCCACCTGAACTGCTGGAAGTGGAAAAGTGAGTTTATCAAGGGAAAATTAGAGTACTGTTGGTGGAAGAAAGGAAGTATAGATGGTGAAAAGGCAACCTCTAGACATCCTGCATAGTTAAATATATTGGTCCAGATGTATAATGTAGGGACTGAGGAAACTCAGATGGTTTTCAGTAGAAACATGAAGCATGACTCAGTACAAAGAGTAATGGAAAAGCATGGCATTCAAATAACCTACCACCGAGGCTTTATACTGGTAGATATTTTTACTAGTGGAAACTCTTGCATGTGTACATGGAGACATGTATGGTAATATTCATAGTAGTACTATTCACAGTAGCAAATTTGAAAACCATCTAAATGGGAATAAGTATAAGAGGAGATGAGTAGTGTGTGCTCTGGTAAGCTCTGTGAATTGTGCAAGACTGTTGAATCTCAGATCTGTACCTCTGAAACAAATAATGCAATATATGTTAAGAAAAAAAAAAGAAGAAGAAGGTAGCGGGAGGGGAAGAATGAAGCGGGGGAAATCGGAGGGGTAGAAGAACCATGAGAGACGATAGACTCTGAAAAACAAACTGAGGGTTCTAGAGGGGAGGGGTGTGGGAGGATGGGTTAGCCTGGTGGTGGGTATTGAGGAGGGCACATTCTGCATGGAGCACTGGGTGTTGTGCACAAACAATGAATCATGGAACACTTCATCTAAAACTAATGATGTAATGTATGGGGATTAACATAAGAATAAAATTTAAAAAAAAAGAGGAGATGAGTAATTTGTTGTGTATTCACAAAATAATACCATAGGCAAAATGAATAACCTGTAGCAAAATCCAATGACATGGATAAATCTTAGTAAGAAATTATTCAATGACAAAATGGATTCCCAAAGATTATAAACATGATCACCTTTTTGTAAATTTAAAAACAACTAAGTTTTTAAAATAGGTAGTTTTTAAGAATAATGCCAGTGCAATAAAATTATACACAAAGGGATGAGACAGAAAATAAACAAAGAAGGTAAATAGGTAATATAAATGGCTGTGTCACATGGTTAGAGGAAAAATATCAGTGTGAGATAATAGAGTTTGCTGGAGGGGGAATGTTGGTATGTTATTTAATAGGTAATGGTCATCACTGTCTTCTCTTAGAAAGTGACATTTAACCAGAGAATGGATAGAAGTGAAGGAGGGAGTCATGTGGGTGATAAGGGATGAAAACTCTCCTGTGCACAGGGAGTAGTAAATGCAAATGCCGTAGTTAATGCAGTGGGAGTGAGCTTGGTGTGTCCCAACAACTTCAGAGAAGCCAGTATGGTGGAAGCACGGTGGGAATGGGGAAACATGCTAGGATGTAAAGTCAGAAGGGCAGAGGAGGTTCAGATCATGTAGGGCTATCAAAGCCATTTTAAGATCTGGTTATTAACATCCATTAGGTAGGAATCCATTGGAAGGTTTTGAGATGAGTGATACAGTATTTTTAAAAGGGTTACTATGGCTTCTTTGTAAAGAAAAAATGGGAAGGCCAAGCTTGGAATCAGGGAGATCAGAGATCAGTTAAAAGGGTTTGAAGTCGGCGTCTAGGTGGCTCAGTTGTTAAACGTTTGCCTTCGGCTCAGGTCACGGTCCCAGGGTCCTGGGATGGAGCCTCACGTCGGGATCCCTGCTCGGCGGGAAGCCTGCTTCTCCCTCTCCCACTCCCCCTGCTTGTGTTCCCTCTCTCACTATGTCTCTGTCTGTCAAATAAATAAAATCTTAAAAAAAAAAAAAAAAGGCTTTGAAGTCATCCAAGAGAAGAGTGATGGTTCCTTGGGAAAGCATGATTGTTCTAATTATCTGTTACTTTGGAACAAATTACCCCAAACTTAGTGGCTTATGAAAAACAGCCAGTTTATAATATGTCAGATTTCTGTGGGTCAGGCATGTAAGCAGGACCTACAGCTGGCCACTTCTGCTTCATGAGGAGTAAGCAAGGATCATGTAGAGGTATTTGGCTGGCAGCTTCTATGGAAGATCCAAGATCACTTCCAATGCATGCTCGATGCCTCAAAGGAGGATCAAGAAGTCTGGGATCAATGAATCCCTCTCTCCCTCCACATAGTTTCAGAACTTCCCTTTCCAGTATGTTATTCAGACTACTTACATAGCAGATTACAGCTCCAAGAACAAGTATCTTAAAGAGACCAAAAGCGGTAGCTGCCAGTGTCTTCAGGCCTGGATCTAGAAAGTGGGGCAGCATCACTTCTGTCCTGTTCTAAGTGTCTAAGTTGCCACGGAGCCCACCAGAATTACAGTGTAGGGGATTTAAACTTTATCTCTTGGTGGGTGGACTCTCCAAGAATTTGTGGCCATATATAACCTGCCATAGTACAAGAGGTGTGGACTGTGGGAAGTGGCTAAATTCTAGTTAAGTGTTAAGTGTGTAGCCTCTAGGTTTGGCTAATAGATTAGATGCGCCTTTGAAAGAAAACGAAAAATCAAGGTTGGCACCATGACCTTTTATCTAGACACCTGGAGGGATGGAGTTGCCATTTACCGAAATAGGGAAAGCTGGAAAGCAAATGCAGAGGTTCCATTTTGCACATGGTAAATTTGAGTTGCCAGGTAGACACCCAAGTGGACATATCAAGTAGGTTGTCAGATACATGACTCTGGAGTTCAGGAGAAAGGGCTGAGCAGAGGCTATTTGCATATAGATGGTATTTAAATTAATGGGACTGGATGAGCTTCATTTAGGGAGGAGAGTAGGTGGAGAAGAGAAATCTAATTACTGAGCCTAAGGGAAGTTTAAATATTAGCAATTACTGAAATGTGGAGGACCTAGCAAAGAAGCCAAGAAAGAATGGGTCATGAAGTCATGAAGAACCAAGGGAAAATGATGTCTAAGTAGCCTAGTAAAACTTTTTGAAGGACAAGGAATGATCAAATTGGTTACACACTGCTGATTACGTAGGTGAGGACTGAAACTTGAATATTACCTTGGAGCCTAGAATCCCTTGGTGAACCTTACAGGAGCCATTTGTTTGAGTCATAGGAAGGAAAACCTATTAGAGTGGCCCCAAGAAGAAAACGTGAGGGAAGCAAGTAGAGAAAGCTAACATGGGCAAAATCCATAATCCATTTTCTTGTTTTCCTCTTGTCTGCCAGAATGAAATGCCTCCATTCTCAATCTTGGCCTCTGTGTCTGAATGGAGGTGAATGGAGGGTACCGGGCATTTGTGTAAACTTAGGGGCACTTTTTAAAGCTAATGTCTGTGACATGAAGTCTGCGACTTAAGGAATGTTGGCTAGAATGGTTTTGGCCATTGAATATGTCTCTCTTTGTCTCTCTTGCACACTGTTAAATATCCAGAAGCTTTCTCCACTTTGAGTTTAAATGCTTATTTGGAAATATTTTCTTACTATTGTGTCAAAATGGCAAGAGGAATAAATTCTAATTTCAAATCTATGAGAGAAAAAATGGAATTTGAAAGCCTTTGGGCTTACACTTCCCAGCTAGCCATAGCTCACACCATTATATGCTGTCTTATTATTATTTCCTTCTTTGTCTCTGAAGGCATTGGTATTTGAGCTGTTGATCTCACTGTGGCAAGGCTACAACCTTCTCTTGGACTAATTTGGTAAAAGTTTAGTAGCACAGTGAGCTTGGAGAACATCAACCCCACAGGTAGGAACTCACTGGATTGGAGGAACTCACTACTACTCCCTGGATGATATTGACGGCCATGATGTTAATCATGGTACCATCACCTCTGCAACATCACTGCAAAAGAAGTTATTCTCAATTCACATACATCCCTTTGTTTTTAAGCTGAAAACAGCAGAACTTAGAGAAGTATATACAGGATTCAAGAAAAAAAAAGTGTTACCTGATTTTCAAAATATATTTATGTTTACGTTAAACCTATAGGTAAATAATGGGAGGAGAAATCCTGAAACTATTTTTTTTAAATAAAATGTTAGGTTCTCTCTTCTCTATCTGTTAAGCTACAAAAGATAATTTTCCATTCAATTTATTTTCATTTTGGTATTATTTCACCCAGGGAAGTACAATTAGGAATCTAAGGCTATTTATACTTAATATCCTCAAATTTGTAATTTCTGTGAAACTAAGTCGTTCATACATCAAAAGGTATGCTGAAACCATACTGCAAAGCATGTGGTCTATTTTCTCTTTTTCAAGTAATTATAAACATGGGCTTAACATTGTAGGATTGTTTAGTTTGAAAAATTCAGAAAGGACTCTTTGGATTTTAGACAATTGATTAGTAATCCAGAGCATAGGGAAAACATGACACAGACTTTGATTTAGTCAACCTTGAGATGTTCCAAATTCAGGATTTCTTCAGTTTTGAAATCTCTCCAAAGCCCCTAAGGTCTTCGCATTCTGTAGAGTGGAATCCAACATGTGATGCTCTCTATCGCCATCTCTGTCTACTCAGTGGTACTGCAGTTGTACCGCAACCACATTTGCTAATAGAAAACATTTACTTTTCTGGCCAAGTGACTGTATATTGACACAAAATTAAGAGAATTTATGGAAGGCATGGAGACGAGAGAAGTTTTGTTTTGTTTTATTGTTCTACTTTTTCTCATTCTAGCCTTGTAAGTCACAACAGATAGACAGACTGGGCGTCCTAACTTTTGCCCCGCACGAGTATTCAACCTTCTTTTTTAAAACTCTGATAGGAACTCTTCTCATGGAAAACTAGTAGTTTTGATATAAGTTAGACCTTTTGAAAATAACTTTTTTTTTCCTGTGTGTAAAAGCACCATAGATTCATAGTCAAAAGTTCAGCTAAGAGACTGAAATGTAAAGAAGAAAGTAAAATATGGTATACCTCAAGAGATAACTGCAGGTTTGGTTCCAGACCACCCCAATGAAGCAAGTCAAATGAGTTTTTTGGTTTCCCAGTACATATAAAAGTTATGCTTACACTGTATCTATTAAGTATCTGTAATGGATCATACTAAATCTATTAAGTGTGCAGTAGTATGTCTAAATATACAATGTGGATACTTTAATTAAAAAATACTTTATTGCTGAAAAATGCTAACCATCACCTGAGCTGTTAGCAAGCCACGATCACTGATCACCATAACAAATATAATAATAATCAAAACATGTAAAATATTGTATTACCAACATGTGACCCAGAGGCACAAAGTAAGCACCATTGGAAAAATGGCACTTGCACACAGGGTTGCCCCAAACCTTCAATCTGTAAAAAACACGAGATCTGCAAAGTGCAGTAAAGTGAAGTGTAATGAAACGAGGTACGCCTTGAAACCCAATTCAAGGGCAAAAACTAATGCTTTCAAATAGAAGTCCTTGAATTCCCCCAATAGTCATTTCTTCCGTGGAACCAGTCTTAACTGTTAAAGTTGTTGTTGCGGCAAAGGAAACTTGTTAGTTTTATCAGTTCTCAGATTTTGGAATTCGGTGTACTTCTTTCACGAAGTATATCTTTTCAGATTAAAGCACAATGATATTCGTAACTATTTTGAACTTGGATATATATCATGAGAACCGATATTTTACTGTTTTTTATAAATGAAGAATCCAGCACAGTTAGGAAAATGTGAAAGCACTTCACTCAAGAAACATTTATTGAGCACCTACAATATGCCAGATACTATTTGTAGATGCTGTGAGTAAAAGATCTCGAACTCCTTATTCTTTGAGAAGCGAGTAGAGTCATGGAGTTAGGAATGTGGTGAGATTATAAGCATTAATTGTTATTTCATCCTTAATAAACTTGTTCCCAAACCACTTTTAAAAAGCAACAGAGTTATCCATAACACTTGCTATTTTGTGCTTGTGCATTAACAAAGCTAAATTTAGTACTCAAAATGTCTGCAGCTGTGGAGAAAGGATGCTTTTTGTTTTGTTTTGTTTTGTTTTGTTTTTTTCCAGTAAATACTGCCATGTCAATTGAATAAATAGACTGGAAATAATAAATAAATTTTGAACCCACCTATGATTAAAAAAATCAATGTTAGTATCATTCTAGCTCTAAAAATGAAAGAGAAAACTCTGTAACTTTTTAGAAAAAAATAGAATATCTTCATACCTTTGTAGTAAGCAAAGAATTTTTAAAGAGATACAGATAATTATAACTGTAATGGGAGAATATCAATAGATTGGGCTAAGTGAAATTGAGCTACTGTTTATTTAAAAAATCACAAAGAGAGGGAAAGGACAAAACACAGGCAAAGAGGAGAAATGTAATATGTATATTTGAGAAGGGACTAATTTCCAGAATATACAGCTAGTTCCAACAAATCAGTAGGAAAAAAAAAAGACAGCACTGTGGGAAAAAAAACAAAAAACAAAAAAACAAACACAAATGATGTGAATGTCCATTTTACCAGAGTTTATCTAAAAGACAAAAAAATGGGGTGCCTGGGTAGCTCAGTCAAAGTGTCTGCCTTTGGCTCAGTTCATGATCCCAGGATCCTGGGATGGAACCCTGCATTGGGCTCCTTGCTCAGTGGAGAGTCTGCTTCTCCCAGTCCCTCTGCCCCTCCCCACTGCTCCTGCTTGCTCTCTCTCTGTCTCTCTCAAATAAATAAATAAAATCTTTAAAAAAATTTAAAAAAAAGACCAAAAAACAAAAGCTACCCAGTTTCATTAGTCAAAGAGAAGTGTGAATTAAACCTACTTTGTGATATTTCTAAGCATGCAGCACAATGATTAAAATGAAAAAAAAAAAAAAAACAGACAATATGGGATGTTGGTGAGCACATGAAACAACTGGAACTCTCATATTATTGGTAGAAGAATAAATTGGTACGACTGCTTTGAAAACTGTGTCTGGAATCTACTAAAGCTGAACATAATATATACATTAAAATAGAGAAATTCCATTTCTAGGGATATACCAAAAGGAACTTGTTCATATATTTACTGAAAGACATGTAAAATAATGTTATGGCAGGAGTATTTAAAATAGTCCCAGAGTAGCAGTAACCCAATTACACATCAGTAATAAAATGGTCAAGGGTGATAAAATCATATGATGAAATACTACATAGCAGAGAGAATGAAGTTTATGCAACAGCATGGATTACTCTTGTGAATTCATAACATTTCACTTCCTGTGTTGAACAGAAGAAGCCTGACATGAAAGATGATTCATTTATAAAAAATTGAAAAGAGATGAAATGAATCTATGGAATTAGAAATAAGAATAGGGACGCCTGGGTGGCTCAGTCGGTTAAGCATCTGCCTTCGTCGGCCCAGGTCATGATCCCAGGGTCCTGGGATCGAGCCCCACATCGGGCTCCTCACTCAGCAGGGAGCCTCTCTCTCTGCTTGTGCACTATGCTCGTGCATGTGCTCTCTTTCTGACAAATAACAAATAAAATCTTAAAATGAAAGAAGAATAATGATTATTTTTTTCTGGGGAGCTAGTAAATGAGGGATGGGTAAGGGGCACTTCTGAGTGCTGTTCGTAGCATTTCTTGAGCTATGTGCTGATGTTGTTAAGTGTGTTCTCTATGAATTCCAAATGCTGTGTGAGGTCTGCTGTATGTATGATACACTACAATGAAATGTAATCCTAAAGATTAAAAAAATAAATATAGGGGAAAATATTTGAAGCTATGAAATGGTTTGGGATTGACTCCTCCAAGACAAAAAGCTTAACATTTTTTTTTATGAAAAAATCACTTCTGATAGTAAGAAAATGCCCACCCATCTCTACGACCCTTGGCCAGTTACTATCCTAAATTGAGCTATAATTCCTTAATCATGCTATTATTTTGTTCTTGTATTTTTGCCTGGAAAAATCAGAAACTTCTTCCTGAATTTAAAAAACAGTGACTGTAGCTGGATATTGATTTTTTTTTTCCTACCTTCGAACTTGTACTGAAATACTGGCTTTTCTTAGGTTTTGAATCTTCTAGCTCTTGGACCGGAGGCTCTGCCATTGGCACTCCTGGTTCTCAGGCCTTTGGACCAGCAATGGAACAACCCTGTTGGACTTTCTGACCACAGATCTCGGGACTTATTGACTTCCATCACCTCCTATGCCAATCCCTTATAATCTGTCTCTTGATTTCTCTCTTTCTATGCATCCATTTGTTCTGTTGACTAATACAGAAACCGTTTTTTTTTTTTAAAGACTTTATTTAGTTTGACAGAGAGAGAGCAGCAGAGGGAGAGGGAGAGAAGCAGGCTCCCCACTGAGCAGGGAGCCCGATGTGGGACTCAGTCCCAGGACTCTGAGATCATGACCTGAGCTGAAGGCAGACGCTTAACCAACTGAGCCACTCAGGTGCCCCCAGAAAGCATTTTTTAAAAGATTTGGTTTTCTCATGCTGACAGATTCTTTTTTAAAATTTTTTTAAGCATGGGTGAATTCCAGGAAATGGTTCAGAATGGGTGAATAATTTCATATCTTTGAGGGGTCACACTAATATGATTCATGTATAACTATATATATAGCAATGTATACAGACAAGAGCAATATGTGTTCCAAGAATGTACTTTGAAATTTTAACAAAGAAATCCAAACCAGCACATTTTTATATTTTCATCTCAAATGTCCTGTTTAAAGCCCTGCAGTGTTCATATGGGGAAGGTAGTAGCATATGAAATCTCAGTAAGCAGAGGCTGTAAACTCTAAAAAATGTAGAAGCTCGAGAGGCACTGTTTTATTGAGCACTAGAGGATGACTTTAGCCCATCCGTCCTCCTCACGGACGGTAACTTGGTTAGCACGTGAGTTCAGTTTTGGGGAAATACAGTAAGAGCAAAGAAATAACACCAATTCAAGCTAATTGTTATTTGTGTGGGTTTCTTCTTTTTTGAAACACTGACATCCTCCTGAGATTTTGGGGAAACACCATTTCATGATTATCGCTTCCTGGGATTTTTGCAAATCTTGCACACGTCAGTGCAACATTAAAGAACACACAGATGTTTGCTTTGGTTAGGTAATGTTTGCTGTGCCTTCTGCCTCTGTTAACAATACTGAACTTCTCTTAGGCGAGGCAAAGAAGGACACAAGGGGGAACGGCGAGCCATAAAGTGCAAAGTATCAGCTCTCATTTATTGACCAATGACCATGTGGCAGGCACAATGCTGAGAGCTGTATTTCTATTCTTCTTATTTAATTTTCCAGCAATCAGAGATAGAGATACTATTATTATACTAATTCTTAGAAATGTAGAAACTTCAGGAGTTACTAACTTACAGAAGTTCCCACTATTGGAAAGTGGCTGGGATGTAACTTAAACCCAGTTCTTTTGGAATCTGGAGACCAAACTCTTTTTTATTTTTTAAAGAATTATTTATTTATTTATATATTTGAGGGCGGGTGAGGGCCAGAGGCAGAGAGAGAGAGAATCTCAAGAGGACTCCCCACTGAGCACAGAGTCCCACGTGGGACTCAGTCTTACAACCCTGAGATCATGACCTGAGCTGAAGGCAGACGCTTAACCGACTGAGCCACCCGGGCGCCCCTGGAGACCAAACTCTCCATTGGTAGGCTAATTTGTAAATGAAGAAGAGAAGAATAAGGGGAAAGGGGGAAGATAGGATAAGAAGAGAATGAGAAACTTAAACATTTTTTTTTTTAAGATTTTATTTATTTATTTGACAGGGAGAGACACAGCGAGAGAGGAAACACAAGCAGGGGGAGCGGGAGAGAGAGAAGCAGGCTTCCCGTGGAGCAGGGAGCCTGGTGCAGGGCTCGATCCCAGGACCCCGGGATCATGACCTGAGCCGAAGGCAGACGCTTAACGACTGAGCCACCCAGGTGCCCCGAGAATGAGAAACTTAATTGTAAAATATTTCATTATAAAAGATAGGTCTTCCATTATAAAATATTTGGTAAAATAACAGAAAATTCAAAAGTGAAAAGTCAGCTAGACACCCGCACCCGGTTTTTATGCTGTGCATCCATTTGTTTGCTCATGGTGCTGTGATATATGTACTTTAGTTATCTTATTTTCTCACTAAACATTATGCATTCAGGATTCTCTGAGGTGCTATAAATCTTTGTAAACAATTTAATGTTGTATAATACCACATTAAGAAAATGTGGTATTTTTATGTGGTATGTGGTATGTCTTTTAATTAACTGTATTTCCATCTGGGGACATTCGGTTTTTTGCTATGATATATAATACAAATATGAACATCAGTATTCATAGACCTTTTTCCCAATTTGGGATTTATCACCTACCTCTGAATATCCATTTTGTAGGAAACTTTTTAAATAGTTGGTTCTCAACAGAATATTTATTTTAGAGATGGTGTATCATAGTAAGCCTTTTCAGCCTGATGTTGTAACTTTCCTTGCGATAAATTGTGTATCATTTTTTAATTTAAGTGTAATTGATGTACAACATTATATTAGCTTCAGGCGTACAACAGAATGATTCCATATTTGTATATGTTGCTAACTGATCACTGCAGTAAGTCTAATTAACATCCATCACCATATAGAGTTGAAGAATTTTTTTCTTGTGATGAGAACTTTCAGGATCTACTCTCTTGGCAACTTTTAAATATGCAATACAGTATTATTAACTATTGCCACTGTGGGGTATAGGATTGATTTTTAAGATAAAGCACCTCAATGTTATTTTTCATAAAATCTTAGAATACTGATGAGCTTCTTTTCTACAACTACAATACCTGTTTGTTTTGTTTTTTTAATTCTTCCTTAGCCTTCCCAAGTAAGCCTTTTAGCAATACAGATCAGAAATATTCAAATGGAGATTACTTTTTCCACATAGCTAGCCTGTGTTCATCAGCTTTTTTAAAGATTTATTTGTTTGACAGAGAGAGAGAGCACAAGTGGGGGGATCAGCAGAGGGAAAGGGAGAAGCAGACTCCCCTCCAAGCAGGGAGCCCAATGTGGGACTTGATCCCATGATCCTGAGATCATCCTTAACCAACTGAGCCACCCAGGTGTCCCTGTTCATCAACTTTTTATTTCAAGTCATCCCTTATCACCTTTGGACTACATAGGCTTCCATGATAGTATTTATTCCTTTAAATCCCAAGCTGGGCCTGGTTGTTAGAATCATTTATTGACATCAGTCTTTCTGAGTCCAGAGAGATTGCCACTGCTTTATTTGGAGAGGTGGAGGGTGGAGAGGAGGTGCCTTATACCTCTTTAAACTGAGAGAAAGGGCTTCAACTTTCTTGGGAAAAAGACTGTTCACTGAAATTGTGTCTTAGCCGATGAAATTCTGGTCATAGCTTGGCATGCTGAATTTGCATGTATTTTGTCAAAATTAATTCTACATGAAATATTGGAAGAAGATTATTTTTCTACTTTTATGTCTTTGTTTTAAACTGTAGGCAGCCCTTGAATTTGAATATGATTAATGTCAGTAAGTAATTTAAAGGTTTAATGTGCTGACCTACTCCAACTGCAGATCATCACATACAATTATGTAATTGGCTGCACACAACAGTAGTGTGAGACAAAGAACCTGCTCAAAAATATCTTGAATACCATTAAGAGAAGATGTAAATATCATAATAATTATGTGTATACCTGGACCTATGAAGTGCTTTTATTTTTAATCAATTCTCATAGGCAACCTCAGGAGCTAGAGACCACTTTTAGCCTTGTTTTATGGATGGGAAAACTGAAGCATATATGAAAAAGTAAATAGGGCGCCTCCGTGGCTCAGATGGTTAAGCGTCTGTCTTCGGCTCAGGTCATGATCCCAGGGTCCTGGGATCAAGTCCCACATCGGGCTCCCTGCTCCTTGGGAGCCTGCTTCTCCCTCTGCCTCTCTCTCTCTCTGTCTCTCATGAATAAAAAAAATAAAATCTTTAAAAAAAAAAAAAAGAAAAGGTAAATAATGGTCCACAGGGGAGATGGACTTACTTTGACTTGAGGAGTAGGTTATTTGGCCGATTAGGGGGAGATATTCCAGGTGGGGTGTTCTGTGAAGGCTGATAGAATATCTGTGGACGTGCTTATTGGTGGATAACTGGGCAGAGAAGGGCTTAAGATGAACCATGGGTTTAATGACAGGTGGGAGGGAATTCTAAGAATGAAAACCGAGTAAACGAAAGTTGGTTTCAGAGTAGTATTTTTATGAGTCACGTAATTTTAATGGAATCAAGGGTTTATAGAGATAAACTTAAATTCAAAGAAATCCATCAGGAACTCATTGTGAGACAGTATGGGATAGAGGTGTCTGGGGTTCACAGTGTTGTGCATTTTCTGCCAAAGAGAATTCACATTCCATTTAAAACGAAAAGAAAGAAGTTTTAAAACAACAGTAACAGGGGCGCCTGTTTGGTTCAGTCGGTTAGGCCTACGACTCTTGGTTTCAGCTCAGGTTATGATCTCAGGGTCCTTGGATCGAGCCCTGTGTCAGGCTCCGCACTCAGCACAGAGTCTGCTTGAGATTCTCTCTCTCCCTCTCCCTTTGCTTCTCCCCCTACCCCTCACTCATGCGCTGTCTCTCTAAAATAAATAAATTTTGAAAAACCCAACAATAATAACAAAACTATGCTCTTCAAACCTTGTTGGAGAAACATAGTTAAAAACATAGGGAAAGATTATGGAGGGCTTTAAAAAATAATCTGGATCGCTTCTCAGCCTTTTGGCTAAGATCAAGTGTAGTATCTGTTCTTAATCAGTTTAAAAAATAATCTGGAATCTTCTATCAGTTAAAGAATTTTGTATTTTCTGAATGATTTTCTTTTTTCTTCCATAATGGAATAATTTTTGTAGGAATATGAAATTCAGAATGCTTATTTGCAGATAGTCTTTCAATAAAAATTTAAAAAAAAAAATTGCCCAAAGAGTATGAGGTATCAGACTGCCTTAAATCTAGTTGCAAATTGATAGTGCAAAGACAAGGCAGCCTGCCAAGTCTATTTTGATTATTCTTTGCTGCATAACAAATCATTCCAAAACTTGGTGGCTTTAGACAGCACTGATCAACTCTTATCTGTCACGGTTTTGGTGGGTCTCAGCTAGAAGACTCAAACCCTGGAGATTGGGCGTATCTTCTCATTCATTCACAGGCCTGGTGGTGGGGCTTGCTATGGCTACGGGTTGGTAGGCCCACATGGGGCCTCTTCATGTAGCCTGGGATTCCTCACAACATAGTGGCTGGGTTCCAGGAGCGAGTGTCTCAAGATAGAAGGTGAACCAGTCTGAGGTCATTTGCTTTTTTATCATCTAGCCTCAGAAGTCACACAGTCCTGCTTCTTCTGCATATTATTGATTGAGGCAGGTGTAAAGGTCCACCCAGGTTTTAGGAGGAGGGAACATAGACCTCACCTCATTTCATTGGAGGACTGCCATCACATTTTAATAGAAAGTGTATGGGAAGGGTTGTGTGTGTGTGTGTGTGTGTGTGTCTGCCATTGCCGAAAATGCAATCTGCCATTCCATCTGAGGGTTCTAAAAATTACCAGAGCCTGCCTGGCAAACGAGGTAGGAAGCAATGAGTCACATTCACATTTGTCTCCTGGAGGTATTTTATGAAAATGACAAGGGTTAGGGCAACTCATAAGGGGAAACTTTATTCTGTCTCTTTTTAGCATCTGCATTTTGGTGAGTATTTGTACTGAGAAACTGGAAATTTTCTCTGTGGACTTTTACTGGAAACAGATCTAAAAATAAAACAACGGGGTCCAGGATAGAATAACTGTGTCAAGAATGGCGTTGCAGTTGTTTCTAAATCTCATGAGATTTGGTCATGCTGTTCTGCCAAGGCTAAGATGAGTTGCCTGGCACAAAGAATACCCTGGACGTTGGTAGATGCTTCGGAACTCTGTTGTTGGTTGTTTGAATGGGAACCGCCTCCTCAGTGCTGGGCACCCTGACCCTAGGCTCTCCACTAGTTGCCAGCATTCGGCCAGGTTCTCAGACATACTGCCGAAGCAGTTGGAATCACATCAGCATCTGGCCCAGGAGGTCCCAGCTATGCGTAGGGAGTCGTTGGAAGTTTCAGAGGTTGTCTTGACTCTTTTTTATTGGCCCCATGTAACACATCCAGTGTCTGTTGTGGGTCAGGCATTGTTTGCTACAACGCAAGTGCCGAGATATACAAGGTCTTCCCTGTTGGGGAGCATATCTAAAGGAAAGAAGGCATGCAAAGAGGCCATCTCGCTACAGGATATGAAGTGCCCTGACCCAAGGACAGAGACAGCGAGGTCTTCTAGGCAGAGGGGAAAGCACTTGAATAGAGACAAAATGCCCCAAGGAACTCATTAGAAACTATAGGACAAAGTGGGGTGTGATGGAAGTTGAGGCTAGCAGAAGTAAGTAGCATCCAGGACATAGAGAAAGACTTTATTCTTGAGGGGCATCACCTGAACTACATACAAACAACGCCTTTTTTGAGTTCTGATTTGGAGTCTGTGTCTCAAGAGGACTCCCCAGTGAGCCCAGACAGGAAGGATCTTTGAGGTCATGAAGTAGCCGTACAATTCTAATTAAACACAGGGTAGTAAGTTGGGCTGTGAAACGTGTCATTGTTGATTAATAGACAGAAAACTTAATTGCTAAAATTTTTTCTTGCTCTTATTCTTGAATTTTAAAAAGTATTTTATGAACGCTATTTGGGATTTGCTTTACTACATTGATACTGCTTTTCTATTTATTCAACATGCAATGTCTAATTTGATGCTCAAGCAATTTTTTTTTTTTAGACAGGCACAGAATAAATTATCTGCATTTTATAATGGAGTAAAATGTATTTTGGAAGAGTCATGAATAGCCCATGATCAAAATTTAGCAATTTATACAACCAGGAGTAATAGTTCTGACTTCTGACTTCAAATCACATGTTTAAAAGAAGGTAGTTTCTTCCAAAATAGCAGCCATCTGTGTTCATTAAGAGACTACTTTTCAGGGATGCCTGAGTGGCTTAGTTGGTTAAGTGTGCCTTCAGCTCAGGTCATGATCCCGGGGTCCTGGGACGAGCCCAACATCAGGCTCCCTGCTCAGTGGGGAGCCTGCTTCTCGCTCTGCCCCCCACCCACTCGTGCTGTCTCCCCGTCTCTCAAATAAATACAATCTAAAAAAAAAAGATCCTACTTTTTAGAAGGTCCTCTGAAAGCTACTTTCATGTTATCTTATTTAATCTCTCTGGTGATCCTGTGGTAGAGAAAATAAGATTCAGAGACCCGAGGTCATTTCCATCATTATCAGGACAGAGTGGGGCTGATACATGTCTCATTGGAATCCAAGTCCCTGGACTTCGCCCCTCACCAGATTGGCCCCCCTGTTGTCCTCAGTCTCTCAAAAGTATAAAATAAAACAGCAATGTATTTTACCCTTCCCCCATGGGAAATGAAAGGTTCAATTGTTAAAACAGTTTAAAAATCAATGGACTTCAAAATGCTAAATAAGAACAAGACAGACATGTCAATTTTACTTCTGGGCTTGAGGGAAATACATTTTCTTCTTGAAGTGAGCCTAATTTTTTACTAGTCAAATTTTAAGTCAATAAAGTGAGCAGCGTACATCACTACACAATAGTGTAAGAAAATTTTGCTGATTTGAGAGAATGAAGGAACACGGTTTTTCTGTTTGGTTAAAAATAAAGCCTAATTTGCGTTTGTCTCCCCTATTGTTTACATTCCATTAAGAATGTCAGCTATAGTATTCAGTGCATCAAGGTAGTGTTTCCAGCTGAGCTTATGTGTTTCAGGGACTTGTTAACACTTTACCTTCTGTTCTGGGATCCCTATTATCTTGGAGTTACTCTCTATGTAGAGAAATAAAATACAAAAATAGATTTTAAATTGATGTGTGCAAATCATCATAAATGTAATATGTGTAACAGCTCTCAATCTGGGATTAAGATATCCATCCTTCATTCTCCCCTTTTTCTTTCTTTTTAAAAAATCATAGGAGAAAAGTCCCAGTAAACTTCCTTGATTAGAATCTTGACTCTACCATGTTCTAGCAATGTGACCTTAAATTACTTAGCCTCTCTGGGCTTCAGTTTTATCTTCAGCAAAACAGGGATAATAAGAAAACCCACTTTAGGGGCGCCTGGGTGGCTCAGTCGTTAAGCGTCTGCCTTCAGCTCAGGTCATGATCCCAGGGTCCTGGGATCGAGTCCCACATCGGGCTCCCTGCCCAGCAGGAAGCCTGTTTCTCCCACTCCCCCTGCTTGTGTTCCTGCTCTCGCTATCTCGGTCTCTGTCAAATAAATAAATAAAATCTTAAAAAAAAAAAAAAAAAACACTTTATATGGTTATTATAAGGATTAAATGAGTAAGCTTTTATTTTAATAAAGAATAAAAATTAAGCTCATTAGCCTGATTTTTAAGGCTTTTTTACTATCTAATTTAAAGACACTTTATGAAATGTATCATCTGCCTTAAAAAAAAAACCTGTGTTCCATTTAACCTGGAACAAGGCTAATTTTCTGAGTGTTTCTTACTGGCTGCTACTTGAACACCTTTGCAAAAGCCACTGTCTTTAACAAGAACTTCTACCTACTTTCCCCTTATTAGACTCTAACAGTATTTGATGTAACCTAGCCCAGCCCAAGAATAGTACTCATAAATTTTCAAGGTATAGAAATGTCCAACCCAATGCGGGCTTTGTTGCCATTTCCCACAGGCTTAATCTGAGTGTGGATTTAGGGCAGTGATCTTTAGACTAACTTGTCAGAAGGCCACAACCCAAAAGGGATTGGCTCAGAATTTGCCTGCCAAGTAAGTAGCTTAGAACTGAGAACAGTTTTGCCTTCTTTTTCTATTGAAAATCATTTCTGTGATTCACAGTTGATTTATTTAAATTTTTTTTATCTAGAATCCTCAGGTAGTATTTTTTTTTAATTTATTTATTTGAGAGAGAGAGAATGAGAGAGAGCACATGAGAGGGGGGAGGGTCAGAGGGAGAAGCAGACTCCCTGCCGAGCAGGGAGCCCGATGCGGGACTCGATCCAGGGACTCCAGGATCATGACCTGAGCCGAAGGCAGTCGCCCAACCAACTGAGCCACCCAGGCACCCCTCAGGTAGTATTTTTAAAACATGTCATTGAGATATGATTGGCATACAGAAAGGCACACATATTTAATATATACAACTTGTTGAGTTTGGAGATACATACATACCTATAAGACCATCCACAGTCAATGCCATAAACATATATGTCTCCTCCAGAAGTTTTCTCCTGCCCTCTTTTTATATTATTTTTTTGAGAGAGAGAGAGAGCACAAAGAGGGGGAGGTACAGAGGGAGAGGGAGAAGCAGAATCCCTACTGAGCAGGGAGCCTAATGCAGGACTCAATCCCAGGACCCTGGGATTGTGACCTGAGCCAAAGGCAGATGTTTAACCGAATGAGCCACCCAGGCTCCCCTTACATTATTATTTTTTGTGAGAAGAGCACTCTATGTAATATATACACTTGCAGCAAATTTTTAAGAGATACCTGCACTCCCAGTGCTCATTTCAGCTTGTGTTTTGTTTCCCATCTAAGACATGATTTTCAAAAACCTCTGTAAGACTATGTTTCCCTCTCAACAGAAGATAAACAAAAAATAAATGACAATATCAAATGTTCTATTACCAAGACCTCATTTCCCAACGTCTTAACTCAATCCCTCCAGATCCAGCTCGGGTTCTTGATTCTTGATTCCTCCTCTTTTACTCTCTGCCTCTGAGAGTCCATGGGGATTTGTGCTTATCTTGCTGCACCCTTGTGGTCTTTCTGTGTCCAGAAGCCATTTGTGCACTTGACTTGTCTCCCTAAGAAATAGCCACTGGAGAGGGCTTTGCCTTGTCTACCTGTTTTCCACAGTATTTTGTCAGCACGAGTTTCTTTCTTTTTTTTTTTTTTTAAGATTTTGTGTATTTATTTGAGAGAAAGAGACAGCAAGAGCTGGAGGGGCAGAAGGAGAGGGAGAGAGAGAGACTCTCAAGCAGACTCCACACTGAGCACAGAACCTGATGTGGGGCTCGATCGCAGGACCCTTGAGATCATGACCTGAGCTAAAACCAAGTCAGACACTTAACTGACTGCACCACCCAGGCGCCCCCGTTAGTGCAAGTTTCTTACTAAAGATTTTATTTTATACTTACTCTGTAAGTATTTATAATATTTTTATGTTCATTTTGTAGTGACTGATTCCGTGTTAAAGTGTTAGAAAATGTTACTTTCTTCAAAAAGCTGCCTACTTGAGAAAGGTAGCTACGTACCTAGAATTCTTAGCAGCTAAGATTGATGCTGGAACTGTTTCTGGGGGACTTTGAGGTCAGACCGACCCAGGATTCTATCACTGTGAGGTTGCTTCTAGATGCGTGACCTCCCAGAGTTCCAGTTTCTATAGTAGTGAAATGGAGAAGGAAAATTTTGTAAATGGTTTAGTGAAAGGCGAAGGACACCTTGACGGTGAACTCAAGTGCCTGGCTCATCATGAGTATTCAATAAAGATGAGGCATTATTCTTACTACTGTGAATAAATATGAATATATTTAAGTGTATATTCATGATTATTCATCACGTAGTAGTGCACCATGAAGAAAGCTTCTTTGATCTTCATCTGTTACCTATTTTGTATTCTTTAGATTTAATCGAATGGTATTCTGAACTATTCTCAATAATAGTATTGTAGGTTTTCTTTTTATGTCACGTCCTTGATTTGCAGAGAATATATAGATGTATCCCACAATATTCCCCTTCCTTCACCTGTCACAATCTTTGTATTAAAGGCTATATAAATATTTTTATAAATATATACAACCCTGGCTTGATTTATAACAAATGGGCAATATATCTCCATTTTACAGTGTTCTTAGAACTCTCTGCACATTATAAATTATCTGCACATTATATAGTAAAATGTAAGTTGATTTTTATCTAGTTAATTTAATAAATACAATAACTGTTTTGGGGGGTTCAATCAAGTACTTTATGTATTCATTTGTTTTCTTTGTTTTTTGAATTATCTGTATAATACCTTCCTTTTGTACCATAATCACATGGATGGTCTAAGTGCCTTGGGTATATAAGTTGTGTTGGTTGCTTTCAATTTTCAGGATTATAAAAAATTGCTATATATTATCAGGGTGAAAATAATTTTAAATAGTAAACTCATAGAGATTAATAGTCTTGTAAATATAATTGCATAGAAGCATTTGGAAATTTTTAACTTGAATCTTTAAAAGAAGAAATAAAGTGTGAGTTTTAGAATGGTGTATTTCCTAAGATATGGTAAAACAGTTTTGCAAGAGTAGCTTGTGTTTCCATTTGACGCGTAAAAGAGAAAAACCCTAGGATTGCTATCCTAGTCTTGATTTGTTATGCAGTACCATAGCTTAAATCTTTCTATGGTATTTTGGACATCTATCACTTTCATCATCAAAGTGTCTGAGAAGACAAACTAGCATCATCAAGGCATTATACTGTTACAGTTTTGTCATACATAATGATGATGTCATACTCCCCTTCCATAAATTTTGATAAAACACTTACCTTGGTTGAAGTTTATATGCTGCTTCTCCAACACTCTCTTTCAAACGTAAATTTCAGATGAAAATAGTCTACGTATCAATGTGAAAAATACACTTGTAGGTCTGGGGAATGAAATGCAGAATAACTCTTGGAGTAGTGTTCTCTGCGGTGAATGCTTAGTAAATATTCTTGAGTGAACTGACACTTGATGCGGCCAAGTTGTAAAGTGCTATATTCAGGACCAGCCAATTTGTTTTTGTTTTGTTTGATACATAGTGCATCAACTGATAGATTACATTTATATGAAGTGTATGAATCAGAATAAAGAAGAATTTTTTTGTGTGATGTTAAAAAGACAGGCTTTTTTGGTGAATGATGAAACCATAATCTTTTGCAGTGGTTTATTTCAAAAGCAATTTGACATAAAACTATTCTACACATTATTATTTCTTTTCTTTTTCTTTGCTGCCCACAGTCTACATGATTCATCCTTAGAGGAACATAATTTATTTTCTGTATCTCAGCTAATAATTAATTTTAGATTTTCATAACAACGGTTATTACTTTATAGGACACATGAAAATATCTTGTTAAGCACTTTCTCTGGTTGAGGTCCCCATCACAGGGCTGAAGATTGGCAGCTATTGTAAAAATTTAAGAGGTTTCTCATCACAGTTAAGAATGGCTTTGTTCTCAAGTGTCAGCAATTACTTGGCTTTGCTTCCTTAGAACTGGCCATTGAAATATAGAAAAGTCGGGGCACCTGGGTGGCTTAGTAGGTTTGGTGTCTGACTCTTGATTTTGGCCTGGGTCATGATTTCAGGGTCCTGGGATGGAGCCCTGCCTCACACCCTGTGTCAGGCTCCATGCTTGGGATTCTCTCTCTCCTCCCTCTGCCCCTCCCCCCATGTCTCTCTCTCTCTCTCTCTTTGTCTCTCTCTCTATTTCCATCTCTCTCTAAAATAAATAAATCTTAAATAAAATAAAAATAAAAGGAAGATTTCTATCCCTGATTTAAGAAGCTAGCTATATTTTTTCCTTATCATATTAAAATAAATACAGAACTATGAAATTTAAGTTTTTTTCATTTATCTCCTGAAGTCACTTTATTAACCTCCAATGTGATGCTCTTAGGAAACTTTGTACACCATTCCACCTTCTTTACCGAAGATATGTATTAGTGGCTCAAGGTAGTCAAGCAAACATCCAGAGCTATGTTAAATAATTTCAAAATGTAGAAAATGCTTTGAGGATCTAATCAGAAAGAAAGATCCTTCTATTCCCTTAGATTTGTGAGTATAGAAATTTCAGATATCAGTAAATTATATTTACTGCCTCTTCAGAACCTGTAAATAGTGGTGCTTGGTTCAGTCGTTTCAAGAAGGTCTTTGAAGCATGGGTGCCTGGGTGGCTCAGTTGGTTGAGCGACTGCCTTCGGCTCAGGACATGATCCTGGAGTCCCGGGATCGAGTCCCGCATCGGGCTCCCTGTTCGGCAAAGAGTCTGCTTCTCCCTCTGACCCTCCCCCCTCTCATGTGCTCTCTCTCTCATTCTCTCTGTCAAATAAATAAATAAAATCTTTAAAAAAAAAAAAAAAGGTCTTTCAAGCAGCACAACATACCCATGATTTATAGCAACTTTGTCAGGTAACCAGTCGTGAAATGTATATCTTAGCTTATTCACTTTTCAAACACAAACATCTCTTTTCACCTTTAAACAAAAAGTGAAAAGTTCTCAGTGGTTTTTTTTTTTTGTATACCATTTTAGTTCTTTTTTTTTAAATTTTTTTATTGTTATGTTAATCCCCATACATTACATCATTAGTTTTAGATGAAGTGTTCCCTGATTCACTGTTTGTGCACAACACCCAGTGCTCCATGCAGAATGTGCCCTCCTCAATACCCACCACCAGGCTAACCCATCCTCCCACCCCCCTCCCCTCTAGAACCCTCAGTTTGTTTTTCAGAGTCCATCGTCTCTGATGGTTCGTCTCCCCCTCCGATTTCCCCCCATTCATTCTTCCCCTCCCGCTACCTTCTTCTTCTTCTTTTTTTTCCTTTACATATATTGCATTATTTGTTTCAGAGGTACAGATTCTCAGTGTTTTTTTTTTAACATACTATATTCCAGATGCAATGATGTCATGTGACATGTGATCATTATTTGTGTCCTGTTAGCCCTGAAAGGAAAAAAACTGAAACTTCTTATTCTTTTCACTTTTCGAAGTAGATCTGTAGTTTCTTTAAGATATCTTATTATGCAGCCATCAAAAAAATGAAATCTTGCCATTTGCAATGAAGTGAATGGAACTAGAGGGTATTATGCTGAGCGAAATAAGTCAATCAGAGAAAGACAAGTATCATATGATCTCACTGATATGAGGAACTTGAGAAACAAGACAGAGGATCATAGGGGAAGAGAAGAAAAAATGAAACAAGATGAAACCAGAGAGGGAGACAAACATAAGAGACTCTTAATCTCAGGAAACAAACTGAGGGTTGCTGGAGTGGGGGGGGTGGGAGGGAAGGGGGATGGGGTGGCTGGGTGATGGACATTGGGGAGGGTATGTGCTATGGTGAGTGCTGTGAATTGTGTAAGACTGTCGAATCACAGACATGTACCCCTGAAACAAATAATACTTTATATGTTAATTAAAAAAAGATATCTTATTTTACAAAGGAATATTAGTTGGGGATTTACAGAGTTTTGTCAGCTCGGGTGAGCTAGGGACGGGAGCTATGCTGGGATTGCAGATGCTGCTGGAGAGAGACCCTTGCTCTGTGCTTCCTCCGAGTTTCTAACCATGCTCACTGTCTGTCTTAGTTTCAAAGTCCCTTTTATTTTTATTTTTTACAAGATTTTATTTATTCATTTGTCAGAGAGAGAGCGCACAAGTAGGGGGAACAGCAAGCAGAGGGAGAAGCAGCCTCCCCGCTGAGCAGGGAGCCCCATGTGGGGCTCGATCCCAGGACCCCTGGATCATGACCTGAGCTGAAGGCAGACAGCCAACCAACTGAGCCACCCAGGAGTCCCTCAAAGTCCCTTTTAATAGCCTGCTTCACAGAGATAGCAATTTTTACCCATGCTTCCCACTTCTAAAGACACGTTAAAGATTTTCACTAACCTCTTTCAATCATACCAGCAGGGAATTTTATTGTGATGCTTGTTTTGTTTTCTTCTGTTTGTCTTGTTTTCCTGAAGTTTATTACCCATATATGGACTTTTTCTTATATTCTGGGAAATTCACTTTATAGGAAACCAGGAAAAAAAATTTGCTAAGGTTTTATTTATTCATTTTAGAGAGAGAGAAGAGCGTGTGCCTGAGGGGGAGGGGCAAAGGGAGAGAGAGAATCCCAAGTGGACTCTGTGCTGAGTGTGGAGCTCCCTACCTGGAGCTTGATCTCATGACCCTGAGATCATGACCTGAGCCAAAATCAAGAGTCAGAGGCTTAACCTACTGAGCCAGCCAGGTGTCTCAGTAAATCTTTTAAATTTGACACATCCTCAGCCATTCTGGTCCTTTCCTAACCCCCCTTCCCGTGAAAATTAAAAAATAAATAAACGGTAACAAACCTTACACTTGGAGACCTACTTTGTAATGTCTTTCAATCACTCATTCTTTTCCTTCAACTCATCCTTCAAGTGGGTAGCACATCTTGGAGCTGTTCTAGCTGTGTCACCGACCTGCAGGCCTGTTTTGGTTGAAGCCCTTCCCTTACGTTTCCTTGAAATATGTCCAGTGGTTTCACTTTGAACCTAAATGGATAAGAAGTAATGACTAGAGGCTTTTGGAAGGGCAAGGATGGAGGAAGATTTAACCTTCCCTCTGTAATCTCCATTGTTACCTTACCCTCAACCCCTGGGAAGGAACCTATGCTTTAATTAAAAATAGGGTTCTCAGTATGCAAAACAGATTTCTTAGACTGGGTCCCTGGCCCGGCTTTCCAATTAGATTCTGCCTCTGAGCCCTTCTCATGCAGAAATGTTGAAACCAGCACTGATATTCAGAATTGATGATGATTACATTAGCATTCAAAATAGGGGGCAGAAGTGAAGACTAGTTGATGTAAAACTGTCCAACAGTTGGGAAAAACAAAACAAAATCAAAACTGTAGACTTGTCTTCAAAGTGAAGGTTTGTTTACTGCTGAATAGTTCAAATTTTATAAGCACATTTGTAGTTAGAAAAAAATGGCTGGCATACTAATTCATGATTTTATATACTGAAAAAAAAGCATTTTAAGCTATTAATTATAGGAATGTTTCTGTTAGGCCAGATTTTACTAACCTATTTTCAGTTATAAAACTGCATTTCTTTAAAAAGCAGTTTTTAAAAAAAATAAGGACTCCTGGGTGATGGGGATCCTGGGTGGCTCAGTCAGTTGAGCGTCTGACTTCTGATTTCAGCTCAGGTCATGATCTCAGGGTCCTGAGATCGAGCCCCACGGTGGGCTCTGTGCACTGAGCAGGGAGTCTGCTGGAGATGATCGCTCTCCCTCTCCCTCACCCTCCCCGCCAAAAAATGTATATTGTGATGTTTATTAAGCCTTCTTAAACCTCTAGTTGGTATTTCATCTGTTTTTTTATTTTGAATTCCTGCTCTGATCCAAGGTTCTGTTGTTATGTTTGACCCATAGAAAACTAAATGGGATAAACTCATTTTTGGTGGAGTTTTGGAATGTAAACTGACATCTTCATGCTCATTGTACTCCTGAAATCAGAAAGTTGTCAAAAAGAAGATCTCTCCCGCTGGTCTCAGTATTCTGAGAAGCAAATAATCCTTGAAACTCCTCATATTCAAAAAAGAGCTGACTCTTCATCCTGGGAAGATCATATCTTCCAAAAATATGTGCTTTTCTTCTATAGGAAGGGATATTCTTTAAAGTTACATCATTTGGCTTCTCTTTTCAAATTATTTGGGGTATTTGTCAAATCATGTGGAAACAGAATAATCTCAGGATGAAGTGCCATTTATTCAGGCTTTTAGACAATGAAAAGTTTCAACATTAAAATAACAGTAATACAGGCTTGAAAGGAAGACTGAAAGCAGTATATATTTTATCAAATTATTCCCTTTTTTTATTTCTGTAGGAAAAGCAGTTCCTTACCATTTAATGTATAGATTTGTGGTGAAGGATGTTTTGTCCATCACTGTACATGTCTCTCCTAGCCCTGTGAATAAATTCCCTTGTACTACAAGGCTAACTAGTTCAAAATTCAGCTGCCTTGAAATACTCTATTTCAGTGCTACACGCTTATTCATACTCCGAATATCTGATGTGGCAATATGAGTTTTTAATGTTGAGGTCAATATTAATTATGGTTGAAATACACTTTAAAGCTATAAAAGAGAGCTTCCATATATACATTATTTAATTTGATTCTTTTGAAAACATGCTATTTTGTGTTCTAAAATGCAAATGCATGCAATTGTTTTATCATATTACTCAGGGAAGGGTGTATATAATATTGCTCATCTGTTACTTCCACAAAACCTTAAAGTCCTTTTTAGAATGCGTATTAATGTCTGTGTTTTTTTGAAATGGAGCACTCCGGTGATATGATCATATTTTGGTCCTGAAAATTCACATTTTCATTTTATTGAAATGAGGGATTAGTGATGAGATCACTCCCTTTTCCGCAACTGAAATTCTTGTTGGCCAAAGACTTGAGCATTGTGTGTACTTCCTGAAGAAGATGGGCAGAAACATCCACTTAGTAGTTCAGCAGAAATTGAAGGACACATAAAGAATTTATACATGGATCCTGGATATAGTACATCTTGCCCAAGTCTAAATACTGTGAAAGAAACCTTGTAATTAAGCTTGAATTTTAAAATAAGGATCACATCTTGTGCAATTGTGGGTTTTCTGAATAATCATAGAATGCGCAATTAGAGCTGGTATTGGTGTACTATAAATGAGATATGTTCGATTTTATAGTCAGATTTCATCATTGTCTTTCTGGTAGCACTTAAGTTGAAATTAGTTTCAATTTGAAGTTTGTAAATTTTTTTTTTAAGATTTTTTATTTATTTATCTGAGAGAGAGAATGGGAGACAGAGAGCATGAGAGGGGGAGGATCAGCGGGAGAAGCAGACTCCCCGCTGAGCAGGGAGCCCGATGCGGGACTCGATCCTAGGACTCCAGGATCATGACCTGAGCCGAAGGCAGTTGCTTAACCAACTGAGCCACCCAGGCGCCCCTGTAATTTTTTTTTCCTATTTTCCTCTTTCTCTTAAATCATGAAATGTAAATCTTCAATCTTCGATTGCCCTATAGAAGGTCATGCTCTGTATTTTTTTGACAATTCTATAAGCCTTTTTTTACTAAAATTCTTTACTTAAACCTCCTTAAGATGTTTCTGTATCATTTACATGAAAGCTATTTAAACCATCCATTTTACCTTCCATGTGGGACAAAATAACCAATGCATTATCCAAAATTTGAGTATTTTCGTTCATTCCTAGGACTGCTCTCCATGTATGATCTATCATAGAATTAAATTCCGTTTTTAAAATGTATTTATATCGTAGGCTTTCCTGGGTTTCTTGGTGCGATTTCAACAGCATAGTGATATGCTGATTCTTGATAAATACCTTTCTTTAGAAAGGCAGTCAAAAATCATGTCTGTGATGGCCACTAAAAACGGGACCGAACCCCGCAATTCAATTCTTTATATTCAGACACACGAGTCATTTAGGAAATCTGGACTAAGAGCTGAGCGTTAATTAAGTTTGTTTAGCCATAAACAGATCTCCTTTGATTCTCAGATGCTAGTGTTCTAAAGATGAGTAAGAGGTTATCACTTCCCTACAGGAGCTTTCAGTGAAGCCGGTTGGATACTGATTAGAATTTGAACGGGGCTTTTCTTTGCAAAGCATCCTAGCCCACATGGATTCAATTGATGGATGTTTGTAGCTCCTGGGTATGGGTGTATGTTTGATTCCTAGATAAATGTAATTGCCTAAATACAGAGACATCTTTTTCTTCCATTACCAGACCATGACCCTGTGCCTTTGATACATTTTACAAATGTATGTTGTTGATCATAGGAGACAAGATAATGTGGCAAGCTCAGTGTGAAACCTGCCGTGATTTTTGAAAACCCTATTCCACATTCAGTTCTTCTGCTGTGTTTTTTTTTGGGTTTTTTTTGTTTTTTTGCATTTTGTTGTTGGAAGGATAAGCAAATACTCTGGACAGAGTTATTAAAACAGATGGTGGGTGTTGATTAGTTCTGCAAAGGCCAAAAATGTAAATGCACATTTGTCAGGAATTCAGGTTTGGGGGCGCCTGGGTGGCTCAGTTGGTTAAGCGACTGCCTTCGGCTCAGGTCATGATCCTGGAGTCCCGGGATTGAGTCCCACATCGGGCTCCCTGCTCTGCAGGGAGTCTGCTTCTCCCTCTGACCCTCTCATGCTCTATCTCATTCTCTCTCTCAAAGAAAGAAAGAAAGAAAGAAAGAAAGAAGGAAGGAAGGAAGGAACGAAGGAAGGAAGGAAGGAAGGAAAGAGAGAGAGAGAGAGAGAGAGAGAGAAAGAAAGAAAGAAAGAAAGAAAAAGAAAGAAAGAAAGAAAGAAAGAAAGAAAGAAAGAAAGAAAGAAAGAAAGAAAGAAAGAAAGAAAGAAAGAAGAAAGAATTAATTAATTCAGGTTTGGTGCTTTCCCTCTCACAAATTCAGATCATCTTCTGTAATTTCCCAGTATCTGATTCCAAGCATAGAGTTCAGACAGTACCCTTCTCGAATGGGTAATAATACTCTGGATAATTGAAATGTGATTTCATGACTTCCTTCAAGCACTGACCGGATAATTTTGAAACCTTTTCCATTTTGTTTTTAGCCTAGTCTGAGACTCTGTCTGAAATACATGGCAGGGTAAGGGGGTGGGTGGCGGGGGGATGAGGGAAGGAATTGTTGAGCTTGTAGTTGGCAGAAAAGTTGTATTGCTGAATAAGATCACAAGTTATGGCTGGAATGGTTTGGTAACAGTTTTTTCCACTATGGAAGGCCAGACAGTCTCAGCCCAACAGAAGAACACAATCTATACTGTCAGAATGGAAGAAATGGAAAAAGTGGTAGCCACTATGAAAACAGGGCGTTCCGGCAGTGAACTTGGAGTTCAGCACTTAGACGTTGCTGTGAGGAGGGACATAGGGGCACCTAACCACTGCAGGGTGGTCGGCTGCTGGATTGCCTGGAGCATATTTGACACTGAGATTAATGAGAAGGCTAAAGTGTTCAAGTCCAAATTCTTTCTTTAAGATATTCTGAGAACTCCTGTCACTGGAGACCCTGACATGCATTGTTATTGCAGTGATTTTCTGATTTAATAACAGAAATGAGAGTAAACACCTATGTGCTTGAGAAAGTGTTTTTCCTTTCCCTATGCAGCTAGTACTATTATTTGTTTGTTTATTGGTTTGTTTATTTTTACCTCCCATTCAGAGATATGAAAGAGGCAAGTTGGTATCTTGCCTGGGGCCGCATAGCTGGTGAGTTTGGCTGTGGGTGCCATATTTCAAACACTCTCCAAGTCTTTGTGTGAAGAATGAAACAGTGGGGTTCAACAGAGAAATCTACATCCCCTTCTTCAGGCCTTTATTTTAGTGTCTTTTTTATGTAAAAGATTTTGGGGAGGAGGAGGGGAATACAGAAGTACATAAATCCCATCAGAAGTATTAATATAGGGGCACCTGGGTGGCTCAGATGGTTAAGCGTCTGCCTTCGGCTCGGGTCATGATCCCTGGGTCCTGGGATCGAGCTCCTCATCTGGCTCCTGGCTCAGCAGGGAGCCTGCTTCTCCCTCTGCCTCTACCCCTGCTTGTGCTCTCTCTCTCTCTCTGTATCTCTGTGTCTCAAATGAATAAATAAAATCTTAAAAAAAAAAGTATTAATATAGACAGCCTCGTTTTTATCATTTCTTTGCTTTTCCACTCCGGCATTTTAAGTTTATGAATCTCTGATTTTTGTCACAATCCTTAGGAGTATTCAATGCAGATTTAATATGAAATGTGGTTAGAAATTTTGACTGCTGTTCTTATTTGTTAACTTTATTAAAAGCGTGAACCATAAAACTGTCTAATACTGAGTAACAAAGAGTGCCTGCATAACACTACTCATTAGATTATTTTTTTAAAGTAGCATTTTTTTGCATTCAAATTTTATAATTCATTATTAACAGAAATGTTTCCTATAATGCACATGTATGTAATAAAAGTGTGGTCAGGGATTTGGGGTATTTTACTCCCAACAACCACAGGGTTCCTGGCACATAATTGTTGCTCAGTGAGTATTTCATGAATGAGTATTCATCATGAAGATAAATGATGAAGTTAACTGCCTTGAGCTTATTCAAATGTATGATTTCACGTTCCCTCTACTATTAAATAAATATTCAAGGTTATTGTTGATAAAGAAAATCAAGAGTAGAATGGGATACAGCAGGATGCTGAGCAAATCTTGCCCTTTCTCAACTCCCTGCCCTATGCTGGTTCTTTTGAGCTCCTTGAAGGAAGGATCCTTCTCAATTTTCTGAGAAGAAATGGGGCTCTGTAGGTAGGTAGTGACAGAGTGAGCAGACTGAATGACATAGCTCGTGTCCTTTTGTGGTCAGCTAGTATGAATAAGTACAAGTATAGCAACCTCAGTGTTTGGGGAACATGCTACCCAAGGCTTAAGGCCAGAGTGAGGACCACATACTTGGGGAGAGTGATCTAGCTTCTCTGCTTGGATGCGACCTGATGGACCGTGAAGTCTTTATTTAGACCTCAAGGCCATGGGCTCTATGTTCACTGCCTTCTGGGACTTAGAGTTTTTATAGTAGCATGGCCAAGAGATCACTTAACCTTTGCTCTAAGTTCCTCTATCACTCAGATTTAGTGTAGTCTTGTGTTAACATGCTTGAGTAGGTTTGAAAGGCATCCTTTCAAATATTTGAGGATTGCTCTCTGGTTTCCAGAGACTACTCTTCACCACCACACTACTTGGGGGGTTTCATATCAGTGTCTGGGGCTTGATTGACTGCCCCTTCTCTTCCTGATCACTGGCTCTAGAGCTGGTCCTTATTTGTGTATGTTAATGACTCATTGGGCTGCAGTACTAAAACAGTACTGATGAAGAATAAGTGTTCATTTCAGGAAACTTTCCAGTGACTTGCTATATAGCATTGTGTTCTTAGAAAGAACAGGTAGGTACTCATTGAAAAGATCTTGAGCATTTGATTGCTTGGTCTCCGTCCCAGTTCCAATTCCGGCCACATGATGCAGTCCTTCACATGCATTTCCTCCATGCACATGCTTCCTATGGTACCTCCTCCTCTCTTCCGGTCATGTATCCATCTCCCTTGCTCCAGCCTATTCCTTCGGGGCTGACTAGTGCCTTCCCCCGATTCATCATCTCCTGTACCTGTTCAGTTCAGTGTGTTTTGGAAAGTCTATAGTCAATACACTATTTGTAAAAGTTCTCTAATTTTTTTTTAACAGAAGCTCCATGACCTGCACATACCTCCCCACATGATGTCACAGGGAAACAGTGCTATAGGCAGACAGTGACAACAGGACACCAGGAAGTGCCTGAGAAGGTCAGCCCCATCTTGACATGACCTGTGCAGAGATTTGGACAACACATACCAGCATTTCTTTTTTTTTTTTTTTTTTTTAGTGTGGGTGTTTTTTTTTTTTTTTTTTTTTTAGCATGGGTCTTATTTTTTTTTATTATGTTATGTTAATCACCATACATTACATCATTAGTTTTAGATGTAGTGTTCCATGATTCATTATTTGCGTATAACACCCAGTGCTCCATGCAGAACGTGCCCTCTTTAATACCCATCACCAGACTAACCCATCCTCCCACCCCCCTTCCCTCTGGAACCCTCAGTTTGTTTTTCAGAGTCCATCGTCTCTCATAGTTCATCTCCCCCTCCAATTCACCCCTTCATTCTTCCCCTCCTGCTATCTTCTTCTTCTTCTTCTTTTTTTTTTTTAACATATAATGTATTATTTGTTTCAGAGGTACAGATCTGTGATTCAACAGTCTTGCACAATTCACAGCGCTCACCATAGCACATACCCTCCCCAGTGTCTATCACCCAGCCGCCCTATTCCTCCCACCCCCCACCACTCTGCAACCCTCAGTTTGTTTCCTGAGATTAAGAATTCCTCATATCAGTGAGGTCATATGATACATGTCTTTCTCTGACTGACTTATTTCGCTCAGCATAACACTCTCCAGTTCCATCCACATTGTTGCAAATGGCAAGATTTCATTCCTTTTGATGGCTGCATAATATTCCATTGTATATATATACCACTTCTTCTTTATCCATTCATCTGTCAATGGACATCTTGGCTCTTTCCACAGTTTGGCTATTGTGGACACTGCTGCTATAAACATCAGGGTGCACATACCCCTTCGGATCCCTACATTTGTATCTTTGGGGTAAATACCCAGTAGTACAATTGCTGGATCTTATGGTAGCTCTATTTTCAACTTTTTGAAGAACCTCCATACTGTTTTCCAGAGTGGCTACACCAGCTTGCATTCCCACCAACAGTGTAGGAGGGTTCCCCTTTCTCCACATCCCCGCCAACATCTGTCGTTTCCTGACTTGTTAATTTTAGCCATTCTGACTGGTGTGAGGTGGTATCTCATTGAGGTTTTGATTTGGATTTCCCTGATGCTGAGCAATGTTGAGCACTTTTTCATGTGTCTGTTGGCCATTTGGATGTCTTCTTTGGAAAAATGTCTGTTCCTGTCTTCTGCCCATTTCTTGATTGGATTCTTTGTTCTTGGGGTGTTGAGTTTGATAAGTTCTTTATAGACTTTGGATACTAGCCCTTTATCTGATATGTCATTTGCAAATATCTTCTCCCATTCTGTCGGTTGTCTTTTGGTTTTGTTGACTGTTTCTTTTGCTGTGCAAAAGCTTTTTATCTTGATGAGGTCCCAGTAGTTCATTTTTGCCCTTGCGTCCTTTGCCTTTGGCGATGTTTCTAGGAAGAAGTTGCTGCGGCTGAGGTCGAAGAGGTTGCTGCCTGTGTTCTCCTTTAGGATGTTGATGGACTCCTGTCTCACATTGAGGTCTTTCAACCATTTTGAGTCTATTTTTGTGTGTGGTGTAGGAAATGGTCCAGTTTCATTCTTCTGCATGTGGCTGTCCAATTTTCCCAACACCATTTGTTGAAGAGACTGTCTTTTTTCCACTGGACATTCTTTCCTGCTCTGTCGAAGATTAGTTGACCATAGAGTTGAGGGTCCATTTCTGGGCTTTCTATTCTATTCCATTGATCGATGTGTCTGTTTTTGTGCCAGTACCATACTGTCTTGATGATGACAGCTTTGTAATAGAGCTGGAAGTCTGGAATTGTGATGCCGCCAGCTTTGCTTTTCTTTTTCAACATTATCTGGCTATTCGGGGTCTTTTCTGGTTCTATACAGATTTTAGGATTATTTGTTCCATTTCTTTGAAAAAAGTGGATGGTATTTTGATGGGCATTGCATTGAATGTGTAGATTGCTCTAGGTAGCATTGACATCTTCACAATATTTGTTCTTCCAATCCATGAGCATGGAATGTTTTTCCATTTCTTTGTGTCTTCCTCAATTTCTTTCATGAGTATTTTATAGTTTTCTGAGTACAGATCCTTTGTCTCTTTGGTTAGATTTATTCCTAGGTATCTTATGGTTTGGGGTACAATTGTAAATGGGATCGACTCCTTAATTTCTCTTTCTTCTGTCTTGTTGGTGTGTAGGAATGCCACTGATTTCTGTGCATTGATATTATATCCTGCCACTTGACTGAATTCCTATATGAGTTCTAGCAGTTTTGGGGTGGAGTCTTTTGGGTTTTCCACATAAAGTATCATATCATCTGCAAAGAATGAGAGTTTGACTTCTTCTTTGCCGATTTGGATGCCTTTGATTTCTTTTTGTTGTCTGATTGCTGTGGCTAGGACTTCTAATACTACGTTGAATAGCAGTGGTGATAGTGGACCTCCCTGCCACGTTCCTGACCTTAGGGGGAAAGCTCTCAGTTTTTCCCCATTGAGAATGATATTCGCCATACCAGCATTTCTAAGAAACATGCAAGTCCAGTATATCATTTGTTATTTGAAATATGTACAAAAGTTGCCATTAACAATAGATATATGAATACTAAAGTTATGAAATAATAACCTTGAATAACAATTAGCAATCACAACACTTATCACCATATAAGTTATCATATTTTCAGTCTGTGCTTTATGTTTAAATTCTATAGAGGAAAATACCTATAATAATACCATGAAATTAAGCAATGTTTGCTTTGTAGGGCTCCAAAGGTTTTTTAAGGAACACTTATAGTGTTTTTGTAACTGTAGGATTTAACTTCCAAGGTGCCAGAGTTAATGAGTTTGTGTTAGCATACCTACACTGTCTGTCAACAAAACTAGCTTGTATTTCCATTATTTCTCTTTATATATATTGCCTATAGATAACTAGTCAATTTGTCCATTAAAAAACAAAAATTGCATAAAATATATGATTATCTCGAATCAAATATTGAATTATGCTCATTTTTTCCCTTAAAAGTTGATTTGTATTGTGTAGAACTCATTCATATTTCAGGAATAGTCAGCTATACCATATGTGACCATAAGAAGGATCATTACCTTTAACAGCTGTGAATTCTTAATGAAGTGAAAACATGTATAGTCAGGGTCCACATGTTTTGTTTTGCACATTTTTATTCTCCCACCATCAAAGGCTACCAGTACTTTTCTATATATGAAACAATATGGGTTTATTCCTTATTAAGCCCTGATGCTTCTGGAATAATAATGTAATTTCGATATTTCTATCTCTGTAGGACTCCACTTATCATTTGTGTTAAATTGAATGCCCATTTTTTCCACACTAGATAAAATTTGAAAGATGCCATGGTCAATTAACTATTGAATTGGAGGAGCAAATTTATTATATCTAAAACCAAAAATAAAAGATGTCTGTGTAATCTCAAATATTGGGGATATTTGTCATGTTTCCAACAACTGTTTCTCTTTAAATCAGTTATATCCTTTTGTAATGCCTTGGGGAATACTGTATTTGAAATGAATTCCTCGGATTAGTGTTGATTTTGTAGTTGAGAGCCTGCTAAGGAAACTTTCTGTGTTAGTGTACAGTAAATTCAATAATGAAATTAGTAAAAAATTTTTTTCCTCAATTTTGGAGCTGTAACAGTCATACTGGTTTTTAATAGTTGGGACCCGTGCCATGAATTGTCTTCATTTTAATGTGCCCTACTTGTAAAAGAAGAGGAAATGTTATTTGGGATTTATCTATACTTATCTTCTCAATCAAATTCCATTTTAGAGGTAAGTAAATAGGAGTTATTGAGTACTATGTAAATATAAAAAATACAGACTCAAAAGTAAGGGTACATTGTTGACTAAATCAGGAAAAAAGAGGTTAAAAAAACCTGTGTATATCTATATGGATAGGCAAGACCCAGGGAGAAACATTTAGAATTGCCTTTTTTTTATTTCACCTTCCTTTTTTATAAATAATGTGATTTCACCATAAAGCTACATGACCTATCCGAGATCAAATTCCATGGTGAAGATAATGTAAGATTAGACATGAAAATTTCTTACATTTAAATTCTAGCTCTAATATTAACTCATGATTAATATTTTGCAAGTCATTTATTTAATATGGAGCTCCTAAGGCCTTCAGCCGACCTAGTGGACCAGAGAATTCAGGACCTAATTTCTGTGTATTGTTTGACATGAGTTTTACAGAAAAAGCAGAGCACTGTAGTCTCAGCATTTTGCATAGGAATAAAGTCTTGATAGTCTACAACCAGACAATGCATTTCTTCTCCAGTGAAGTATTTTGTATGCTTTAGATTTCTGTTGTTCTTATCAGACAGTGATAGAACCTCTCAAACTCATTTATAGTTTTCTAGAAAAAAAATTTCAGGTCTTATATTTAACTGTGTTAGCTGAGTTTAGTTCATTAAAAACAGAGAATTCACTGTTGAAATAGTTATAAAGTTGACTAGTAAAATTAGTGGTATGGAATTTGCAGTGTCTTTTCATAATGATTATAAGGACTATAAATTTTAAAATACTTCTTCAAAAGTATGAATGAAAAAGAAAATCCAACATGATGCTATTGAGTTTAACCCCATTGGTAGTTCCTGGGGAAGCAGGGGGATTGGAATCTCTTAGGTCAATTGAATAGAGGTTGTCACTCAAAATGGTTGTTATTATACTTGCACACTGATAAAAATTACCAATCCAAATTAAAGAGATGTGGGAAAATTTGGGAGGCTGATGAATCTCAGCAATAGGAAACTTTCTCCTCAGTGTGTCATTTAGATATAATAAAGAAGTCCTTTGATATCTTTATTATTTTTGTCAAACTGAAAAGGAACAGTTTGACCTAATAGAGTAGACTACTTAATTCATACATTCGTTCAACAATTAGTGAAAATGTGCTTTGAACTGGATGCCATGCTAGAAGTAAGAAATGTGAAGATTAGTAAGACAAAGTTCCGCCCTTGATAGGTTCAGATTGTAGTAAAAAAGTAAATAATAATAATAATAATAATCAAGGTAAGATAAGTGAGTTGGAAGTACATTAGAGAGAGTATACAAAGTCATAGATTGAGTTCAGGGAATGAGGATGAGTAGTGGCAGTAGAGAGAAACTAAAATGAATGTCTCAAAAACTGAAATCAGTATTGGTTCTAGCTTTCGACATTTCTAAACATGGAATGCACAGGCATGACCAACTCTCCTCTTTTAGTGAAGTGAAAAGAAGAATATGAGAAATCTCGAGCAGAACTTTTGCAGAATTGTGCAGTTCCATAACAAAACAGTGGATGAAATTTCTCTTAAATCTATTCATTACAAAGAATGACCTCGAATGTGGTAACAGTGGGGGATTGTGGGGCATGGTGGCAGCAAAGCCCCCCATTTGCAGGAGGGAAGTTGGAAGATCAACTTCATGGTTATGCTGCAATTCTCCTCAGATGTGTGCAGTGATTGATAACCTGCAGGAAAGTGTGCTTATGAGAGAGGGGCTTGCTTGATTTTGTTGTGACATCATAACACTGTAGAAATTATTCTGGGCAAGTATCGTGTACATTCAGCCTTAATCGGCAAACCAGTACTTCTTTGATGTAGGTCACTGGACTTGGGATAAATTCAAAGCCGTAGGTGATAAAAAGCCAGAGTGCACTAGTCTTTGGTTATCTTGGTGGTATCTGTCAAGGTCCTGTGCAGGGAACTGGTACATTTACATTTCCCCTCTGACTGGGCACCCCTCCGTAGTGCTTTTTTTTTTAAGATTTTTAAAATTTATCTGACACAGAGAGAGAGAGAGAGAGAGAGATCACAAGTAGGCAGAGCGGCAGGCAGAGGGAGAGGGAGAAGCAGGCTCCCCGCCAAGCAAAGAGCCCAACATGGGGCTCCTTCCCAGGATTCTGGGATCCTGACCTGAGCCAAAGGCAGATGCTTAAGTGACTGAGCCATCCAGGCACCCCTCCGTAGTGCTTTTTACTGAATCCTTCTGGCTTCCTCAACCTCTAGATGTTGGTGGGCCAAATATTCAGTCTGAGAGCTCTCTTCTTGCATCTCTCCTCCTCCCCACCCCTGTGCTGACCTCCACTAGTCCTCCGAACTCATCACCAGGTGGATGTGAGTGCCTCCCAGACTCACAGCTCTGGCCTGACCTCTCCCCGGAGCCCACATCTCATCTCCACTGGATGTTTTGTAGGCGTCTCAAAGTAAACATGTCAAAAGCAGAACTTCAGAATCCATACCCAGCCCCTCCATTCTTTCTCCCTTCACTTTGCTCAATGTCAGTAAATCACCCCATAATCTCACCAGCTGCCTGGCTCAGAACTTTTGGGATCATTCTTGCTTCCTCCCTTGTACTCACCTTGCATGCCCAATCCTCTAGAAAGGTTTGTCAAATCTGCCCGCAGGATATATCCTGAATCCTCCTCTTCACCATCTTCACTATCCTCATCCTTTCATTACATGGTCCTTACATGAGTTCCTAACCAGACCCTGCTGCCTCCTTTGCCATCCCATAACCCGTTTTCCTCAGAGCACCTAAAGTAGGGGTTGAAAGAGAAAAGAATGAGTGTCATCCCATGTTGAAAACCCTGTCTCCCCATTGTCACGAGGGCTCCTTCAGTTTCCTTACTTTGGCTGTGTACCTTGTGGTCAGCCCACCATGGCCTCTGCTGACCCCAGAACTCACCCATCACTCAGATGCCCCCACCTGCCACTCTATCATATAAGCTATTCTTTGGGTCCCTTGGGCTTCCCAAATTCATTTCTGCTTCCAGGTCTTTGCTCTTGGCGGCTGGCGCCTTCTCCTCTTACCATCTCCGTTGCTGGGTTACCTTTCTCAGAAGCGCTTTTGCCAACCACCCAGTCTGGCCTGTCGCTGTCCATATGTATCTCTGTCACTCCCTATCACACACTTCACCTCTTGGCACACAGTTCTCTCATGGTATGCTTTGTACTTTTCCTCATGGCCCTTACCTCTCTGTGATTTCTCATTTATGTGTTTGTTTTCTTATTTGTTGACTGTCTCCTCCCTGCCAAATGTGAGTTCCTTAAAGGCACGGACCTATTCTTTTCACTCCTGAATCCTCAACACCTAGAAAAGAAATGGCCCAATAAGTATGTATGGAATGAAAGAAAAAGAGTCTACAGATCAGTTTGTTCTTCCTTGTTCCACTTTCCAAGGCTTTAAAGAGGTTACCAAGAAATAAAGAAGCTTCAGAGAGCTGAAGAAATGCCTTACTCATGACTTTGATATCGTCTTCTGAGAACAAATCATGAAAAGTGTACATTTATTAGAAGTCACCTCTCCATATTTTAGTAACTTTTTGCAATCTTTAAATCATGTGCTTTTTGCATGACTTTCTTTTTGCTCCTTAAAAGTCTCTATGTCAAAATAGAATTTGATTTGCACAAACTTAATGTTAGAACTTTGAAAAGCATGCAATAGGGAGAAAACAATAAAAAATGCATACTGTTCACTCACAAACACAACACATTTTGTGTGTTGGAATTAGGGATTGATGTATGAATAAGCCTTCCAAAGAAAAAAATGAAAGGTAAGACACAATAGTGCTCTGACTGCAGATATGGTTATTTTATTTTATTTTATTTTCAAGTATTTACAGAATATAGCACCATTTGGAAATGTGCTGTCACTGCAGTTATTTTAGGATAGGGAAGAAAAAAAAAAAGTGTTCCAATCATCAGACTCCTTAATATCGTGAAAAAGAGACACACACAAATGGAAGGGCTTTATTGTAACAAATATATCAAGTTGACATAAATTATGGTGAATAAATCCTTTCACCATTCCTAGATTTCCCTTGGTAGTTCTATGTAATAATTACCTACTCCCTAGTTGATTCCTATCAAAAGGGGTTCTGTATGTGTAATAGGATTGCCTAGGACATGGTGGAAGGCAGTTCAGTTTAATTATTGGAATATGAATTCTGGATTTATGTGTTTGAAGTGCAGCTTCACCTCTTTTAAGTATGTGCCTTGGACACATTACTCAATTTCTTCTTTTGTGAAACAAGGATCAATAAATACATGCTTGCCTTTTAGGGTTGTTTTGAACATTAAATGAGATAATCCTTGTAGAACACTTAACGTCCAGAGCATGATAAACTCCTAATAATATTAGCGAATATTACTCTATTTATTTTCATCTTTACAGTTACTCATGTTATCATATATTATTAACTGTCATCTTTCCCGTGCAGGGAAAGATGCAGGCTTTGATGGAGCCTTCAAAGATTGCATTAGTTTAAATTTTCATTAGAAGAATAAGAAATAATTGCATTAATCTGTTATAGATTGGTTAGCTGTCTAGAGCAGTGTTTTCCAATATAGGTCATAGATCTTCCATTGGGAAAAAGCAGACTGCATTATTTTAACATTTTGAGAGATGCTACATTAAGCAAATTTAATCAGGTTTCTATACATTGGGACTTTTCAGAGCCTTTAAAATGTTAATGTGGGCTACATTCCATTTTTCTGGAGGTTTTAAATCTTTACAAGTGTGTATGTACTTAATGCTTACATAATTAAAAAGTTAAGTGTTCATATGCACCATGATCTTCCAAGGAGGACGTAAATTGTGCAAGATTTTTCAAAATTGGGAATCTTTTTCCCTCAGAGGATATCCTGCTCCCTCAGTTCATGGATAGTGAAAAAGTGATTGGTAAGAGAGAGAATGTTCTTATGGTAAAGTTTGGGATCCTTTCTGGCTTATGAAGAATCTCATCTACGAACTTGAAAAGCTTGGCTTTTTCAGTATTACATTTATATAAAATGGATAACGGAATTTAAGATAAAACTGAAAGTAGGGTATAATTTAGACCTTTCTTATTTCACTCATCTTTGAAAGAAGCCTTTTCCTGCGGCTTAAAGTAAATCAAATAGTATGATTAAAGGAAATTGGTCTGTGTGCAGAACAAAACTTATTAGGCTTCTACTTGTCTTTTCTGGGAATATGTCTTACTTCAGTCGGACATTTCTTGTCTTCCAATAAAATAGGTAGCAAAGCCAAATGCACCGTGGGGCTCTTTTGTCTGGTCTGTACTGACTAGTTGTGTGACACTGGTCATGTTACTCAGCCTCTCTGTGCCTCAGCTATCTCATCTGAAATTGGAGATAATAGATACTCTTTCATAGGGTGTGATGAAGAATAAATGAGTTACTGGTTTTAAAGGATTAAGAATTATTCCTGGTCCATTCCTGGCACTATTATAAATAAATTAATTAAGCTGAGGAAGCTATGTCCTTGACTTTTCTATTTATTTTCCATTCTTTTTCTTCTGTGGTGTGTCTAGTGTTATACTCAAAAGGACATGTTAGCAGGAAGAATGTTCATGGTAGAAATTCAATTGTGCTATTTTGTCTCTGGATCCAGGGATGGCTCTATCCCTCCCTCCTTTTCTTCCTTCCTTCCTTCCTTCCTTCCTTCCTTCCTTCCTTCCTTCCTTCCT